>NC_133619.1:257766620-258100318 GCF_048593235.1 Sminthopsis crassicaudata
GAAAACTAGGGGGAAGGGTTCAGAAAGTCAGTAGAATTGATTCTAAGAAAATCTAGCTCCTTGAGACCAGGAATTATCTGAAGTCAGTTTTTGAATTTTCCAAGCTTAACACAGATCCTGGCATTTTATGTATTTAATAAATGTTTGGGAAAATAGAACATAAAACTGAAATTGTGTTCCTCTTCCAACACTGCTTCTACAAAACCATGTTACTAATCAGTTTACTAGCAAATTTTTGACAATTTCTTAATTTTGTTATTTAAAAAAAACAACAACATGTAAGATCCTGTCCAAATATGCTAAAAAAACAAAAAACAAAAAACAAAAACAACCTTAATAAAGTGGTTTGTATCACCTTAAAGTAGAAAAAAACACTTCTAAAAACTACAATATTATATTTTATTGCACTTTAACAGAGATTGAATTTTTTAACAACTGAAGTTTCGTGGCAACCCTGTATTGAGCAAATATACCAGTGCCTTTTTCCAACAGCACATGCTCACATTGTGTCTGTGTGACATTTAGCAATTCTCACAATATTTTAAACTTTTTTATTATTATATCTGTCATGGTGATCTGTGATCAATAAATGATCTCTGATATTAGTATTATAATTGTTTTGGGTTGCTACAAACCATGCCTATATTAAGATGGTAAACTTAATTCACAAATGTTGTTATATGCATATACATTTTACATTTAATATACATATGTATCTATGTGTGTATATGCATCTTATATATCTGTGATGTAAAACTTGTCTAATCTACAAATATCTATGGCCACTTCTGTAGATTACTTAACCTAAAGATTTATGTGGATCAAGGAATTCTTAAGACTAGCCATAATTTTTTCTCCTGACTTTCAATATGAAGATAAATTAAAACATATTTGTATAAAATAAATCTATTTAAAATAATTTTAGGGTTAATATTAGTCACAAAGACAATATTACTAGGTATTGCCCATAACCTTACATCCAATATCAATATGTGGTAGTTCAAGAACTTATTATCAACTGAAGAGCAACTGAAATACCCATTTGCTTTCTGGTGACTTGTGAGTTCTCTAAGAAAAAAAATTGCTGTTCTCCATCTCAAAATACTTCCTCCACAAATTGTGATATCTGAATGTAACAATATTAATATGCCACCAAAAAAAAAAAAAAATGACAAAAATAATTTCAGAGAAACCCAGCAAGATTCTTAACTGATGCAAAGTAAAATGAGCAGAATCAAAAGAACTATATATTTATGACAATACTGGACAGAAAAATACATTTGAAAGACTTAAGGTCTTTCAATGATCATGATCCACAATTCCTGGAACATGTTATTTGTTACATTTTTTTTTCTTTTTCCTTGGAGGGGGAAAGGGGAGTTGTTACAAGGATTGCCTTCTCTCCCTACCTCAAAAAATGGGGAAAAGTGATTCTTGAAAAAAATTTTA
Source organism: Sminthopsis crassicaudata (assembly GCF_048593235.1). Taxonomy (NCBI): domain Eukaryota; kingdom Metazoa; phylum Chordata; class Mammalia; order Dasyuromorphia; family Dasyuridae; genus Sminthopsis; species Sminthopsis crassicaudata. The sequence goes on from NC_133619.1 coordinate 257,768,070, forward strand.
TGCACTGAAGAGAACAGAAGGAATGCCAGAATGAAACACAGCCAAACAAAACAGCTTGGGAAGTTATATGATGAATTATATAATTAAAAGAAAAAGCAAGCTGTACTTTAGTTTTATATATAATCCTCTTTTTTGTTGTTCTTTTGATTTAATGGTTAAGAATAAAAAACATCAAATCACTTACTTAATGGAAGACATATCACACCAAGTTTTTAAAAATACAGTCTATAATATAGTGAACCACCTTCCAGAAAAAGTGGTGTTCTGCAAGAATGAGGTATATTTTATCAAAAAAAAATTTTCTGTTACAGGGGAAATGCTTCCCCTTTTTAAAGATGATCATTGAGAAGTACCAGAAATTATTTTCAAAAATCAATATGCTTTTTTGTGTAGAAAAAGGGGAACAGTTTCACTCCTTTCCTGTTTCCTACTAACATGTTCAGAAATACCCCCAACCTTTAAAAATCTCTACTTTTCCATTTCCCCCCACTTTGACTGTTAAACTGATTCCTTTACTCCACCTCCCAACTATCTCTTCCCTTCTCTACCCCTAGACATCTGACTTCTTAAAGAATTATAGGGAAACTCTACTCTTCAAAGTTACCAATAATCAGTTAATTGCTCATGGTCTCTCAATCTTCCAGACCTCTTAAGAAGTTTTTGATATGGTGGAGAGGTTAATGGCAGAGAGAGGATAAATTCTGTTTTGAAGCAGATAGTAATGCAAGATTGGACTGGAACTTGGGAAAGAGACTAGGGCTGCATGTCTGGATCTCTACATAAAAATAATTAAATCTGTAGGAACTAATGAGATCACTAACAGAAAAAGTATAGATAAAGAATTTAGGATAGAATCTTGATGGACAACCACAATGGGGATGGAAGGTCATGCATGATAAGGATGACAAACATAAGAAATTAATAATGTGGAAAAAAGAAGGAAAAGAGAGGAGTGGAAGAAAAGAGGAGGGAGGAAGACAGAGACAGAAGACAACCATCTCAAAAAAAAAAATAATAAATAATATCCAAAAGGAGATAACAGTCAACAGTATCAGCTGTTGTAGTCAAAAAGGATAACAATCAAGTCATATTTTGAGAAATTTAGAAGTCACTAATTGATAGCGAGTGTGGAGTTGGTGTTGCTTTTTCTCAGAAAAGGATAAAAAGACTATTGTGAACTGACTCAGTTACAAAAACAGAAGAAAATAATATAAACATGACAACAGAAATGGAAAGGGTAATTTACCAAGCTTGGTTTAAAAAAAAAAAAAAAGCTATATACAAATATCTTTCCAATTTTTTAAAAATTTAGCAGGGAACATAAGTATTAAATACTATATAAATTCAATTTTTTGATGTAATGCTTAATTTTTCAAATTGTTCTTTTCTCTTTCTTCTCCTTTTCATTATTTAAAGATGCTTTAACTCACTAATATAAAATTGTTGAAAAGATGTCGGCCTGCATTGGTAGAAAGAACAGACCCAGTTCCAATTCTTTTGAGGTAAGGGAGTGCTGTGGGAGGGGACACAATAGATATTTTAAATAACAAAATATATCAATTAAAATTTATTCAAAAAAATTATGAGTGACTTTTAAAAGAGTTTGTTGAATGGATGAGTTAGGAAGCCACTCTTAAAATGAGAAATGAGAGGATTTAAGGTGGAGCTAGCACGAGTCACATTTTTCAAGGAGTTAAATAGGATTAACAATTTGGAACACTGATAAGCTAGTGAAGATTTTAGAAAATTTGTCATTAATAGAGAAAAAAATCAGTAGATAAAGTAGATATTCAGTTAAAGAAGAAAAGGATATTGAGATTGAGGGAAAATGTGAAGGGTTTAGCCCTTGAAAGGTTTAGAAGACATTGAAGCATCAAAAAAGAGCTAAACTTGGGAGTCAGGAAGATTCCAAGGTTCAAAATCCTTTCTGCCATATTTATTAGTAATAAATGGCAGTTCAAGTCATTTAACCTGTCTGAGCTGTTTTCTCACCTGCAAAAATGGGGATACAAATGTGGTGCCTGCTTTTGAGTTGTTATGAGGTCTGAGATCTATGCACTTTAGAACTTCCTAAAATATATTTAAATGTCAGGTATTATTGCTTTGCAGGTTCAGAAATGTCAGCCCTGCAAAGATGACGAAAATTATCAAATTCTATTTGGAATAATAACTAAACATTGCTAACTTTCCCTCGAACTATTCTATGCTTCCACTGATTAGTGACTAATTTGGATTCTAAAATCTAAGCTCTCTTTAAGGGGCCTATTGAACATTTTAATTTGTGTAAGGCATGAGGTACAGAGCTTTTAAAATTATTCGTTTTTAATGATCTGACTCGGTTAAAAAAATGGTATTTGGAAAATTGTGAGCAAATAATCGTGCAAGATGCATCGAAATTTCCAAGTTTATGGTCAATTCACAGGTTTAGTATATTTATATTTTTATTGTGATTAACCACATTTTGACCACCAGATTCCCAACTAGTGCAAACTTTTGGTGATGGGGAACAAATTGCACATCTCACAACATGCAATGTGAGAGCTAATGCTCTGAGAAGAGAGAAGGCCTCAGAAAATCCAAACTAAATTGCAATCTGTCCCATGCAAAAGTCGGAAAGCCAGATATTTTATTTGCCAGATATGACTGCTGCTCATAATCATTAACACAGCAGAAAGGGAGGAAAAAAAGAAAAACCCTCACAAAACTGGCGCATCCAAATCATCCATACACAAGCCTGGAAGATGATTCCCACCTCCCTTTCCCTTCTTCCAGAGTCTTCCCTGCCCCCATCCTTGGAGCAGGAGCCGCCGCCATCTTCAACTCTTCCTTCCTCCATTACACAACCTCTTCTCCCCACTGCCCTCCGCCGTCCTCCAGCCTCTTTTCCCCCCCTACCCCTCAAAAACCACCCCAATGCCTAAAAAGCTGCACCAAAGTGGGTCAGCGGAAGTATCAGAGATGGAGCTTCTCGCCCAACCAGTCCCTTTAAACCGTTTTGCTCCCCAACACCTTCCAAAAGAGTCTCCCCCCAGGCCCGCGCACCCCACGGCAGACGCGAGGAAGACCGCTCGACTGGAGGCGGCGGCCAGCAGCCACCAGCTTCCACCCCGGCTCCCTCGGCCTCTCCTCCCTCGTCCCTTCCTCCTCCTTCGCCAGCTCCCTCCCGCCGTGCTCCACACCCCGCAGCGCGGACAAGCGCGCCTCCCCATGCCCCCTCCCCAGTTCTGCCCTCCCCTCTCCTGCCGTCCGCCTCCCCCTTTTCCCCGCCCCGTGCAGGAGCGCGCGCAGTGCTCCACAAGGGACGGTTTAGGAGCGCGCGCCTCGCAGCGGGGCCCAGCGCGGCGGCTCCTTCCAGAAATTTCCTCCTCCATAAACTCACGTATTAAAACAAATACTGTTTAAACCCTATCAAGATTGCAGGGTGGACCACCTCCCTCAGCCTTTTCCTCCCCCCTCCTTTCTGGTCCCTCCTGCATTCAAACGTGCCCCCCCCTCCCCTTCCCCGTCTCTGCTCCATGCCCTTGGGCGCGGTTTATGTGGCATCTCTTCTCCCCACGAACGACCTGGGCGGCAGTAGTGGGGCGGCGGCAGGGAGGCCGGTGTGATTGATAGGGACGGCGGAGAGCGGCGGCGGCGGCGGCGGCGGCGGCGGAGCGGTTGAGTGACAGCTTACCTGGGTGCCAATCTTCATCACACTGACAAGCGGCTGCAGCAATCGGGACCCGCAGTGCCGCACCCGCGTCCAACCGTCACGCCGACGCCGGGCCACGCGACACAGCCTCATTCAATGGAAGGAGGGCTACGCCGACGCTCACCTTATCAATATTCAAAGAAGAGGCGGGGCCCTCGCAGAAAGGGCTCCTCCCACCCCGTGAGTCTACGTGAAAGGGGTGGGAACTCTGGGGGAAGGGGCGGGCTGGGAGGGAGTTCTGAACGCATCCTTCCCTTTCTAGGCTCCCCTGCCCCTCCCCCCTCCGCCTCCAAGTTTAAGATTAACAGGCCACGCCCTCAGTTATGGTTTTTTTTTTGCTACGCAGCGAGGGAGGAGCCTTTGGCCACGCCCACTCCTTGTCTGGCCAAAGTTCGGAAAATTTGGAAAATGTTATTTGTTGGATGGGTAATGAAATACTGACTCGTCCGTACTGACTCTCTCCTTCTCTAATCGCAATCTCCTGGCTAGCAGGCGGGTTTGTGCAAAGGCATAGAGAGAAGGCGGTCCTTAGGTGGATGAAAACTTCCTCCTCATACGGTAGAAGGGGACTAAAAAGGAGAGATACACTGCTCTCTCCCAAGCGCAGAATTCCATCCTCTTAAAAGAGTTGATTAGCTTTGTTTTCCCCCATCATCAACTCAAGTTGTGATGCATATTAACCTAGCAATCTTTCACAAATTATTGCAGATTCCTTAAAAATTCAAGGTTTGAGATGACACCACCACAAAATTGAAGAGGAATTGTGAGAACCTTGCTGTTCCAATTTTGTGCTGTTTCTTCTTCAGAGATTGAGGATTAAAATGGCTATCTTGTCCAACCTTTAACTGAAAAAAGAATCCTATTTATGAGACAAGTGGGCCAGCCAAAGACCTCCTGAGGAGGAGGAGATGACACTATAGGAAGTGTTTCCTCACCTGAAGCCTCAGTTTCCCCCTTTACAATCTCTGCCCATTATTCCTGTATTTATCTACTGCTATCAAGAATAAATCTATTACGTTCTGGCTGTAAACCTTCAAATATTAGAAAAGAGCTGCCAGGTCATTTTAAGTCTTTTCACCTCCCTGCTTTCAAAAAGTTCTTACATGTCATGAACTCTTCTCCATGGAGCCCATGAATGTTTTGCTAAATAGTGGGACGTGTAAATACTCCAAAAGCGGTGTGAGCAAAGTATAACTGCACTATCTTTACCTAGTTTTATAGTTTTTAAAAAACTATATCCAACATAGCATTAGCTTTTTTTTGCTTTCACGTCACACTATGAATTCTTCTTGGTTTTAAAATGAAAGGAAAGAAACATCTATTAAATATGCAGGTATTTACTGTTCTCACAACACCCTAAGAAGGTAAGCACTAATACTATTAGTGCCATTTTACATTTGAGGAAACTGAAGCTGACAGGTTAAGTAACAGTGTCTGAGAATTTGAACTCAGAGCTTTCTGATTTTAGGCCAAAGCACTCAATCCACTATGCTATCCAGCTACCTAACCCAACGAAACTCTTGTCTCTCTGCTTGTCAATTATGAAGTTGATTTTTTTTAAACCATGGTAATGTTTTATGTTTACCCAAATGCTCAAATTGATATAAAATCTCACTAACTTGGAAATTCCTTCTGCTTAAAAGCTATACAGCTGCTATCCTCTTCCTATTCGACTTTTAGCCCATGTAATTGTCTTGAAAACTCTGTTTCAGATATATATATATATATATATATATAATGATGAACAAACTTTAGTTTGTCCATAAAAACATGTAATAATGTGATGAATAGATATTCTTTATTCTCTTGGTATTTTCTTTGTGGATTCTCAGGCTGAGAGGTTATTTATCTCTGTTAGGAACCTCTTCAGTATTCCTAAACTTAGCTACAACCAGTAAACAGTAAACTTGGAGGACATCACCATTTATGGGTAATAGATCTTCAACTTGAACTCTATACTGTATCTACTCCAACACAATGACTACTTTTGTTTAGCATATGTCTCTTATGTATTGATATTATTTTTTTTTTAAATTTTTTCACTTGAAAATCCATCTTTCTGGGACCTGTATGTGCTAAAATGTTTGTGGCAGCTCTTTTCATAGTGGCCAGAAACTGGAAGATGAATGGATGTCCATCAATTGGAGAATGGTTGGGTAAATTATGTCATATGAATGTTATGGAATATTATTGCTCTGTAAGAAATGACCAGCAGGAGGAATACAGAGAGGCTTGGAGAGACTTACATCAACTGATGCTGAGTGAAATGAATAGAACCAGAAGATTGCTGTACACTTCAATGTTGTATGAAGATGTATTCTGATGGAAGTGGATATCTTCAACATAAAGAAGATCCAACTCACTTCCAGTTGATCAATGATGGACAGAAACAACTACACCCAGAGAAGGAACACTGGGAAGTGAATGTAAATTGTTAGCACTACTGTCTCTCTACCCAGGTTACTTATACCTTCGGAATCTAATACTTAACGTGCAACAAGAAAATTGGATTTACACACATATATTGTATCTAGGTTATACTGTAACATATGTAAAATGTATGGAATTGCCTGTCATCTAGGGGAGGGAATAGAGGGAGGGAGAGGAAAATTTGGAAAAATGAATACAAGGGATAATGTTATAAAAAAAAATTACTCTTGCATCTATACTGTCAAAAAATTATAAATTAAAAAAAAAAAAGAAAATCCATCTTTCCCTCCCACCTGCCTCATGAAAAAAGAAAGAAAAACCTTTATAATATTCATAATCAAGCAAAATAAATTCATGCATTGGACATGTTCAAAAAATGTATTTTACTTTACACTATGAGTAGTCACCTCTCTGTCAGGAATTATATTTCATTGTGAGTCCTCTGGAATTCTGGCTGGTCATTACATTGAGTACAATTCTTATGTCCACTGTAATGTTTATCTTTATAATGTTATTACTGCATAAATTGTTCTTATAATTATGCTCAAACACGAATCTTCTCAAATTATTCAACTCCTCTTTTCACATTTCTTAAAACACAATAATATTCCATTATATTCACAATTTGTAGTCATTCCCCAATTAATGGATGCCATCTTAATTTCTGGTTCTTCACCACTGCAAAAAAAAAAAAAAAAAAAAAAAAAAAAGCTACTGTTTTTGTGCATATAGGTCACTTCCCTCTTTCTTTAATCTCTTTGGATTATAGGCCTACTTGTATCATAGAAGGGTCATACCACAGATTGTTAACTTTCTGGTCAAAAATGGCTATGCAAGTGTAATCGATGGTGGTGGTCACTCTTCATTCATGAAGATATGCTCCAAGAAACATATTAATGCAATTCTTTATCATATGAGGCAAATCCTGCTAAAATATTTTATGTTATTTTAAAATGAAGATGGTTTATGAGACTTTTATAATCTGAACCAAGGAAAAGTGAGATGGATTAAATTCTGTGATATTTGGTTAGACTTTCTTGGAAAAATTATTTTAAACAAGTGCATAAAGATTGACCAAATCAAATAACCTCTAATATGCACAAGTCCATCTGTTTTTCATCAACCCCACCATTTTCCTCCTTTATCATCTTTTCTTGTTTGACAGATAAGATAAAATATCAAAATTGCTTCAATTTACATTTTTCTATTAATGTTTTATAAGATTTCTCATATTCAACGATGTTCCAAATCACTATTGATCAGTGAAATGCAAATTAAGACAACTCTGAGATATCACTACACACCTGTCAGATTGGCTAAGATGACAGGAACAAATAATGATGAATGTTGGAGGGGCTGTGGGAAAACTGGGACACTGATGCATTGTTGGTGGAGTTGTGATTGGATCCAGCCATTCTGGAGAGCAATTTGGAATTGTGCCCCAAAAATTATCAAACTGTGCATACCCTTTGATCCAGCAGTGCTACTACTGGACTTGTATCCCAAAGAAATACTAAAGAAGGGAAAGGGACCTATATGTGCCAAAATGTTTGTGGCAGCTCTTTTCATAGTGGCTAGAAGCTGGAAAATGAATGGATGCCCATCAATTGGAGAATGGTTGGGTAAATTGTGGTATATGAATGCTATGGAATAATATTGTTCTGTAAGAAATGACCAGCAGGATGAATACAGAGAGGCTTGGAGAGACTTACACCAACTGATGCTGAGTGAAATGAGCAGAACTAGGAGATCATTATACACTTCAACAATGATACTGGATGAGGATGTATTCTGATGGAAGTGGATATCTTTGACAATGAGAAGATCCAATTCAGTTCCAACTGATCAATGATAGATAGAATCAGTTACACCCAGAAAAGGAACACTGGGAAATGAATGTGGACTACTTGCATTTTTGTTTTTCTTCCCAGGTTATTTTTACCTTCTAAATCCAGTTTTTCTTGTGCAATAAGAGAACTGTATGGATCTGCACAAATATATCTAAGACATACTTTAACATGTTTAACATGTATGAGACTGCCTGCCATCAAGGGGAGAGGGTAGAGGGAGGGAAAGGAAAAGTTGGAACAGAAGTGAGTGCAAGGAATAATGTTGCAAAAATTACCTATGCATATGTTCTATCAATGAAAAGCTATAATAAATTAATCATTTATCTATAGAGAAATCCTTCTTAGTCTTATAAATTTGAATCAGTTCTTTATATATCTTGTATATGAGGCTTTTGCCAGAAAAAATTCTTAAACATTTTCCCTAGTTACTTCTAATTTTTACCATCTTAGATTTGTTTGTTAAAAAACAAACTCTTAAATGTTATATGGTCATAGTTGTCCATTTTATCTTCTGTGATAACTTATTTAGTCCCAATTTTTCCTCTATACAGCAATCTAAAAAGTAATTTCTTCCTTGTAACCCTGATTTGTTTGTAATGTAACATTTACCAAGGTCATATATTCATTTGGAGCTCATTTTGGTATATAAGTCTGTCTAAACCTATTGTCTACCAGAATGCCATCCCATTTTCCCATAGATTTCCTTCCTTCCAACTTTATTTAATTATTATACTTTAGATACTTGATTTTCTATTCTTCCAAAAGAATTTTATTAATACTTAAATTAATAAAATACTAGTTTGGCAGATTGACTAAAATAGTGCTACATATGCAAATTTAGATAGTATTGTCCTTTGTATTAAATTGGCTCAAACATAAGTAATTATTTTTTTCTCCAATTATTTAGGTTTATTTTAATTTCTGCAAAGAATATTCTATAGTTTAGATTAGTAGAGTACCTGGGTAAGTCTAGGTGGTGGTTACACTCCTACACAGCATTTATTGTTATTTTTCTGGAATTTCTCTTTCTTCTTCCTGCTAGATTTTGCTGGATTTCATGCGCGCGCGCACGCACACACACACACACACACACACACACACACACACACACCTCAGAATGTTGAGAATTTATATGAATATTAAGTCATCCAATTTTAATAGAGTCCTTAATTATTTCAATAAATTTTAGTTGACTCTATAGGGATCTCTAAATATGCTATCATATTTTAATGTTACAAAAAATTAATAATTTACATTCTATCTATGCTTATTTCCTTAATTTCTCTTTCTTGACATTACTACAGCTAGGCTGTAGTAGCTATCTAATTTTTCTCCATTATATCTAATGTTTGTTCTTGGATTTAGATAGATATTGTTTACTATATATTAAGAAATGGCCCATTTATTTTCATGCTTTCTAGATTTTTTTAATCAAAATAAGTGGATTTTTCAAAAGTCTTTACAACATCTTTCAATATAATCATATAGATTTTAAAATTTATATCATTAATATGATTTATTATGTTCACAATCTTCTTTAAACTAAGCCAATTCTGCTTTCTTAGTATAAAATCTTCTTGGTCAAAGTGTATCATCTTTCCAATATATAGTTGTAGATTGCGTGCTACTATTTTTTATTGTATTTTTTTCCAATCAGTAAATATTATCTTTGTCATCCTCCCACCTCAAATGCACCCTAATTGAGAAAAACAACAGCAAAAACCACTTGTTAAATATATATATACATATATATATATATATATATATATATATATATATATATATATATATATATAGTCAATCACAACAAATTTCTGCATTGGTCATGTCAAAAGAAAGCATATCTCATGCTGACCTCTTGAGTCCTTCACCTGTTAAGAGATGAGTAACATGTTTCATTAGTAGTTCTTTGGAATTATGGTTGGTCATTATATTGATCAGAGTTCCTGATGTTTCCAAAGGTCTTTGTCTTAAAAATATTGATGTCATTGTAAAAATTGCTGTATTAAGTCTGTGTATTTTTTAAAAATTTGTTTTCCCAAATTCTTCTGGAACCATTAACTTATTATTTCTCATGGTACAGCAGTATTTCAACACATTTGTATCCCATTACTTTTTCAAACTTTCTTCAATTTATAAACACTCCCCTTCATATTCCCATTTTTTCCTAATTCTTCCTTTTTGCCATTTCGGATGAAAGTAAGGTTTAAAGTTAACTGCTTGTTCTACTCCTTTCTCTTTGTTTATATAGATGTCTAATTTCATACGCTGGTTGTGTGAGATAATTTTCCCTAACTCTTATTTTCTTGATTTTGTCTACTTTGTATGCCTCTTACCTTCTCTTTCCAGTATTCTCTTAAGATGATCAAGATATAACAGAACCAATCCTAATTAATTATCCTCCCTTTATAATCTATGATAACAATTTTTTTCCTCTTAATCTATTTTCTAGGTCACTTGTTTTTATATTATACCTTATATTTTCTTCTATTTTTTTCAGCCTCTTGACTTTGCTTTCATATATCTTGTTGGTGTCATTGACTTCTATTGGTCTGTTCTAATTGTCAGATAATTTTTTTTCTTGGATAAAATTTTGTTCCTTTTGTTTCAAGTTGTTAATTCTCTTTCTAAATCTTTGTTTTATACCTCTCATGTAATTTCCAATATGTTTTCCTGAAGTGCTCTCATTTCATTTACATTTAAAATTTATTTTTAGCTCTTGCTTCATCCCATTTTAGCAATTTTAGTTAAATTTAAGTAGCTAGGTGGCACCGTGGATAGAGAGTACTATGTCTAGAGTCAGGAATACTTGAATTCAAATCCAATCTCAAACATTTACCAACTTTACAAAATTCTTAGCATAAGACAGTGCAAGTTGTTCCTCCTTCATTTTCAGAGACCCAATGACTTCATGGGGCAATGTTTTGACCTGGATTTAAGTGAGGCAGAACTTCACAAAATTTTCAGCCTCATCCTCTCTTCTTGAATAATTGAAGTTCGTGGCAAGGCAAAAATCAGGACAACTAATGATGGCCTGGGATGCAGTGGATGACTTCAGTCCTTGTGATGTTTGACCAATCTCTAATCACTGCACCATGCTTGCTTCAGCCACCTTCATAGACATGGGTAGAAATTATTCTCATCTGCCCATTCTGCCAGTACAAAGCCAGTAGGAAGGGGTACATATCTTCTAGCTCACTAACAGAGCTGAGGCCTGTTGGTTACCCTAAACTTAGGTTAGCTCATCAGCCAAAACGGTTTGTCTACTTCAGCATACTATGGCTTCTTGGAGTCACAGATGAGAGTTGAATGGAAAGTGATAGACATCAATGGTAGATGAGCAGCCCTGAAAAGGACCCACAGAAGCAGAGCAAGAGCTCTCTCTTAGACCAAAGGTACTAATCCTCCCCCAAAACTCCATGGACTCCCTCTGAGGAAAATAGTAAAAGAATTTAAATGCTAGCTGAGGAAGAGGAAGAGGGGAAGAAATATTTTGCCCAAGTTGTGTTTTTCATAATATTTTGTGATCATTTTTTGGTTTTTGTTCTATGTCTTAAATTTTTATAGTGAGATTCTTTTGTTTGCCCATTCTTCTAGTCTACTTCCTAACTTCAGACTTAATGTTAGAACTGAAATCTGTAGCATGTCTGGAGGGAAAGCCTGGGTTATATCTGAAAGGCTGGAGAATTCATAAGCTTTCAGCATTCTCAAACCATTCTGATTGTCTCCCCCCCTGCCCCCCCGTCTACCTGCACAAGTTCCTGGGTTTGGTTCTGAGCATCAATGGAATACTGCTGTACATAGCACCTATCAAACAGAAAGTTCTGTTGGTTCAGAATAGTCAGAATGGAATAATTATAGGCTCCCTTTTAGTCCAGAATTCCTGCCCAGATTGGTTACTCCTCTGCTAGCTTCAGATTGGGCAAAGTGGTGTAATAGCCCCTGCTCTGCTTCTGGAGTTTGAATAGCTTGCTTTTGATCTAGCTCTTTTCTTAATAATACTGCTTAGGGTCTCCTCTCCTTATACCCATCCTTAGGATGCAGGTTCTCTTCCCAGTCTGCCATGGATCTGTAATCTAGAACTGGTAGTGAGTACCAAAGTTTACAGTTCCCTTTTGTTTGCACACCCCTGTGATGATCCAATATGGGTCTAGAACCTCATGTCCCTCTATTAAGATGCTCTGTCTGGCATTTTCCTGGCTAGACCCCAAACCTAGTCAATCAGTATATACATCTACTATGTGCCAGATCCTATGCTAAGCACTAGGATTACAAAAAAAGGCAAAAGATAGTTCTTGCCCTTAAGGAGCTCACAATCTATTGAGGGAGGTAACAAATATGTACAAGCATTTGTGTTCTCTCTCTCTCTCTCTCTCTCTTTCCGTTTCTGTCTTTCTCTATACATATATATGTATGTTTATGTGTGTGCATATATCTACGTAGATATAGATATAGATATAGATATAGATATAGATATAGATATAGATATAGATATAGTTAGTGTGTGTGTATATACACACAGAGGGAAGGGACTGGAATTCAGAGGAATTGGGAAAGTCCCTATAGAAGGTACGATTTTAGCTGGGATTTGAAGGAAGTCAGGGAAGCCAAGAGGCAGAGAGGAGGAAGGAAATCTGAGAGCTAACCAGAGAAGTGGAGAGATCTGAGAATGCTTTTGTACTGTTTGATTTAGTCAGGCAATACCCCATTGGAGTGCCCAGAATGTCACTCTCCTGCCATTAGAATGGGAACATGATAAAGAAGAAAATGATAAATACTAGAGCCAGACTGTCAAAAGATTTAAAAAGAGAATGAGAGAAAAGGAAATGTAGGCATCTATTGTGGTGGCCTTCTCAAAGAGGTTAGACACAAAAGGAAAGATAGATAAGGAATGATAGCAAGGATAGATGGATGAGGTGAGAACAGTAGAGATACGGGCATATTTGGAGGAATAGAGAAAGCAGTAAGTAAAGAAGGAGACACTGAAGATAAGGTTTAGTGGGGAAATCTGGAAAGAGAGGATGGAATAGATCACTTGTGCAAGTGGATTTGTCCTGGCAAGGAGAAGGGCCACCTCATCATGTGAGAAGAGTAAAAGGAAGCTAATTGCTGAAAACATTTGGGAAATGTGAATTGAATAATTGAATAAGGGGAGAAAAAGAAGCTCTTTTCAAATGGCCTTGATTGAAATATGATGAGAAGTTTGAGAAGAGATGAAAAGTTTGGAAGAGCTACTGTGTTGAATGGGATAATGATTTATTTAGGGAGGTGTAAAAGAGTTTCCAGAATCTGAAATGGACCTGGGCTCCATCACTGGCCAGATCTCTCATTTTAAGGATGATTTTATCATATGTCTACCCAGATTAATTTCATTGTGAACACATGACATACACATATATGCACATATGTACCCATATATATTATATTTATATATAATGAAATTAAATTACATTAGCCATGTAATAATATACATACATATATTATTGGGGATAAATGTTGTGTATTTATATTACATATAATATATAGTAAAATCACTCTCTTTTTTTAGACTAATAATATATGTAGAGCACAAATGATTATTAGTCTAAGTAGCAATTGTATTTTAATAAACAATAAATCAATAAAAAAAACTTTCCATATTTTCACAGGCTTTTTAAAAAAATTTTCTGAGATTGCATAATTTCATTTCTCTCATTTTCTCTTTATCTGAATATATTGTATTTTTGTACTTATCCATTTCATTTGTTGGTTTCACTGACCTAACTGGACAAAACAGTTTGTAATAAATATTTTTTATTCCACTTGTGAATGTCGATGTTGAGTCATTTCAATTGTGACTGACTCTTTAGCACTTCATTTGGGGTTTTCTAGGCAAAAGCACTGGAGTGATTTGCTATTGCTTTTTCCAGCTCATTTAACAAATAAGGACCTTAAGGAAAACAGAGTTAAGTGACTTGCTCAGGATCACATAGCTAGTACATGTCTAAGGTTAGATTTAACTCAAAATATTGAATTTTCCTGACTCCAGGCCCAGCACTCTATTCACTTTGGTACCTACTCTTTTGATGTGAATGCTTTTTATCATTTTTGATGCAGACAACTTGGTTTCTCTTTAATTTTTTTTTTATTTTTGACTTATTTTTAGTATTTAATTGGAGTTTTTAAATATATTTGTTGCATCCCTAATTCACTGATTTCTACATTCTCTCTTTTGCTCATAAAAATTTTAACAATATAATTTTTCTCTAAGAATTGTTTTGGATGCTTTCCACAAATCCTGATGTTTTCATTACCTTTGATAAATCTTTTTATTCTATTGTTCTTTGACCCACAAATTCTTCATTTTATTTTAATTTTATTTATTTATTTTTTTTACTGAGACAATTGGAATTAAGTAACTTGCCCATAGTCATACAACTAGGAAGTATTAAGTGGTTGAGGGCAAATTTGAACTCATGTCCTCCTGATTTAAGAATCAGTGCTCTATTCACTGCATTATCTACCTGCCTCCTCCCCATCATTTCTTTAAGAGATTTAATTTCCAATTAATTTTAAATTTCATTTTTCAATAGTCTTTTATTGAACATATTTCTATTGGACTGCAGTCTGTAAAAAATGCTTTTGATGTTTGTTTTCTGTATTTGTTTGTAATGTTTTTAAACCCTAATGGTCAGTTTTTAAAGTTATAAGCATATTTCTTTTGATTTCCATTCAGAAATTTAATGTTATACTATTCAATGCGTATATCTTAAGTACTGTTAATAACTCAGTGTCTATGATACTTTTATGCAAAATGGAGTTTCCATTAATTAAGTCTGTGCTTTTGCCTTGTCTGAGATCATGATTGCTATCCTTGCTTTAAAAAAAAATTTCAACTGAAGCATACTAGCTTTTGCTTAGGCCCTTTAACTCTGAACAAAGCGTTATGTTTGAAATGTGTTTCTTATAAACAATCATTTAAATGAAGTTTTAGTTTTTTATCTTTTAATTTTTTTAATTTAGCATTGACTCATTGTTTGTTCCATTCTATATTCAGGGAGTGTGATTTGGGTAAGTTTTGATACCTCTTGTATTAAGTTAATTTTTCCTTCCAAGGCTTTCCTCTAACCTTTCAGAATGCATTTTATCATTGTTCTTTTGAAGCTCATAGGGTTGTAGCCTGGTTTGTCCCAACAGTCATTAATTTAAGAGAAGGAAAGAACAAAACAGAAAAATGGCTGCATGATGTAGAGATGGCTTCATGTCATCCTGGGTGGAGAAAGTAAGTTATTGTAGCCTCTCTCCCAACCCAGAGGCTTAGCAGTAGTTTTCAATCAAGAGAAGAGATCTATGTGGTTTGTTAATGCCTTTTATATACTTTGTTCTTGCTCAGGGTTTCTTCAACCCATAAAAACTGGACAGGAAACAAAGAATTTCTACATCCTCTTAACTGGGAGAAGAACTCTGTAGTGGAAATATATAATGTTGTATGATCTTTTAATGCTTATTAGATGACTCCATTTTGTGAACTGGGATGCATCTTGTAATTCTAAATTCTGTTTTAATTTTAATTCTGAATTAAAAAACCAATATCTAATTAAGTTTTAATTTAATCTTACTAGTTGGTTTGCTGAATTCCTCACTACGGCTTGGCTTTCCAAGACTGTGTATCTTGATAAGCAAACATCTCCCAATCTCTTTCTTGGCATAGGGCCTTCATGGCTTGAAACATCCAAAGTAAGAATATTAGCTGAGTTTTCATTTAACCCTGCACTGGGAGATAAGTATTACCACTAGAGGTGATTAACAAGAAATCTTTGGATTGATCTTCACTTACCCTGTACTCAGAAGGAAGACTTGTCTGAGTCTCTCAAGGTCTGAACACTGGACAGACTTTTACCTTGCAATGGGAGATAGGCTGCCCAACTGAGATGTCCAAAGTCAGGCTACTGAATGGGCTTTCACTTATTCTGTGCTAGGAGATGGAGCCCTCATTATTTTGCAAGCTGAGTACAGAAAGGTTCTTGAAGATCCCTATAAATCCCCCACTAAAATTCCTAATCAATGAAACAATCACTATCAGTCCTACAACTTTTCACCACCTTTGGAAGATACCTGCACATAAGCCCTTCCTTCCCACAGGTATTACCTAACCTTGATTATTTTTCTCTCTCTCCTCCCCTTTTCTTTCCCAGAGGTTTTGCTGCTTGCTTTGCTAACTTTGTTCACATCAACCACTGTCATCTGTTTGTGGTGTCACTAACAAAGTCTTCAGTCCATCTTAGTCCATTCTTAGGTCCATCTGTTCTTATCAAAATCCAATCAAACCATCTGGATGGATAACAAACTTGGGCCACCAGCACCTCTGGTGCCCAGCACCACCAGCATCAGCCCTGGATTTCAAGTGAAAATAAGTTTCTTGGCAGCTATGTTTCCATGGACAAAGTGGGAAAAGCAGGTCTTTTGCCAACTTCTGTCTTCTCTGGGAAGGGCTAGGTCATTGAACATTCTGCTTAAATGGTAGAGAATTCTTTTGTCTGGAAATTAAGTCACTGAACAGGGCTGGGATTAGGGTTCTAAGAAGCCACATTTCCACAGGCAAAACCTCTGGCTTTTCACTGAAGATAGCAAGGACTTTGTTTGGACTCTATGTCCCAGTGACAGATCTTTTAGACAGATCCAGGAGCTGCTGACTACTAGGGTTAGCAACAGGACTTCTGGGCCTGACATTTGTGCTCCAGTGTCATAATCAAAGCAAGACTTACAGACCCCTCCATTTATTAAATTAATTAAATTTATTAAATCACACTCTTCAAGAAGTAGGTTCCCAAAAAGTCCACTCCAAGGGCTGAATCCTCATTAGTTAGTATTTTATAAACACCCATATCTGAGAAGAGAACAGCAAGTAGGCAATAAGTTGGACCTAATTTTTAGATTTAGGACCTGAAGAGATCCTAGAAGTCCTTTATCCAAACTCCTCACTTTTTTAGATAAGGAAATTAAAGCCCATAAAGATTAATCCCCAAGATTTACATTGTAAGAACCAGGATTCAAATCTAGATCCTCTGAGTCCAGAGAATACTTTCAATTATATCATGCTGCCCAGAAAAAAAGACAGCAGATTGCATTTTGGAAGTTCAATCGTGTCATTTAATAAGCCTATACTGCTTACCTGAAGAAGGACCCATCTAGCAATATAGATTCTATGATTTGATATCTTGAAACACTTCAATTTCCAGGAAATTAGAATTTCCCAATTGCTCAAAGGGCAATGACAATTAGTAGATGCAAGTAAGTTACATCATATTTCTAATGAATATTTATACTCAAGAATAGGAGAAAGAGGGAATGAATGTATGATCAAAAAGTGAGGGAGCTAATTTTGGAGTGCATAGCCAGGAATGAACATATGATAAGAGAATGAGGTTCTGACATGCAATTTTAAAGAAGAAAATCTCTGAACTACAGCTTAGCTACATTCAAGCCACATGGGAATTAGGGAATTGGTTCATCAGATCCTACAATATATTCAGCTAAAGTACAAAGATTTCATTGTTGTGGACATAAAAGAAAACTTTGCACTGATACTAAAGTTCTTGGAATTCCCTGGAATAACCATATAAAATACACTGCAATAGAGACTTTTGTGTTTTGAAATCTGGCATTTAACTCATACTGCCAATTGATGGGAATCTGCTTACTTGTTAATTTCTTAGTTTTTAGTTCCATAAAAATAGTTGCTGTAAATATTTTTGTATATAAAGGATTCATTTCTATTTCTTGATCTATTTAGAATATAGCCTTAGTATGGTACCACTAAGTTAAAAGAATATGTAGTATAGTAACTTTTGTGGCAATTATTTTCCAAAATGGCTATAGTAGATCATAGCTGGTTGCATCTTTTTAATAAAAATTAAAATATTTTTCTTCTCAATGAAAAAAAATGCTCTCATTATGCATCTTGAGCCCAACACTTCTTGAAAGTTGGGAGGCATGTTTCATCAATAGTCTTCTGGAATCATGGTAAGTCAGGGAAATGATCTTATTATTGAATAATATTATATTGTCTATTAGTGCTACTCATGTAGTTATTTATCAGTTCATTCAAGTCTTCCCAAATCTGAAATTTTGCCCTTAATTTACTTCAATTTTATCTTATGTCAATTCAATTCTATCCTTCCATCTGACCCATAACCATTCATTGAGAAGGCTAGAAAAACAAATCGTAAAAAATCTAGTCATGCAAAACAAATTCCTGTATTAAAAAAATTTCATTCTACACTCAAACATAGTTATCTAAAGGAAGACAGCATGTTTCATGATGAATCCTTTGGAAGTGTGATTGGTATTGAATAGTTACTTTGCAACAATTTATGAGCCCAGAGTTTTCTGAAACCATGCCCTTCACCATTTCTTATAAGACAATTTATTATTTAATTATATTTATATATAATTTATCCAGTCATTTCCAAGTGATGGATCCTCTTCATTTCTAATTCTTTGCCACTAGAAAACTAGAAAACAACAGTAACAACAAAACATGTTTTTTTGGGTTTTTTTTTTTTGGGGGGGTATGTATTGGACCTTTAAAAAGATCTCTTTGGAGTACAGGGCTGCTACTGGTATTGTTGGGTCAAAAGGTATGCAATTTAATAGCTTTGGGAAAATATTTTAACTGCTTTCCATAATGAATGTACTAAGTCATAGTTCTATTAATAGGGCAGTAATGTACCTGTTTTTCCTGTAGTCACTTCAATATCATTTTTTCAATTTGATGGGTATAAAATAGTCCTCAGGGTTTTTAATTTGTATTTCCCTAATTACTAGTGATGCAGAGAATTTTTTCATGATTTTTAAAGATTTTCCTCTGATAACAGCTTGTTCAGATTCTTTGATCATTTATCAACTGGAGAAATGTCTTTATTCTTATAAATTTGCAATAGTCCCTTATATACCTTAGAAATGAGAAACTTGGTTTTTTCCTCTCCCATTCACCTGTTTTAATGGCTATATTGTTCCCATAATCATTTTGCCCTTTGTCTCTAATAAATTAGATAGTTTTCATTTATGAACAGTCAGGTTTTTGTATTTTGTTTATGAGTAGCCAGGCAAAATATTATTTTGTCAATTTTCAGAGATTCTGATAATGTTTAACTTATCTCTTTGACCTTTTTCTTTCTTTCTTTTTTTTTTAAGTTTCAAAAAAGGATGAGTAGCAATTTTTTTGTTAATAAAGCTTTTTATTTTCCAAACATATGCACGGATAATTTGACAATATTGACCCTTGTATAGTGTTGTGTTTCATATTTTCTTCTCCTTCCCCTACCTCCTCCCCTAGATGGCAAGCAATTCAATATATTAAACATGTTAAAATATGTTAAATCCAATATGTACAAACCTACTCATACAATTCTCTTATTGCACAACAGAAATCAGATCAACAAAAAGTAAATGAGTAAGAAAATGCAAGCGAACACAAAAAGAGTGAGAATGCTATGTTGTGATGCACATTCAGTTCCTATAGTCCTCTCTCTGGGTGTAGATGGCTCTCTTCATCACAAGATCATTCATTGCAACTGGCATCAATCAGCTCATTGATGGAAAGATTGACCTTTTTTCCTTAACTATCAATTCTTGCATTTTAAAAAATTTTGATATTTCTTGCAAACTCATGGAGTCACTATTTGGTTTTCAGAAAGTTTATTTTTCTGATAAGGTTTGTCCTTTTCTGATATAAGGTATTCCAATTCTTCAGATTTTTTTTTTTTTAATTTCTTAATTTCTTCTAAATAGTCATGAAGTCTTTGGGAACACTAATTTTTTTTTTTCCTTTTTCACTGCTTATAATTTTTACCAGGTCATTTGCTCCTTCTGTGAAAAAAATCTGTGGATCTGCAATAATTTTTATACTATTTTTCTTTGATTTACTCAACTCTCTAGCTGAAGCTGACTTAGACCTTTATGGCCAAGTTCAGATTCTACTAAGTTATGCTTTTCAGGGAGAGGTCAGGTTATTTGCCCAACTTGCTCTTACCCTTAATTCCTGTGCTTGAGTTCTATCTGCTGGGGTTAATCCCCACTGGATCTCTGAAGTTGTGACAGATTGTTGGGAAACTTTCTGACATGTCAAGGCAGAGATCAGGGATCTTGGAGGCCATAAGTCTGGCATGGCCTGGTCTTAAGAACTGTCTTGACACTCTGGATGCTACCCAAACCATGGACTCCGCTGTCTTGAGCTAAACTCATGTGGTTGCATGTGTAGGCCCTCATTTTGCTAGTGGCCCCTTTCCCATTGTCCTTGTGTTTGTTTCACTTTTCAATGCAAGTTAGAGATGGAAAAAGGAATCACTAATTATAGTTTCTAATTTGATTTCTTAATCATTATTTGGTCTGCTTTGAATTCAGGTTGTTGTTGTAGCATATGTAAACTGGGCCTTTTCTAGATTCTAGCATCCCTTTAAATTAGGATGCTGTATCTTTCTCCCTTATTCAGAAAACTGTCTCCACTTTATTCTCCTTTTCTTTATATTTCAATGTCTTTAATTTTTAAATATTTTTTCCTCAATTGTAGGTAAAAACATTTAAGATTCATTTTTTTAATTCTGAGTAGCAAATTCTCACCCTCTCCCCCTTCTTTTCTCTTCTCCTCCCTTCCCCCCTTCCCTGAGATGGAAAGCAAGCTGAAATAAATTATATATGTATAATCATATAAAAGACTAACATATTAGTCATGTTGTAAAAGAAAACTCAAACTAAAAAAATGTTTTGGTGTACACTCAGACACCATCAGTTCTTTCTCTGGAGCCAGACGGCATTTTTCATCATGAGTCCTTTGCAACTGTCCTGAATCATTATATAGCTAGGTTATTCACAGCTACTCATCATACAGTATGACTGTTATCATACACAATCTTTTTCTGATTCTTCTCAATTTACTTTTTATCAGTTCACATTGTCTTTCCAGATTTTTGAGAGCATCTTGCCATCACAATTCTCACTTGTTCAGCCTCCTGACTGATATCCCCTCAATGTCCAATTCTTTATCACCACGAAAAAAACCTGCTTTTTTTTAATAAATAGGTCCTTACCCACCCACACCCACTTTTTTCTTATTTTTTGGGGGGGACACAGAGCTAGTACAGTAGTGCTGGATCAAATAATATGAAGTTTTAGAGTTCTTTGGACATAGTTACAAATTATTCTTCAGGATAGTTATATCAATTCACAACTCCAACAGGTCATTACTGTCCCATTTTCCCATATCCATTCCAACACTTATCATTTTCCTTTTGTCTTATTAGCCAAAGTGGCAAATGTGAGCTGGTACTTCAGAGTTGTTTTAATTTGAATTCCTCTAATCAATAGTTATTTAGAACATTTCTTCATAAGCCTGATTACTTCATCTGAAAACTGCCTGCTTATATCCTTTGACCATTTATCATCTGAGGAACAACTTGTATTCTTATAAATTTTACTCAGTTCTTTACATACTTGAGAAATGAAGCCATTATCAGAGATATCTAAAGTAAATAGATTTTTAGCAACTTTCTGTTGTCCTCATTCTGGATGCATTTGCTTTTTTATGTGTGAGAAAAAGCTTTTCAATATAATCAGGCTGAACCATTTTATATTTCTTAATCCTTATCTCTTGTTTGTTACCAAGTTCTTCCCTTACCATAGACCTGACAGGTCCATACTCCCCTGTAATGGGCCAGAATTCTGGAAAAATGTATTTGAAACAAGGATTCTTATGACAAGTATTAAATCAGTGGAATTGAGATGATTCTCTAGTTTACATGTACTTAGTATAGTTCTACAAGTTGACATCTATTCTCTTAGCTCTCATATACTCTAAGTACATCATCATAAGTGTCATTTATGATGATGACTTAGAGTATATAAGAGCTAAGAGAGCTGGGAGGGAAGACAGACTAGGAGATGGAGAAGGCAGAGCACTGGAGGCTAGAGCCTGGAAGACAAAGACTCTTATGGTGGCTCTCCTACCATTCACAAATACTATTATAACAACTCCTTTAATAAAAACTAAGAGTTCATCAAGATAGCAAAATGAGTGAATCCAGTTCCTCAATTTCTAATATGCAGATTAAAACACCTTGAAATAAATATAAAAATAGGTGTAGGAAAAAAATTTGAGATAAACGAAAAGGAAAAAAAAAAAAAAGCTTCTCATATGCTATAATAAATTACAAGTAGATACCAGACTTAGAAAATAAAAGGTCAGATATTTTATAGGCTAGGAGAAATTTTAACCAAAGGATAAATAACAAAATATAAAACAAGATTATTTACATTGATAAGTTTTTCCCACAAATAAAATCAACAATGCCTAGGATAAGGAGGAAAGTTGAAAAAAAATTTTTCATTAAATATCTCTAATATGGTATATATCAATCCAAGATATAGAAGGGATGTCGCACACATATGAAAGACCAAGAGCCATTTCCCAATGAATAAATAGTCAAAGAGTTTCTTGCATTTTCAAAAGAAATGGAAATTTTTAATAATCACAAGAAAGACTTTTCCATTAATTTTAAAGGATGAAGGCAAATAAAATATTAACACAAGTTACTGTTGAATTGATTTTATTTATGGAGGAGAAAATGCAGCAACTCACAAGTTGAATCACAGAGAAACTTGAAATGTTTCTTTTAACTCAGTGTCTAGGTGATTCTCGTCCTGAGGATGGCTGAGGCAATCTAAATTTCAAAAGATCCAGGTTAAAATCTAAGAAGGTGTAACTGTTGTAGTTATGATGTTGAAGGTTCTTGTAGGTAGAATTATCAAATGCCTCAGCACTTTCTGTGTCTGTGGAAGAAAAATAAAGCTAGTAAGTTTAAGAATAGAGGAATGAAATACTTTTTGAATAAGTCAATTAAGGTATCAAGCCACTTAAGATATTAAAATTCTTCAAAAATCTAATTTAGTATAATGTAATTAAAAATTGCTAAATTGTTTTTTAAATGCATATTTATTAAAAAAACAGTTGTTCAGAGCAAAATGAAATTAAACTTATATTTTAAAAAGTATGAATTTCAAATATCAGACAACTATGATTGGGTTATATCATTACAATTAGCCTTATTAATTACCTCATATTTCTAATATATGGCTGCATGATTCATATACTAGCCAAGTAAATGCATAGATGCATATTAACAAGCTTGAAAATGCAAATAAAGCAATAATAGAATTTCTTTTTTAAAAAGTCAACAAAAACTGAACTATTTTCCTCTAGTCTCAATGAGTACAGAACATTTAGACAAATTTCATCAGTAAACTGCTTTCAATAAATATTTTCTTGGTTATAATTAAATGAACAGATTATTATTAATGACTTATTATCATAAGTTTTGTTTTTTTTTTTCCTTCCCCAAATCACTAGTATTACTAAAACCACTGGATTTGCCTGTTCTTTGCTTTTCCAAATTTTCTTTTTAATGGTATGGAATAAAACTTTACTTCCTCATTCAAAAAAATACAGAAATACACAGCGAAATATCTGAATAATAATTTGACAAATATTTTAAACAATAGTTCCCATTCCACCCCCATTCAAAGTTTCATCTCCCCATCTGACTCTTTTTGTACTTGCTGTCTTCACTAGAAAGTGAGCTTATTGAGAATAAGGATTATAATATTTTTCTCTTTATGTCCCCAGTGCATAGCACAGTGCATTATATGTAGTAATCACTTAATAAACGATTTTTTCATTCCTTCATTTATTTTTTTTCATTCCTTCATTTAAATAGTTTCATAATTTCTTGCTAGTTGTAAATCCACTGAAAATTGAGAAATATGCTTTCCAGAAATTGAGCATGCTGCATAAAATAAAAATAAAAGTCATATGATACATTATCTTTTTATTTAAATTACAGCTTTTTGATTGAGTTCATCAAAAATCTTTAATTTCTATTTCTTGAAGCCAAGAAACAATCTTTGTGAAATTAATTCCTGACTTTTATATAGGATTTAAAGGTTTACAAAATGCCTGCTATATAGCCTCACCTTTGATTCTCACCAACATGGTGATGTAGTTGTAAACAGGTATTATTCTCCCCATTTTAAAGAGGAGGAAAGAGAAGTTCAGATTAAGTGAATTGTCTAAAACAGTAAACTCAAATAGAAGCTATTCCCCAGAGAACCCCACTTTGATGTAGAAAATCACAAATTAAATATTCTTTATATTGTATTGTATTTTTATTTTATTAAATACTCCTAATTACATTTTAATTAGGTTCTACTTGAGGGATTTTATGGCTTAGTGTCCTCTACTCTTCTGTTTGACACCTTTGGCTTACGAGTAACACAGAAAGTCTGAATTTAGATTCCTACCAACTTTCACTATGATGTTCCACTTCTATTAGACCATATTGTCTCAACCCAGACATCATAGTCTTTGTTCTTCACTCTTGCATAGTTAAATCCTCAAATAATTCTTGAATATAGCTGTATTATTTTGAAATCAATTCAGAATAAAAAAAAACTTATTACTATAAAAAGTCCTTGTTATACATTTTTCCCTTTTAAAGTTTCATGTCTTCTTTAGATTTAACAGAGAGGGAGAAAAGAGTTTTTAAAAGGAATATATGCCCTCAAAAGTATTTTCTGTAAATAGCTTCCTTTTCCAACAATACTTTTGCTAAATTAAAAAAACACAATATAATTAATCTTATTCCCAAAGTTTCTAGTATTCCCATCCAATTCAGAAGATACTTTAAAATGGAAGTATCAGAAAATATTATTTTTTGTAATTCTGAGCAAGTTCTGTAAGCTAATAGCATTATATGCATGATATTAGAAGTTAAAAAAAACAGGAGTACAGAGAATATATTAACTTAGTAAGCATATTATAATTTACAAAGGAAATATAATAGACAGCATTTAAATTAGTTGTCAAGAGACTTTTAACTAAGTGGTATAGAGAAAAAGCAAATAAATGAGTATATATTACATTTTAGATTAGTATAAAATAGCTTATCTATCTATAGAAAGAAGGTTTTATATATATATATATATATATATATATATATATATATATATATATATATATATATATATATATATATATATATATATAAACCATTATAAGCTTTATATACAATTCAAGTAATTATTATATTAAACACCTTATCTTGAAATTATTTTTTAAAGTAATAGGTACACTTAAAATTATAAGAAACTTTCCAGTTTAATGTTCAAAGAAAAAAAAACTTTAAATTAGGGCAAGCAATATTAAAAATATTGTATCCAAAATCCTTTTTATAAAAATAAGTCTTAGAAACAAAAAATATCAAGTCTCCAATACTATTTCTGTAGTAAATCAGAGAAAGCAACATGGTACACAAACACCTGTAATCACAAAAAAAAGGGTAAATCTTATAACCTTTTAGATTTGAGATTCTTTTTTCCCCTTCTAAATCCCACAATCCCTGTAAGATTAAAATAGAGAGCTAGACAGGGATTAAGTTACTTGCTCAGAATCACTTCAATTCCAGCACTCTCTCCACTGCCCTACTAGCTACACTTTAAGAGACATAGATGAAATATACTTTGAACTAGTAAGCACAAAAAACAATTGTAATGAAACCAAAGACCATATAGTCTTTAAATACTGATATTGCTTAACTAGATGATCACTTAGTTATGTGACATAACATGAGAACATAAGATTATGCCCTACATTAGAAAGTTAAGAGAAGAAAGTTATTAATGTTCAAAAATTATACTTTACAATCTAGACTACGATGTCACCTTTCCTCTTCTAATAGAAATATACATTAAAAATACTGTGGAACTGTCCAAAGTATAAGATAATTGGCAAAAAAAAAAAAAAAAAAAAAAAAGAATCTGCTAACCAGAGAAATTCTCAGAAGCCATTTTCTGGTAACAGAATGCAATTAATTAAACAAAACATATAATTATTTTTAAACTTAAAAATAATCCTTTTGATTATGAAATCCCCTTAATGACATAATAATGCTTTGAATCACAAATTAAAATTGTACCCGGTATGTTGACTTGATTTTTCAATTTCACTGCTACCCCTTGAAAGGCTTCTACTTCTTCCTTTGTACCAGTATTTCCTGCAGACACATTTTCTTCTAAGATGTCTTCTTTGGTCTGAGGAAGAGATGCTTCCAAGTTTAGGATGGGTTCCTTCAAAAAGTCTTTGTTCTTTAAATGATCTGTTGTAAAATCAATATCGGTTGGTTTCTCTTCACTGTTTTCTTCCTTTGTTATCAACAATTTTGTTCCCAGATCTGACTGGGTTGATGACCCGTCTTCCATTTGGTCAGATAACTTTCTATGAATTTCAATTACCTTTTGGGGTTTTTTAGTCATTTCATTCACCTTTAATAAAGAATTCTGCAAATGTGCTTCTTTTGTACTTTGCTCTCTAAAAGAATCTATTACTTCTGATTTGGGCATATTAGGCTCTTTATAGGCTTCTGATGGCTCAACAATGAATTTCATATCTGATTGATGAGATTTCTCCACATGTGAAGAGTCCATGTGTGCTTTATGGAAGTGAGTCTTCTTGGTTAATTTCAAATTTCTTTGGGTCTTAGTCTCAAAAGCATCTCCTTGTGGAAGGTCTCCTTTAGTTCTGATGGCAATCTGAGGTTTCAAGACAATTTCAGAGATACTATCTTCTATGTCCGAATCTGAGTCAGATGAAGAGGATGCTAAATCAACTTTAGCTGGTTTCTGGATCTTTTGGTGATTTACTAAGTAAGTATCCTTTGCTCTGAGTGAAGCTGTAACTTTTTGAGGAAATTTTACTGTAGTCTTTACTGGCAAAAGTTTCCCACTTTCTTCATCATCTTTCTGTTGTTTAATGTCATTAGAGTTAATATTAACTATGATCTTGCCTTTATCCACAGCTGATGGATAAGAATTAGGTGATGATAATTTTTTAGGAAATTCAGCTCTTGGGACTGTTAATAGCTTGACCCCTTCCTTTGGTGTCACTACATCTAGGAAATGGCATAAAAACGAATATTAATCTTTTTTTTACAATGTAATTTTTATATGAATATGGTTTTAAATAGTTTTAAAAGTATAAAATAAACTATAACCTAGGGGATTCAGATACATATAAATGCATGAAAGTCAGTTTAAAATTTTAGTCAGCTATCAAATAATATTTATATTACTTGGAGGAAATTTTAAAATTAATTTTCAACCTAATGTTCATATTATATTCATTTGTGTATATCTAAAGGGCTGCCCCCATAATAATAAACACAAATTCAAAGGAAAGCAGTTCAACATAAAAAAAGGAGCAAAAAAAATTTTTAAATCTAGGAATACATATTTCACAATAACAAATTTTGCTGAAATACTTTTCAACAGTAGAAAGAAAATGGTTTAGTAAATTGTATACATAGTCACAGGAACAACAAATAGTCATGAATGAGTTAGTTCCTACTCAACTAGCCAGACACTTTTTACCATTATAGTAAAATATTAGTAAATAGCACAAGATACAAAACAGAGAATAAATACTATCGGGTTAAAGAACAATTTTATAAAAATGAAACTCAGAAAAGTGTAACACAGCAACAAAAGAATTAAGCAGTCTCAGGAAAAAAAATGGTCTGACCACAAAGACGTCTTTAAGTTCCTAGAAAAACTGAAGCATGAGATAAAGAAATGAAATTAGAAATGAAAAAAACTCAGGGAAAAAAAAGTGAAAGGAAAAAATAATTGACAACAGAAAATACGAAATCCTAAGACAAGTAATTTACTCTCTGAAAAATGAAATGAAGCAAACAGAACTAAATGGCTCCAAAGGAATAAGGTTAAATGACTGGAAAAATTGAAGAAAATCTAAGACTTCTAACATATATATAAAACCTGGAAAACAGGTAAAGGAGAGATAAAGAAAGAAACATCAAACTTAAAAGAAATGACTGTGATGCTGTATTTCAAGAAATTATGAATATAAACTGTCCATATCGATGAGAATCAGAGAGCAAAAGTAAAAAAAAGGAAAGAATTAATAAATCATCTCCTGCCCCCAAAATCAATAACTGAAAATGCCCAGGATTTTCCTAGACAAAATCAAGAACTTCCAAGTCAAAGAAAAAAAAAAAATGACCAGCAAAGAGACAAATTTTAAGTACCAAGAGTCTTGGGTACCAGAAAGGAAAGAAAATATTCCAAAAGAGATGATTCAAACCAGTTCCAATTGTTCCATGATGAAAAGAGCCATCTACACCCAGAGAGAAGACTGTGGGAACTGAGTATGGTTTGCAACACAGCATTTTCACTCTTTTGTTGTTTTTTTTTTTTTACTTGCATTTTATTTTGGTTCTCTTTTTTTCTTGTACAGCATGACAATAACATATTTAACATATATTTCTATATTATAACTACTTGCCATCTAGGGGAGGGTGGGGAGGAAGGGGAGAGAAATTGGAACACAGGATTTTGCAAGGGCTAATGTTGAAGAATTGTCCACACATATGTTTTGAAAAAGAAAAAAGCTTTAATAAATTAAAAAATAAATAAATAAATAAAAGTTAAAAAAAAAAAGAAAACATTCCAAAAGGCAAAAGCTATATACATAAATACACACATGTATACATACATACATAAAAGTTTGCAACTATAAACAAATTCAACCTGAAAAACTAAGTATAACTTTAAAGGTAGAAAAATGAATTTTTACTAGGATAGTGGACTTTTTCCATATTCCTATGAAAAGACTAGAACAGAGTAGAATCTTTGAAATGCAAACACAAAAGAGAAACCTGGAAAGATAACCATTTGAGGAACTAGAAAGGATGAATGAAGTGCTCACATTGTAATACAGAAAGGTGACAAGTATTTCTACAGAATACTAATTTCAACTATCTAAGAGGAAGGTAAAACAAACAAAAAAATTAGGACTTGAGCATGGGTTTATTCAATTAGTTGGTATAGTTTTTAATTTTTAAAAAATATTTGTCAATTACACTTAAAATTCAGTTAAAAATGTTCTTCCACTCCTCCCTCACACTTTGAGAAAGCAAGCAATATATTGATTACACATGTGAAATTATATGCAATATATTTTCATATTAGCCAAGTTGCAAAAGAAAACACACATACGCAAGAAAAACAAAAAAAAAATTTTTAAGTAGGCTTCAATGTGGACTTAAGAATTTATTAGTTTTGTCTTTTGAAGATAGACAGCATTTTTCTTCATGGATCTTTTGGAATTGTCTTGATTAGAGTAGCTAAGTCTTTCACAGTTGATCATCCTTATACTATTGCTGTTACTATGTATGATGATCTCTTGGTTCTGGTTACTTCATTTTGCATCAATCAGTTCATAAAAGTTATCCTATGTTCTTCTGAAACTATCCTGCTTGTCATCTTATAGCACTCTATTACTTACTTACAGCATTCTATTACTTATTCAGTCATTCTCCAATTCATAGGCAAGATTTTCCTCAATTTTGCCTCCACAAAACAGAGCTACTACAAAATTTTTTGTGCATTTAGAGCCTTTCCTCTTTTCTTTGATCTCTTTGGGATATTTACCTATGACTGCTATTGTTGAATTAAAGGCTTTGCTCAATTTTATAGTCATTTGGGTATAGTTCCAAATTGTTCTCCAAAATGGATGGTGTCCATTTAGTGTCCCACTTTTTACATATTCTCTCCAGCACTTGTCATTTTCCTTTTTTGTAATTTTAGTCACTTGGATGGGTGTGAGATGGTATCTCAGAGTTGTTTTAATTTGTATTTCTCTAATTAATATTTTGACTATTTTTTGCATGTGACTATTGATAACTGTGATTTCTTCTGAAAACTCTCTATTCATAAGTCATGTATCAAGTGGGAAATGGCTCAAACTTTTACAAATTTGGTTCATTTCCCTATGTTTTTGAAAAATGGAGCATTTATCAGAGAAATTTGTTATGTTTTCCCTAGTTTCCTGCTTTTGTTCTAACTTGGACTTCATTAATTTTGTTTGTAAAAAATCTTTTAAAATTAAAGGTAATTAAAATTATTCATTTTAGTTATCCTCTCTCTATTTTTTTAGTCATAAACCTTTCCCTTATCCATAGATCTGACAAGTATTTTTCCATGTTCTCTTAGTTTAAGTGAATTTTTAAAAAATTATTTTGAGTTCCAAATTCTCTCCCTCTTGCCCCACCAAAAGAAGGCAAGCAATTTGACTTTGTTTATATGTATGAGATCATGTAAAACATTATACAAGGAAACACATAATAAAACAATAAAAATAACAAATTTAAAGTACAGTTCAATTTGTATTCAAAGTGGTTCAATTCTTTCTTTTAATTATGCCTGAATTAGTTTTGTTTGTGTAAAATGTATTTTTTAAAAAATTTCATGGAATCTAAATTATCTTTTACTTCCTATAACCTCTTCCATATCTTGTTTGGTTATAAATTATTCCTTGATCTATAGATATGACAGATACATTTTCCCATATTCCCCTAATTTACTTATTGATATCAGCTTTTATGTTTAAATCATGTATCCAATTTGACCTTATCTTTGTATGTGTTGTGGATTGTTGAGCTAAACCTATTTTCTTCCAATTTGCTTTCTACTTAGCAAATTTTGTCAAAAAGTTCTTGCCTCCGACACTTCGATTTTTGTATTTATCCAATATTAAATTACTACATTTACTACCATGTATTATATGCCTGATCTACCATTCCATTTCTTAGCCAGTTCCAGATTGTTTTCATAATTACCACTTTGTAATATAGTTTAAAATCAGGCATTCTAGGCTGTTTTCCATCACTTTTTTTTTTTTCATTTATTCCATTGATCTTGATCTGTTCTTACAGATGACTTTTATAATGACTTTTCTCACTCTATTAAATTGTACTTTGGTAGTGTAATTGACAAGACAATGAAGAAGTTAATTAATATAGGTAAAATTGTTATTTTTAACACATTGGTTTAACTTACACATGAGCATTAATAAATTTTTTCAATTACTTAATTGTCTTTATTTAAATGAAGGATGTTTTGTAATTGTATTTTATGGTTCTTATGTTTGTTGTCAGGTAAATGACAAGTATTTTATATTGTCTGCAGTTGTTTTAAATGAAATTTCTTTCAATCTCTTCCTACTGAATTTTGTTGGTATTATATAGAAATGTTGATGATTTTTTTCTTAGTTTGGTCATTTTAGACTCTGCCTGATCTTATTTGGAGTTTTGTTGGCAAAGATACTGAAGTCATTTACTATTTCCTCCCCCAGTCTTTGAACAGATATGGAAAGTGAAGCAAACTAGGTTAAGTGACTTGTCTAGGATCACACAGCTAATAAGTGTTGGGAGTTGGATTTGAACTCAGGAAGATATCCACTGTGCCAGTGCTGATAATTTATGAAGATTTATTTTAAACCTTGCAAACATTTTTGCTAAGTTGTTAATTGTTTTAAATAGGTTTTTTAGCTGACTCTCCATAATTCTCTAATCACTATTATCACTGCAAAAACTAATAAATAGCTTTGGCTCATCAATGCCTATTTTCATTCCTCCATTTTTTCCCCTTGTTTCATTGTTAAAGCTGGTATTTGTAATAATTAATAGTAGTGGTGATAATGGATTTCCTTACTTCACCCCTGATCTTTAAGCTTATCTCTGTAACAGATAATGCTTGGTCTGGCTTTTAGATATGCTTTCTACTGTTTTTGATAGGAATGGATACTGTAGTTTATCAAAAGCTTTTCTTATATTTGCTGATATAATTTTACAAATTTTTGTTTTTGTTATAGGTATAGCCAATTATTTTGATAATTTTCCTAATATTGAAACAGGCCTGTTATTCCTGGTATAAATTCCACCTGATCACATTTATGATCTTTGTGATATATTGCTGTATTCTCATTGCTAGCATTTAATTTGATTAGTTCTAAGAAAAAGGGAAAGCTATAAAGAATTGAATTGATGAGCAAGAGAGAGGAGCAATATATTTTTTCAAGTAAATAGGTTGTATAAGAAATAAGACACAAATATAGAGGAAGGCCAGGTTCTCATTATTTCATACCTAAATCCAACAGCCTCCTAAACATACTCTCACATAGGGGGTATAGATTAGAAATACAAGGGAAAAAATATGGAAATAGAGTAGTAGAAAACAGAAGGGGAATTTTCACAAGGCTTATTATAAAGTGGTAATTAAAAAGTGGAAAAGAATGATTTAAGTATTTAAGTGTACAAAAACGTATGGCATCTCTTTTTAGTGTCAAATAACTGGAAACTAAGGGGGAATGGATGAACAAATTACATGAATATAACTCGAATAAGTTTGGGCTGTAAAAATGATTAAAGGCAGATTTTAGAAACACTTGAAAATATTTGTAGGGATGCAAAGTAAAGTAAGGGAGCTAGGTAGTACAGTGGATAGAGCACTAGGCCTGGTGTCAGGAAGATCTGAGTGCAAATTCAGGCTCATACACTTTTAACTGTGGTTCCCTGGCCAAGTCATTTAATCTTATTTACCTCAATTTCTGCATCTGTAAAATGAGCTAGAAAAGGAAATAGCACACTACTCCAATATCTTTGCTAAGAAAATTCCAATGGGGGTCACAAATAGTTGGAACATGACTAAAATAACTAAACAATACAACAACAAAGTGAAATGAACAGAATTAGGATAATTTATATAGTAACAATATTGTAAAGATAATTTTAAATGACTTAGTAATTCTAATCAATACAATAACTAAACACAATTCCAAAGAACATATAATAAAGCATCCTTTTCACCTCTATAGAGAACTGATAGCCTTAAGAGTACAGGCAGAAGCTTGTTTTCTTCCATTTCTTCTTTTTTGCTTTTCTTTTAAAGGAGTAGGAGTGAAGGTTTTAACTAAGCCTAATTCAGAAATTTGTTTTTCATTTCTATATATATATATTTGTAATGGGTTTTATTTTTCTTGTCTTCTCAATGAATGGAGAAGAGAGATAAGAGACTTTAAAATTCAAAATAAAATAACAAAATTTTTGTAAATAATAAAAAATTAGCTAGACAACAAAAGACCTATAGGAATTGATAAGATGAGCAGAACCGAAACAATTTATGACACAAACTTATACGATAATTAACTAAATGTAAAAAAAAAAAATTTGAAAGGTTAAGAACTTTGATCAATACAATTATCAAACATGATTCCAAAGAATCTGCAATGATGAACCATACTTAACCATCTACTAATAAAGATGGAACCTATGTGTTTTAGAAATATTCATGGGAATTTGTTTTGCTTAACTGCATATGTTACAATGCCTTTTGTTTTAAAAGGAAAGATCTGTTAACTGAAAAAATTTACATATGTAAAAAATGCATTACTAGTGGTGATCATTTTTCTTTTCCTCTACCTTTCCCCTTCCTTTTTATAAAGGAATGGGGATAGGGGAGAGAAAAAAAGGAAAGAAATATAAGGATATAAGAAATAAATATATATTTTATTATCACCTTATATTAGAAAGGTAAGTCACATATAAAGTAGAGATTAACTGAATTACAAAGCAGAATCCAAACAAGATGACTGACATCGTTCTGAAATGAGAGGATAAGAGAAAAGCAAGAAGACAAGAGTGGCAGATGTAATGAACTAAACTGATCAATGAAGGGAAGAACATATATACACAGACATACAGACACAATTGGGTACAGAAATATACACTTTAATGAAAAAAGAAAACAGGAAGGAAAGGATATAAGAGAAAGGGGAGAGCAAGAGATAAATTGAAGCAGATTAAAGAATGTTCAATCAGAAACTAAACTCTTTAAAAAAGAGGACAGAAAACTAAAGAAAGATAACAAGATGGAAGAAATACAAATTTATTAATCATAACTGTGGATGTGAATGGGATAAACTCATTCATGAAACAGAAGACAGCTCAATGGATTAGAATCTAATATTATGCTGTTTACAAGAAAAACATTTGGCACAGAAAGCTACACACAGAGTTAAAATTATAGGGCTGGAGCAGAATCTATTCTGAATTCTGAAATAAAAAAGGCAGGGGTACAGACAATCATGATCTCAGACACAAAAAAACCAGACTTAAAAGGAAGATAAGCATTTTGCTAAAAAGATACCACGGACAAAATTGAATTAACGTCATTATACCAACTAGAGATAAGTTCATTTAAAAAAACTTTTTGAGTTCCAAATTCTCTTCCTGCCTCTCTTTTGTCCCATCTCATGGAGAAGGCAGACAATTTGACATACATTATAATTATGCAGTCATGCAAAACCTATTTCCATATCAGTCATGTTATGAAAGTAAACACAGACCCCCCCCAAAAAAAAAACCCTCCAAGAATTAAAAAAGTTAAAAAAAAATATGCTTTGATTTGCATTCAATTCTCCATCAGTTCCTCTGGAGGTAGAAAAGCATTTTTTATCATAGGTCCACACTGTATTTCTGAGAATAGTTAAGCTATTCGTAGGTAATCATTATGCAATATTGCTGTTACTGTGTTACACAGGTGTTCTCCTGGTTATGCTAATTTCACTCTGCAAGACATGTAAGGTTTTTCAGGTTTTTTTGAGTTACCCTCTTGTCATTTCTTATAGTACTAGTACAAGAGCATTTGATCACAATCATATATCACAACTTGTTCAACCATTCCCCAATGGTTGGCCATCCTCTCAATTTCCAATTCTTCACCATCACAAAAAGATGTGAAAAAAATAATTTGTGTACCATAAGTCCTTTTTGTTTAAAAAAAATTTTTGGGGGGGAGATACACTACCCTTCCCTTTGTCTACTTTCTTGTAGGATAAGATAAATTTATATACTTAAATGAGTATGTATTTTGTTCCCTCTTTGAGCCAATTATGATGAATGTTCAAGTACTCCCCCACACCAAATCCCATGTCTTTTATATAAGAAAACCTAGCCTCCTTTCCACTTCTCCCAGTGCAATCGCCAATCTCACCTTAATTTTATTTTATATGTCATTCCATCATATTCAACTCATATATGTGCCTTCTGTCTACATATATATATATATATATATATATATATATATATATATATATATATATATATATATATATATATATATATATATATATATATATATATATTCCTTCTAACTGTCCTAATGAGAAAGTTCTTAGGAGTTAAAAGTACCAGTTTCTCTTCAAAGGAATGTAAACAGTATAACCTTATTGAATCCCTCTTGAGTATTCTTTCCCATTTATCTTTTTATGTTTTTCTTAAGTATTGTTTATATTATTAGCAATATTATTGATGCCAGTTCCAATGATCCTGAGATGAAGAGAGCCATCTACACCCAGAGAGAAGACTGTAGGAATTGAATGTGGATCACAACATAACATTCTCACTCTTTTTTGTTGTTTGCTTGCATTTTGTTTTCTTACTTTTTTTTATATATCTGATTTCTCTTGTGCAGCAAGAGAATTGTATAAATATCTTTATATATAGTGGATTTAATATATGTTTTAACATGTTTAACATATATAGAATTGCTTGCAATCTAGAAGAGGGGGTGGGGCATAGGAGGAGAAAATGTCAAATTATCCATGCATTTTAAGAATCCTAACATCTTCCGCTTTCTTTTGATTTATAATATAGGTGGTAATGACCACCCTGACTTCTCAAGGAGGTGAAAACCCCCAAAAAGAAGGATCATGCCTTCCCTGACTGCTTAAAAAAGGAGTAAAAACACCATAAAAAGAGGTGATCACACCCTCCCTGACATTTCAGGAAGGGAGATGAAAACACCAAAGGAAATGGGAAATCAAATCAGATTAGTGGGTTTCTAAAGGGGCTCACTCTTAAAATAAGTATACATAAATCCATCCACATGGGAAGTATTACACATAATTACATAAATTACATAAGCACATAGCAATATAACACAAGCTAGTAGTGATATAACAAATATCATGAATCAAAATGAGGAATTATACATGTCCGTAAGTCCTAGAAATAGTCCAAAAGGACTATTAGTTCATGTACCAGGAATCCAATAATCCCTGCAAGCTTTGAAGTCCTGCAATAGTCTCATCTCGTGTTAGGGAATCCAATGATTCCTGTTGGTTTTCAAGTCCTGCAACAGTCTCATTATCAGCCATGCTCTTTCAGTGTCAGATGTTTCTTAGATCTTCTCCTTTGTTTTGAGGTTTCTCTCCTTTTCTGTCTCTCTCCAGGTGCTCATTGCCATCCATCTGTTTCCTTCTTCATCTGTAGGAATACAAGCAAACCCTCTCTCCCAGGTAATTAACCTATCTAGTGCCTTCTATTTACCACTTTCTAAATCTCTCCTCATCATCTGGCAATTACATTGGAGCTGCTCAAACTGGACATTGCTCTTCTGGTGGGTTAAAAAAGCCTGTATTCTCTCCAAATTATAATTCCTTTCTGCTATCTGATTGCTTTTTGGATGATTGATCACGTAATCCCTTTTTGCCATGTAATTGCTTTTTGGCTGATAGACCACATCAGAGTCCTGACCTTCTAGAGACTCTCTGGGTGTAAACTCAGCTGCCATCATGCCCCATCTGTCTTTTGTATGATATCTTGGAGCTGGGCCCTGCCTCTCATTTCCCTGGGTCAATCTACATTCTGAGGCCCAGTGGAAGCCCTTGTGGCATTTTGGACATAGGGTTTTAGGTCTTCTCTCAGCCTATCTTCTCACTCTATCTCCATATCTACAATGGGCTCTCAGATATCCTATTTTTCCACACTGAAAACATCGACAACTCTCTCTAGAAGTCCCTTGCCAAGAGGGACCCTGTCTTCCCATGTTCATCATAGTCTGGGTATAATAAGCATTTGTGCCCACTGTGGCACAGCATCTTATGATCTCCTCTAAAGGAGCATCTTTGTGTAGTCCTCATATAATTCTTCTGCAAACCTCGTTAGCATTTTCCTTACTCAGTTTTCTTATCATAATTTTTGTAGCTGTATTTTCTCCAATGGTTCTTGTGACAACTGTCTGCAAACATCCCACAAAATCAGTAAAAGGTTCATTGGGACCTTGCTCTATTTTTGTGAAGGCTTTACCTCCATCTTTCTCTGGGAGGGAACCCCAAGCTTTTATACCAGCAGTAGCAACCTGTTCATAAGCTGTTGTGGGGTAATTAGCAATCTGTTCATAAGCTGTTTTGGTGTAATTAATCTGTTCTGAATTCTCTCCATACTGACCTTTACTTGCTAATTGGTCAAAAGTGACTTGTATATTAACTCCTGTTTGCCTATTGGGTCTGGGCTTGAATCTTACATAATTCATGATATTCCGAAAGCATAACAAGGTTCTAAACATGTCCTTGCTATGGATTTTCAATCACTGTGGGTTAGAATTTCATAAGACAAACTATCTAGTAGCATCTTAACATAAGATGATGTAGCCCCATAAAGACTGCAACCTTTTTTCAAATCCTTAATTTTTTCCAAATCAAAAGGAGTGTATCTTCTCCTTTTCTGACCTAAAATGTCAAGCTCTTCAATCACAGGGTATGCATTTATTTTTAAATCAGATATATCCTGTCCTTCTCTCTTAGCCTTGACCAATGTCTTTTGTAATCTTGTCATAGGCTGCTTAATAGGTGGTTCTGTTTGTGTCACTGTCTCTCCCCCTCCTCCTTCTCCCTCCACCCATGAAGGGTTAATTGAGGGAAGTAGGTCAGGGGATGGGAAATGCTCTGGTTGTGAAGTGCCACACTCAGAATTGTACTTAACTCCATTCTTATATGATTCTTCATCCTTTTCACCTAGTTTATTTGGCACCTCCCCCTCTTGCTCTTTCTTCTTTTTTCTTTAATTTCCACTCCTCTAGATCCAATTCTTTTTCCTTAGAAAACCAAGGAGATATGTACTGTACAGTTTCTAAAAATTCAGTGATCTGCTCCCAAATTATAATCAAACCTTGGCTTTTCATAAGTCTGACAATGCTCTCTACACATTTTCCTTGAACTGGAAAAGAAGGCTGTTTTCTAAACATCTGTCCCATTTTAGCTGAAATTCTACTTTAGCTCTTTAACGAAGTTTCCTTGTTGTACTTAACCCTAATTTCTGTGTCACAGATGAAAGTTCTTGGTTCCACGTTCAGGCACCAAAATGTAATATTCTTCTCTAAAAAATGTTATGTTCTCTGAGAGCAGGTTTCTTGGGGGGTTTCTGGGAGCAGCCTTCCTTTCAGTTCCCTCCAAATGCAGTCAGGAGTTAAAGTTCAAATCCTTTATTTTCTCTTTCCAAGTATTGTCTTCTTCCTCGAGCGCAGTTAGCTTTCTCTCTCCTTGGTTCCGAGAGATCTTGCTGCTAGTCCTTTGTCTCTGCCAGCTTCTGCCTCTGGCTTCCTCTGAATGTCTCCAGCCAGCACAAAGTTGGAATGAATCTGTATCCTCCTCCAAGAGTGGGTTTGTCCTTTAGTGGGTTTGGGCTTGTCCTCTTTTGGCCTCTGAATGTCCCGGACTCAATTCTGGTTATCTTATATATGCTCTTTTAAAGGTGTGAATCTTGTAAAACTCTAATAAGTACTAAGTACATTAGTGAACTAAAGAACTGTTAAGTACCATGCTAAATTAGATAACTGACTTAGCATCTTGTAAGAATCCTAACAGTGCATATGTTTTGAAAATTAAAAAAATTTTTAAAAAAAACTCCTCTAGATCATTGGATATTAATTTTCCTCTATAGGATTATATTCAGTTTTGCTGGGAAGATGAACTTTTTGTAATCTTAACTCTTTTGTCCTCCAGAATTTCATCTTTCAAGCCCTCTAATCCTTCAATGTAGAAGCTGTTAAATCTTATATATGGCTGGGGAGAAACTGAATTTTGACTATAATATTCCTGGGAATCTTCATTTTGGGATCTCTTTGAGGAGTTAAATTATCTCTCCTGGATCTATTTTCCAGGTCAGGTTTTGGTTTTTTTTTTTACCCCAATGAGATATTTTACATTTTCTTCTACTTTTTCCAATTTTGTTTTATTGATGTCTCATGGAATCATTTACTTCCATTTGCCCCATTCCAATTTTTTGATTGTAAAGTTTTATACCTTAACAGGTCAGTTTTTGTGTACATACCATATACTTGTGAGGAAAGGTATACATTCTTTCTATCCCCATCTAATTTCCTCCAATGTCTATCATTTCTAACTTTTCTAAAATTCTAATCACCTCCTTAACTTTCTTGTTTATGTTTGTGGTTATATTTCTCCAGTTCTGAGATGGTGGCTGAGGTACCCCACTAATATAGTGTTTGCTATCTATTTCTTTCTGTCACTCAACTTCTCTGAAAAACTGGATGCTGTACCATTTGGTACATGTATTTTATACTGATATTATTCATTGTCTATGGTACCGTTTATTTTTGTTTTTTTTTTTTTAATTTTGCTAGATAAAATTAAAAGAGATAAAAAAATAAACTATTTTTGGTTTTGCTTTGTCTGAGATGACTGCTAGCCCTGCTTTATTTTACTTCAGCAGAAGCATAATAGATTTTGCTCCAACCTTTTACCTTTACTCTGTGTGTATCTCTCTGCTTCAAATGTGTTTCTTGTAAATATCATATTGTTAAGATTCTGGCTTTTAATCCACTCTCCACTTCTGTTTTCTGGAAGAGTTCATTCCATCCCCATTTCTAGTTATGATTACTGCTTATTTTCCTCCATCCTATTTTCCGCCCATTTATACTTTTTTTTTGCCCTGTCACTTCTTATCAGGGTTTTGCTCTTACTATCACCTTCTTCAACCTGCCCTTCCTTCTATCAGGATTCCCTACCCTTTCTTTCTGTCCCTACTTCCCTATATAAGAAAAATTTCTATACCCAAATGAGTGTATATGCTACTCCCTCTTTGAAACAAATCAGATGAGAATAAAGTTCAAACAATGTGTTCCTCTCCTTTCCCTCTACTGTTAAGACGCTTTTTGTGCCACTTCATGTAAAATAGTTTATCTTATTCTGCCTTTCCCTTTCCTCTTCTCCCAGTATTATCCTTTTTTACCTTTCTAATTGTCCTAATAGAGATAAAGTTATCAAGAATTACTAGTCTCGAATCCAACCATTCTGGAAAGCAATTTGGAACTATGCTCAAAAAGTTATCAAACTGTGCATATCCTTTCACCCAGCAATATTATCACTGGGCTTATATCCCAAAGAGATCTTAAAGGAGGAAAAGGGGCTCACCTGTGTAAAAATGTTTGTGGCAGCCCTCTTTGTAGTGGCCAGAAACTGGAAACTGAATGGATGCCCATCAATTGGACAATAACTGAATAAATTGTGGTATATGAATATTATGGAATATTATTGTTCTGTAAGAAATGACCAACAGGATGATTTCAGAGAGGCTTGGAGAGACTTACATGAACTGATGCTAAGTGAAATGTAACCAGAAGACCATTATACATGACAACAACAAAACTATATGATGATCAATTCTGATGGACATGGCTCTCTTCAACAATGAGTTGATTCAAACCAGTTCCAATTGTCCAGTAATGAAGAGAGCCATCTACATCCAGAGAGAGGACTGTGGAAACTAAGTGTGGATTACAATATATTTTTGTTGTGATTTGCTTGCATTTTATTTTCTTTCTCATTTTTTCCCTTTTTTGATTTGATTTTTTTCTTGTGCAAGATAATTGTAAAAATATGCATACGTATATTGGATTTAACATATATTTTACCATTTTTATTATATATTGGATTACTTACTACCTAGGGGAAGGGATGGGGAGAAGGGGGAGCAAAATTGGAATAAAGATTTGCAAGGGTTAATGTTGAAAAATTATCCATGCATATCTTTTGAAAATTAAAAAAAATTTAAAAAAGGATTACTAATCTCATTTATATATATATATATATATATATATATATATATATATGGATGTAAACAGCTTAATTCTAATCAACATGTTTGTTTTTTTATTTCCTGTTTACTTTTTATGCTTCTCCTGGGTCTTGTGTTTGATGATGGAATTTTTTGTTCAGCTCTGGTCTTTTCATCAGGAAATTTGAAAATCTATTTCATTGAATATTCATCTTTTCCACTGAAAGATTATGCTCGATTTTGCTCAGCAGGTGATTCTTGGTGGTAATCCAAGCTCTTTTCCCTTTTGGAATATCATATTCCAAGAACTCTGATTCTTGACTGTCAACACTACTTAGTTTCCGTGTAAGCCTAACTGTGGATCTTTGATATCTGAATTGTTTCTGGCTACTTGCAGTATTTTCTCCTTGACCAGATAATTTTAGAATTTGGCTACAATATTGCTGGAAGTTTTCATTTTGGGATCTCTTTCAGGTGGTGACTGGTGGCTTCTTTCAACAGCTATTTTACCCTCTACTTCTAGGATATATATACATCAGGGCAGTTCCTTTCTTGAAAGATGGTATCCAATCTTTTTTTGATTATGGCTTTTAGGCAGTCCCATAATTCTTAAATTATTTTTGTTGGATTTATTTTTTTCTCCAGTCAATTTTTTCCCCGCAATGAGGTATGTCACATTTTCTTCTATTTTTTTCATTATTTTGATTTTTGACTTGATTCTTGATGTCTTAGAGAAATATTTAACTTCCATTTCCTTAATTCTAATTTTTAAGGAATCATCTTATTTATTAAGCTCCTTTTCCATTTGACCAATTCTATTTTTAAACGAGTTGTTTTCCAAGATTATATGATGATCAATAATG
The DNA here is from genome assembly GCF_048593235.1 of Sminthopsis crassicaudata. NCBI lineage: Eukaryota > Metazoa > Chordata > Mammalia > Dasyuromorphia > Dasyuridae > Sminthopsis > Sminthopsis crassicaudata. The sequence continues at coordinate 257,809,702 of NC_133619.1, forward strand.
ATGGACATGACTCTTTTCAATGAGATGATTCAAGCCAGTTCCAATGATCTTTTTTTTTTTTTAATTTTATTTTTATTTACCAGACATATGCATGGGTAATTTTTCACAACACTGACAACCACCAAACATTTCCTTCCAATTTTTTGCCTCCCTCCCCCCCACCAGATGACAGGTTGACCAATATATGTCAATATGTTAGAGTATAAATTAAATACAATATATGTATACATGTCCAAATAGTTGTTTTGCTGTACAAAAAGAATCGGACCTTGAAATAGTGTACAATTAGCCTGTGAAGGAAATCCAAAATGCAGGCGGACAAAACTAGAGGGACTGGGAATTCTATGCAGTGATTCATAATCATCTCCTAGAGTTCCTTCACAGGGTGTAGCTGGCCCAGTTCACCATCCCTCCATTCAGTTCCAATGATCTTGTGATGAAGAGAACCATTTATACCAAGAGAGAGGACTGTATGGATCACAGCATAGCATTTTCACTCTTTTTGTTGTTTGCTTGCATTTTATTTTCATATTTTCTTTCTTTTTTTCTTTTAGATCTGATTTTTCTTGTGCAGCAAGATTATATAAATATGTATAAATACATATATTGGATTTAACATTTACCATGTTTAACATATATTGGCTTAGTTGCCATCTAGGGGAGAGGGTGGGGGGGAAAGGGGGAAAATTGGTACACAAGCTTTTACAAGGGTCAATGCTGAAAAATTACCCATGCATGTTTTGAATAAAAAAATTTAATAAAAAAAAATAATAAAGGAATTGTTTTCATCAATGTATTCCCTCCCACGCCCATTTGAACCTTATTTTTTTTAAAGGAGTTGTCTTCAATTTTTGTGTTTCCTTTCCCAAACAGTTGATTCTTTTTTTTCATAATTTTCCTGTATAACTCATTTCTTTCCATTTTTTTTTTCTATTTCCCTTATTTATTGGTTTTTTTTTTGTTTTTTTTTTTTATCCTTTTTGAGCTTTGTCAAGAGGACTTTTTGGACTTGAGACCAATTTATATTCCCCTTCGAAGCTTCACATGTAAATATTTTGACACTGTTGTCCTCTTCAGAGTTTGTGTTTTGATCTTCTCTGTCATTATAGTAGCTTTCTTTGGTCTCTTTTTGTTTTTTAAAAAGTTGAGCTGTGCTCTTGGCATGAAGGTACACTGTCCCAGGCTTCTGATGCTGGAGTTCAGGGGTCTGGTTATTGTCTTTCTGTGCTGATGCCTCAGGTGCACACAGCCTTGTCCACTGTGGTAGGGTGGCCTAGCCTTGTTGTACTGGTTGTGCCTAAGGTTTTAGAAATGGCAATCTGCTTTCTCTGATGGGGCTTGGGGCCTCACAGTTGGCTAAGCCAGGATAAAGGGGCTTTGGTTGTTAATTATGCTGTAGCTAAAAAAAGCCTTCCCTTTAACCCAAGTGTGATAGATATTTCCTGTAGCTAAGTAATCTTAAGCTAGAAAATTGTTTTACTCTTTTTTGTGGGTTCTGTTAGTCCAGAACCTGTTTAAAGGCTTGATTTAACATTGTTTCCTAGGGAAACTGGGGAAAGCTCAAGCAACTTCCTGGATTCTTTCTTGGCTCCATTTCTCCCTACATTATAATTTCTAAAAGCTTATTTTTTTCACTGAGCTTTTATACTTCCCTTTCTATTTGGTCAATTCTAATTTTTAAAGAGTTTTTTCTTCAATGAATTTCTGTACTTTTTCCATTTGGCCAATTCTTCCTTTCAAGTTCTTTGGTGAATTTTTGTAAATCCTTTTCTTTTTGTGTCAGGTTAGTTAAGTTCTCTTCAGTGGATTTTTGTGCCTTTCTTAGCATTTTGCCTATTTTTTTTAAAAAGGTGTTATTTTCTTCAATTTTTTTGTACTTCCTTTAACAAGTTATTGATTATTTTCTTTAATTTTCTTGCTTTTCATTTCTTTTTTAAATTTTTCCTCTATTTTTCTTATTTAATTCCTAAATTCATTTTTTTGAGCTCTTCTAGCAATATTTTGGGTGTGAAACCAACTCATATTTTTCTAGATGGCTTTGAATGTAGCAACTTTGACTTTTCTGCTTCTGAGTTTATCTTCCCTATCACCATAGTAACTTTTCAATTGTCAGATTCACTTTTGTTGTATCCTCATTTTTCTAGTCTATTTCTTGAGTAAAACTGAGTTCTGCTCCCTGGGTAGATAAGGAACTACCTCAAATGTCACACCTTTTTTTTTTTTTTTCTCCTACCCTCAGAGATAATTCTGAGGATCTGTAAGTTTTCAGTTCTTCCAAGGTGGTGTGATCTAAGGAGAGATGTGATCACTGATCTTCTGGCCTAAGCTTTGGTCTGTGAATGACCAAAAGCATTCTTTTCTACCTTGAAACTGTAACTAGGATCCCCATTCTCTTGCTGCCACAAGTTCAAGTATGCTAGTGCTCCTTCTTTTCCTGGTACTATGACCCAATTCTGTGACCTAGAACTGAGTAGGGAAAATGCAAAAGTCCTATACCCAGTACAAACAAAGACTCTCCTGTAATATTGTTCTGACCAGTTGTCCCATCTCCTGATTATCTGTGGACTGAGTTCTGGAAGCCACAACTATTACGGCTGATAAAGGTACCCAGTCTGCTGCTGGTCTGCAGCCTGCACTGGACTGACCTGCTTTGAAATGTGCTCCATTCTTATCCCAATATAACAGATCTTTTTTGTTGACCTTTCAAGTTATCTTGGCCTGAAAAACTGTTGTTTCACCTCTTGCTACTTCAGATTTCATTTGAAGACATTATTTAAAGTCTGGATTAGAATTTGGGAGAACTCAGGTGCATCCCTGCCTTTTCTCCACAATCTTGGCCTCTCGTGCAAAAATTTTAAATAAAATATTAGTAAGGAGACTAGAGCAACATATCACAAATATTATACACTATGACTTCTGGGATTCATATCAGGGATACAAAACTACTACAATGCTAGGAAAATTATGAACATATTTGGCAAAATAAAATAAAAATAACAAAAACCAAATGATTACATGAATAAATGTAGAAATAGCTTTTGATTATATAGAATACTTATTATTGTTCAAAACACTAGAAAGCACAGAAGCTTTCCTTAATATGATAAGTATTATCTAATTGCAAGTACTATAATACTTTGCTATAAGAATAATAAACCAGAGACTTTTCCAATAAGATCTGGAGCAAAGCAAGGAAGTCTGTTATTAATACATTACTAGCCAATGTAGTGCTAGAAATGCTAGTTATCACAGTAACATTTAAAAAAAAAAAAAAAAAAGAAATTTAGAAAATAAGCATAATAAATTAGGAAACAGAATGATCAGTTTTTGTAGATGACAAAATGGTTCATGTGGAGAACTCGAACATCAACTAAAACATTCACTAAAACAAATAACTTCAGCAAAGTTATGGAATATAAAATAAACCTACACAAATAATAAGCACTGCTATACATAACTAACAAAATCCAGTAGGCAGAAAGAGAAAGAAATATTACATTTAAATTAACTACAGACAATAAAAAAATACTCAAAAATCTGCCTTCAAACACAATATTTATAAACACAATTATAAAACATTATTTACCTGGAGGAAAAAAAACTGAAGAAATAATCTCGTGGATAGGCCAATACAACAAAATTATAATACTTAAGTTAATTTACTTATTCAGTTATACCAGTATCAAACCGTGAACGCTTTCTTTTATAGAACTGGAAAAAAACAAATAACAAATTCATATGGAAGAACAAAATGTCAAGATTATTAAGGAAATTAGTGATTAAAAAAAAAAAAAAAACCTAAGAAGCAAAGGAGCCTAGCAGTATCCAATCTCAAAGTATATTTAAAAAAAAAAAAAAAAAAGTGTAATAACCAAAAACAAATTAGTACTGGGTAAAAAACAGAGAGGCTAATCAATGGAATTAATTATGTATACAATATTTTCCTGCTGGATCCATACTCCTAACAGAACAAAAAAAAGAGAGAAAGGATCCATATTACAAAATATATATGTTTATATATATGTATATACATTTATATGTGTGTGTGTGTGTGTGTGTGTGTGTATATATATACATATATATATATATGTATATATATATATACACATACATATATCAACTAATGCAAAGTAAAGTGAGCAAGGAGCAGGAGAACATAAACACAATAATATCAATATTATAGAATGATCAACTGTGAAAGGCTTAGCTGAACTCTGAGCAAAATTATGACCTAAGAGAATTCCAGGCTGAAAAATGCTAGCCACCTCCAAGGAGGTCTCCAAAGGGGATGGTTTCAGAGAAACCTGGAAAAATCTATATGAAACTAATTCAATGTGAAAGGAACAGAATTAACCTTGTAAACCACCTAGAATCTACTTCAGTCCATAAGTAATACCAGTATGTAGACCAATGAAAAGTAAAATGGCTAGTGTGGGAAGAAGCTAAGGAATTTACATTCTAGTCAGAATTCACAGCATCAAAAGGGAAGAAGTCAGAATGTAAGTGACAGGATGAATAAAGGAGAAAATGACTAAAACCATCAAAGATTTTAAGGAAAAAAAATTTCAATTAAGAACCTAGAGAACAACCATTCCTGATAGATAAGTGGTCAAAGGACAGCTAGGTGCTAGCTCGCTTAGTGGATAAAGCACCAGCCAGGCCTACACTCAGAAGATTTATCTTTCTGAGTTCAAATTCAGCCTCAGACATTTACGAGCTTGTTCAACCCTGAACAAGTCACTTAACCATGCTTGCTTGCCTCAGTTTCCTCATCTGTAAAATGAGTTGGAGAAGAAAATGGCAAACCACTCTAATATTTTTGCCTAGAAAACCCCATAGGATCACAAACAGTTGGACACAATTGAAAACAGAACAAAGCCAACAAAATCTATGAACAAATACTTCCAATCAAGGAATAATATAAATGCAATTTTTTTTTTAAACCTGAGGGAGCTGTCACTTTATACTCCAGAAAATTGGCAAAAATTAACAATGGATGGGAATAGTTAAAGTTGGAGGGATTAAGAAGATAGGACACACTAGTACATTGTTGATGGAGTTGTGATTCAGTACAATCATTTTAGAAAACACTAAGAAACTTTGTAATTACATTGAATAAAATATCCAAACTCACTAATACAGAGACTATCATACTAAAGGTCACTGATAAGAATAAAGTACCTATAAACACCAAAATATTGGTCACAGTACTTTTCATGGTAGCAAAGGATTAGAAACAAAGTAGATACCCATCAATTGGGGAATGAGTAAACAAAGTGTGGTATTGAATGTAATGGAATATTACTATAATGTAAAAAACAAGGAATAAGAAATATAGAGAAAGAAGAGAAAGATTTACGTGAACTGATACAGAGTGAAGATTAAGCAGTACCAAGAAAATAATGTACACAATGACTATAATAATGTAAATGAACTGAACAACAAATCACAGTGGAATTTAAAATAAATGTTGCAATATTATAAAGAATAAGTATGCCCCAAATGAAAAGACATTTCTCCTTTGCTGATCTAAGAAATTCATGGGTGTGGTATACTGCATAATTTTCAGATTTTTTTCAAAGTAATGATTAAAATAGCCAAATCTTTTTCTTATTGTCTTCCTATAAAAAATATAGCTATAAAAGATAGATCTCTAGAAGAGCAAAAAATTGAAGGGATATGGGAAAAACTTAAGTGATATTTAAAAAGATATCAATAAATTTTAAAAATTTTACAAATAAACACATATGGTACTAAAATAAGGAAAAATAACATGAAAAGGATTACAAACTTTTAAAAATAAATATTACAAAACAAAGAAAATTGAATCACTATCCAAGGATTCAAAACTCTATGAAATCCTAGAAAAGAATGAAATCACAACAGGATTTTCTAAAATGATTCAAAAAAAATTAAATTTTCCAGAATGGTTCAATAATAAACAACCTCTTTTCAAAAGAAAGTGATAAAAGAAGGTACTAATGTCATAATTATAAGATTAGAAAAATGTATAGGACAAGTACTAAGTATCCCCAAAGAAAAAGGAGAAGAACAGAGCTGGAAAACAAATGTGACACAATGAAAAGATAATCCTGAAGAAGAGAGGTAAAAGACAAATAATTTTTGAATAACAGTCAAGATAACTCCCTGAACAGAGGCAGATGGCTAGGTTCTGATGGCTAGATTCTACCTTTCTTTCCTCTCACTCATTCCAATAAACCCCTGAAATTTACAATTCCAATAATCTCAGAATGGAAACGTCATCCACTTCCAGAGAGAGAACTATGGAGACTTAATGTGGATTGAAGAATACTATTTCCAGCTTTTTGTTTTGTTTGCTTTTTCTTCTCATGGTTGGTTCTCTTTTAGTCTGATTTTTCTTGTACAATGTGACAACTTTGGAAATAATTTAGAAGGATTATACATGTTTAAACTAAATTGGACTGCTTAGTGTCTTGGGTAGGGGAAAGGGAGGAAGAAGAAAAATTTGGTACACAAAATCTTATAGAAATAAATATTAAAACTATCTTTACTCGTGTTTTGAAAAATAAAATATTGAGAGAGAGTGAGAGTGAGAGTGTGTGTGTGTGTGTGTGTGTGTGTGTGTGTGTGTACCCTCATCTTTCATCTCTTCAAGCCAGGAAATCCGGTTGTTCTCCCTACCTCAACTTCCTATTCACTCCAATCTTTTCTCCACTCAATCACCAAAGAGATCCTCTAAAAGAGTAACTCTGATAAGAACACTAACCCCGTCTAAATCTTAGTAAACTTCCATTGGTTCCTTTTTTACCTCTAGGGGCAAATATAGAACTGTCATTTGAAGTCCCTCATAACCTGATCTCTTTACTAATTTTCCATAGTTTTCTTGGACTTGATTTCCCCCTCCATATCCTTTATAGCTACTTACTACATGCTCCTCATAAACAATACTCTATATCCCAACCCCATGCCTTTTTTCATTTTTATTTATTTTTTCCATTTTAACAGCTTTTTATTTTACCAAATACATGTAAAGATAGTTTTCAACATTTACTTTTGCAAAACTTTGTGTTCAACTTTTTCTTTCCTCTCCCCCCTCCCCCGCTTCTTCCCATAGACAGCAAGCAATCCAATATAGGTTAAATGTGTATAATTCTTCTAAACATATTTCTATATTTGTCATTCTGTGCAAGAAAAATCAGATCAAAAAATGAAAAAAAGAAAAAAAGCCCATAAGGAAAAAAACAAGCAAACAACAATTCTCTGAACATAGATAGCTCTTTCAACACAAGTCCATTGGAATTACCCTGAATCACCTCATTGTTTAAAAGAGCCATGTCCATCACAATTGATCATCACATAATCTTGTTACTGTGTACAATGTTCTCTTGGTTCTACTCACTTCACCTTGTATCATTTATTAAGTCTTTTCAGGTTTTTCTGAAATCAGCCTGTTCATCATTTCTTATAACAAAAATATTCCATTACTTTCATATACTATAATTTATTCAGACATTCCCCTATTGATGGGCATCTACTCAATTTTCAGTTCCTTGACAATACAAAGTGGGCTACTACAAACATTTTTGCACATGAGGATCTTTTTCCTTTTTTTTTTTAAAATAATCTCTCTGGAATACAGATTTATTTGATAGCTCTTTGGGCATAGTTCCAAAACTGTCCTTTAAAAGGGTTGGATCAATTCCCAAATTCCACCAGCAATACATTAATTTCCTACATTCCCTCCAGCATTTATCGTTATCTTTTCCTGTTGTCTTAGTCAATTTGAAAGGTGTGAAGTGGTACCTCATCAGCAGTTTAGCAAAAAGAAAAAAAAAATCTTGACAATATCTCTGATAAAGAAAGGTCTGGTATCCAAGATACATAAAGAAATTTTTAAATTAAATTTTACTTTACTGAATCTATGAAAATATTTTCTCTCCTTCCTACCTCCCTTGACAAAGAAGCCTGTTACAAATGCATAAGATAAATCATGATAAATTCTTGAATTAACCATCTGAAAAATATGTCAAAAAGATAAAGAATTATCACAAATGTATAAAAATAAGAGTCATTCCTCAATAGGTAACATTCAAAGAATATAAACAAATACTTCTCAAATGAAGAAATGAAAGCTACCAATGACTACATGAAAAAATGCTCCAAGTTATAATAGTGTAGGAAAAATTAAAATCAAAACTACTCCAAAAGCCCTACTGCATAGCTTCTCTGATTGGCAAAGAAAATTTTGAAAATGAAAATAAACTTCATAGTTATATAGAAGAGAGGCATATTGTAGTCAGATACACTAGAACTGCTGATAGACCTGTGAAACTGTTTTAACTATTCTGATAAGCAATATGGAATTTTACTCAAAATGTCATCTAATTATATATGCCTACAGATCCAATGATATAGATCAAGGTAACAAGAATATGTATGAGTATGTGTGTGTATATAAATATTTTGTAGGAACAATTTTTGTTCTAGTAAAGAATTCAAACAAAAAAGGTGTCCAACAAACAGGGAAAGGCTAAAAAAAAGTGTATTACATGAATGTAATGAGTTTTACTGACTTTAACCTAAGCATTAGATAGAAAACGAAGACTTCTAATTTTAACATTATCTTTAAAATGATGAAATATGAAGTATACAAAGAAAAAGAGTATGAATGATGCAGAGCAAAATTTATAGAACCAGAACTACAACAATAATGAAAAGGGAAAAACTGTAAAAGATCAGAAAATTACCAAAATAGTGCCCAATAATAACTTCAAATGACTGAGGAAGAAGCATACCTTCCACCCAAAAGAGAAAGGTGTAAGAACATAACTAGGCATGCATTTTCAAATATGACCTATGCTGTTGATTTGTTTTGTACATGTATTACAAGAAGGAAAGAAAGGAAAAAGGTGTTTATGGGTAGTAATAAACATGAAAAAAAGTTACATTGTATTCATTTAAATTCACATTTAATTGTAAATGCTAATTGTACTGATAATTTTCAATAAAAAATCTGATATTAAGAAAAGGGGGCAGAGTTCAAAGGACTCTACCCAATATCCTCATGCTTTCGTTGATGATTTTCTATGAAGAAAGTTACTGAAAAAAAGAAGGGAAGAAAGCATAGAAGGTAACATGGAAAGGAAAATTGCTGAATAAACCAAGGAGATAGTAAAATGAGACTCATCAGAACAATGAATCACAAGTGTACCTTATCCTTACATTATAAAAACACCCAGAGAATAGTAAATATGGGGGAAAAATGACGCATAAGGTTTGAAGGCTACAAATATTTCAAGATTAGAAGAAAAAGAGCAAGGTAATAAAAGACCTAGTTCACAGTAATAGAGGATTCCATTAGAAATGAAAGCATAAAACATACTATGTTGTAAAACACAATAAGAGTACACTTAAAATACAAAGAAGTGATTCAGAACAGTGCTAAAAGATGAATGACAGATCAATAGACTGCTGACTTACAAGGTCCTAAATTTCAGTTACAGAGTTTATGTCTGACTTTAACCTGGGCAATATACAATAATTTAATGCTATTTTAAATGACAATTCTATGCACAGATTTACTGACACTTTGTAGTTTTCTTTTTGTTACCATAAATTTCTTACTTTTTGGTGGTTGTTTCGTTTTAGTCTTCTTTTGTTTTTCCTTTTCACTGTCTCCTGATTTTGTAGAGAGAAAAACTGTTGAAGCAAATTCTCGAAGCCCCCATGCTTTTAGTTCTGTGGTCTGAAAATATAATTAGAAGTATTTCTTATTACAATTTCAGCCAATTAGTTTCATTTATTCTGGCTATTATTGCTGTTTTGTACTGAGGATAAGAAAGAAATTATATCGTTTTACTGGTAAAAATATAAGGCTTATCTGCAAAATATCACTTATTTTTGCTTTCAACTTCAGTGAATTAGAAAGTCAAATGCTTTACAGAGAAAATGTTTTTTAAAGAAACTCCTAGATCTTGTTCTGTTAAAAAAAATTTTTTTGTTCTGTACAAAATTATAAGCTCTAAATCAAATTGTGTGATTCGACACCTCAGATTTTATTACTTTTCCATATTAACCAACTATTTTATGCTAATGCTCAGGAACCCAGATTTTACTGAGCACGTTCTATTGTAGGGTTTTTTGGGAAAACAATCTAGTTTCTCTCTGGCTTATGTAAACAAGATGTGTTGTTGCCCAAAACTGGTTGGTATTAACTACGGTAAACTGCTTTAACCAAACCTGACTTCAGTTTCTCCTCTCAATAAACTGAAGAAAAGACATTTTAATCACTTAAATCATGAGCTAATTGGACTGACAAAGACGTCTAACAAGTCACACAAAGCTTCTGATTATAGAAGGGGATGTCAAATAGGACGGAGAATTTTTGTTCTTGCCCGGGCTAAGTGAAACGCGTTCTTTTTAATGAACCAAAATATCAAGTCGAAATCAATTAGCGTAGTTACGGGCAAGACAAGAGTCACGTGACGTCACATCCGGCAGAGTGACCTTTGTTAACCCGCTGCACATGCGCACAGGAACAGTGTCCCTCTCTCCCCTCCCCCTTCCCTCTTCTCCTCCCCCTCCTCCTCCAGACCCGAAGCGCCCCGTCGGAGAAGACCCGGGTTTAGCCTAGTCCAGAGATCCCGCGCTGGGCTCCCGACCTTGGAGGCTCCAAAAGATCCCACTGCTTACAAAAGCCTTTCCCAGCCTTACCTTCAACACTACCCCTCGGCCCTGTCTCAGGACGGAAGAAAAGGCCATGGCAGTAGAGTTGGGGGCACCGAAGTTAACCTGTCTAAAGGACGTTGACAGGATGCTCCTGCAGAGTTATCTCGAGCTCACGTCTCTTCGCCTACGTTTGAGCACGACTGGTCAATCTCAAACTGGGGGCGGGGCCAGAACCTGCCTTCCTCTGGGGTGGGGGAGGGCGTCTCAACCCAGGGCCCCTGTGACGTGAAGCCTCCGTTCCCTCCCCCGCATTCGAGTCACACGACTGACCCCGCTCTGGTGAAAGCGAGCAGGTCACCTTGACAGCAAGCCCTCTGTTCTGTTTTTGCGGAGGGCCAAAGTGGGACGTAGAATATGTGAAATCAAATCTTTGGTTTAAAAACCCTGAACAACCCTCCCCCCCGCCAAAAAAAAAAATAAAACCGAAAGCATAGTTAATACTTTAAGATGCATTCCTACTCCATGCAGTGGCTGGGAGTCAGTTCCAGTGAGATAATAACTAATGTCTTTTTTAGCATCTTAAAATGCTAAATAAACGTCACTTCTGAGTCCTATGGGCCTTTCCTCCCTCCAGTTCCCCGCAAGACTCAGCGAACTGAACAACTCCACTTATTCAATAAACTTTTTTTTTTTTACTTAAATTATCCTTATGTATCAGGCAGCATTTCCCCCCAACACTTCTTCTTACCCTACTTTCATTGATATGGCTTATACAAACTTTTATAATTTGAGGATAGAAATGGGACCTCGGAGTTTATTTGTATAGGAAATTCCCAGATGAGGAAACTCCCTCAGCAGTTAGGAATAGAAGCTGGGATCAGGAAGAAAAATCTTTAATTCAAATCTGGCCTCAGACCCTTACTAGCTATCAGGCCCTACTAAAGTCACTTAACCCTGTGTGCCTCAGTAACTCATTTGTTAAATGAGTTGGAAAAAGAAATGAAAAATTATTACAATATATTTTCTAAGAAAATTCCAAATGGAGTCACAAGAGATTGAAAGTTATTTAACAATAAATTTTACTTTGTGTGCAATTCAATCTTAGTTGCTTAGCATTAAGAAAAGTAACTTCAGGGTTACACAAAGCAAAACAATTTAAACTTTGGTGTTCCTGGCTTCAAGGTCAGATCTCTGTTATTTTATGCTGCCTGTTTTAATTTTCATGTAGTTAAAACTACAACCTTCTCTGTTTATTTTCTCTCTCCCAGCCATAGTTGAGAAAGATATATATATTTCTATGATTCTATCTCCTTTTGTGATGTGACCTTTTATGAGAGGCAACATGGGATAATGCTTAGAGTTTTGTCTTTGATATTAGCACTTCAACACAAACTGGCTATGTAATCAAAGGCAAGTTAACCTTTCTGTGGTTTAACTGTCTAAGACTATAAGTTTCTTTCTTTCTTTCTTTCTTTCTTTCTTTCTTTCTTTCTTTCTTTCTTTCTTTCTTTCTTTCTTTCTTTCTTTCTTTCTTTCTTTCTTTCTTTCTTTCTTTCTTTCTTTCTTTCTTTCTTTCTTTCTTTCTTCTTTCCTTTCTTTCTTTTCTTTTTGATGTTCTGTTGTTTCAGTTGTATCAAACTTTTTGTAACCTCATTTAGGTTTTCTTTTTTTTATATATGTTAAATTTAAAATATATAAATATATTGTACAGTTATCTTGCTGCACAAGAAAGATCAGATCAAAAAGGAAAGAAAATGAATAAGAAAACAAAATGCAAAGGAACAACAACAAAAAGAGTGAAAATGTTATGTTGTGATCCACACAATTCCCACAGTCTCTCTGTGGGTGCAGATGGCTCTCTTCATCACGAGATCATTACAAAAGCCTGAATCATTTCATTGTAGTAAAGAGTCACATCCATCAGAATTGATTATTGCCATGTATAATGATCTCCTGGTTCTGCTCATTTTACTCAGCATCAGTTCATGTAAATTTCTCCAGGCCTTTCTGAAATCATCCTGCTGATCATTTCTTACAGAACAATAATATTCTATAATATTCATATACTATAACTTATTCAGCCATTCCCCAAGTGATGGGCATCCTTTCAGTTTCCAGTTTAAGATTGTAAGTTTCAAAGGAGGTGGCAACCAGCATTAGTAGAGCTCTGGAGTTTCTTTACCTGGGAATTTCCTATTCCAGTCAAATCACAAGTCCAGTCCCTATCCCTATCCCTGTGGCTTTTTTATATTTGTTTTATATAGCATTTGAAATTTGAAGGGCAGAGAATTATGTAGTATATATATGTGATATTAGGTTCTCATGCCAATTGACAAAAATCTATATAAACCATTGTATACCTGACATATGAGCCTAATATTGTGCAAAATGGCAGTCAACACATATGCTGGAATGAGTTTCTTAAAAAAAAAAAAAAAAATTAGGGGAGTATGATCTGTGTAAGAAATTACTAGAGTAAAAATTCCCTCTGCTTAAACAGATTGCCCAACCCCAGATTGTTAGGGTCAAGGGCAAATCTCAAGAGCAGAGTCTGAGGCACTCAGAGGCTTACTCTGCCTGAGTTCAAAACAGGGTGTTGACGGGCATTGAGGTGGAAGCCTCCTCACTCTTGATTGATTATGCACTTGGCTCTGACACTCTCTGACACATGACCTGGGGACTATAGAAAAAGGGGTTGCAGAAAGGGGAGGAGCAGTAGAGTAGCAGAGTAGAGTAGATTGTAGTAGAGTAGAGTAGAGTAGAGTAGATTCATTATGTTTTAGGATTAGAGCATTAGGATATAGGGAACTCAATGTAGTAAGATAATGTAGTGAATAAAGACTAATTGCTGCATATTCGCGTGTATTGGTGTTCTGTGGGGGACCTCTTGAGGTTGTTCTTCGATTCAGATAATCGAAGCCTTGACGACGAAGATCTGGTGAAAGGTAAAATGCTAGTTGACCCAGCTGAGGTGAACGGCGGGAGTTAACGACTGGCGGCCTGAACAGGGACTGGATAGTAGGACTTGAAAGCCTTGTTTGGAAGCTCCACAACCTCACAATTAAGTGAGAAGTCGGAGTAGAGTAGACATGGGAAAGACAGTTTTGCTTCCCATTGTCAAGCCCGATAAAAATGAAAACTATGCTAAGCAGGTATATAAATTAGTTAACGGGCAAGGGGTTAGTGTTCATTTAATGGACAGTAGAACCTCAGTGGATAGGATTTGGGGTATCACAGTGGGGTATCAAATGACTGCATACGCAGAGGAGTTTCCTGGAATGTTAACTGAATTAGATTTTACAATTTATGGGATGGTAAAAGCAGTCATCTGTGGTGGTCCAGGGCAACCCAAAAGATTAATTACAGAAATTACACAGATGGGTGATTCAATAGCAGAAGAACTTGAGGAAGAAAAGTTTTTAGCACCTTTAGAAAAAAAGAATTCTCCCAAAAAGACAGCCTTTGTATCCACCATTAAGTAAATGGAGGGATAAAGGAGGTGGCAGCAAGGAGGGAAAGGAAAATTACAGGCAAGAAAAAACAGCACAGGATGGAGAAGGGAAAGAAAGGAGGAGGGGGCCCAAGAGGCTCTTTCAAGTAAGTTTGAAGAAAAGCACAGCTACGTTGCCAGGCACAGAAGAAAAACAAAATGGTTCAATGGGCACAGAAGAAAAGCAAAAAGTTTGCCAACTAGGAGCTAACTCTGAGTGGGAGGGGTTAGGTGGTTTTGGTGTTGATCTCCAAGACCTCCAAACACAAGTAAATGACATCTATGATAAATTGCAGAAAATCTGTCAACCAAGCGTGTCTGTCTATGTTGCAATGCCATCTAATGGAGGAAATACCAAAGTGGCAGAATCAAAGACCCCAATAGATCAGTATCAAGTTGAGTTCTACCGCTTAAAGGCGGGGAATTCATGGTGAATATTACAGCTCCTACTATAACTATTCCTCCATTCTCTACTATTGATGTTCAGATTCAGACGAGTGGAGGAAGATGTTTGTAGGTCTTCCTGCTCCATCCCCAATTATAGTTCATACAATTGTGTTATATAATGGGGAAAATAGTATATCAATAATCAATCCCCATGCATTTTCCACTACTTTATCTCCTCAAGATACAGTGGCTCGAGCTATTCCATTGAAATTGGATACCAGAGGAAATCCCTCTGTTATTTCCTCTGTGCAAATTGCCTTGGCACAACCCATTGATTTTCCAATGCCCAATGTTAAAAATATTAGTTGAAGGCATTCCATTTATGGGCATGTTAGATACTGGGGCTGATACATCTGTAATTAGGGAAGAAAAATGGCCTGCTATATGGCCCTTAGAAGCAGGCAGAGTTGGGGGTAAAAGGAGTAGGAGGGAGTCAACATGCTGCATGCTCACAATTAGGTTTAAAGTGGGAAGTAGATGATCAACAAGGGAGGTTCCAACCCCTGGTGCTTCATTACGGGGCTAGGATATAATGTTTGAGATGGGAATCACCCTACAAACAGACTATTGGGGGCCATTGTTAAGCTAGTAGTACCAAAAATAAAATAGTTGGATTTAAAATCTATTTGGGCACAAATGACCAATGAGTCATAGAGGTTATGCAACCACTGTCAATTCTGAAAAATACCAAAGAGCTCACAGAGGTCTTAGGCAAAAACAAAAACTTTATTCTCTTGAAAGAGGAAAATAGATACTCGCTGAAGGTCTCCTCTAGGAGGAGATACATTGTAGCAAGGCTGATCCTTGAAACATACAGTAGTGACTGGACAAATAAACATGCAGAGAGCTGTAGCAGTGACAGTGAGGGTCTAACAGCAACAATGAGGTGAGTCTGATTCACGGGCAGGAATTCATGACCAGAATGTGGTTCCTGAAGGTGCCTGCAGAACTCAAGGACCACCTAGGGCTATTGTGAAATAATTCTGTGATTTATCTACATTATCTACATTAGAATTCATCCAGAGGGGGCACAGAAATTCCTGCTCACAGCTCATTGATTTTTGTGTAGAGTTCTGTTCTTAAACGCTATTCAGGCGCTCAGATCGTTGCTGAATCCTGCTGCTGCTTCCAGTGAGAAGACAATCCTATGGCTTGTGCCACTTGGGTTCAGGGTTGTGACTACAAGTTCCCATTGTATCTGCACCTGCTGATTTGCCACTTGTCCATCACCACAGAACTTTGAGATGGGTAGAAATGATAAAAATGGTATGGGGATGTCTTTTCATTCCTGTATAAACTGGATTTAAGTGAGGCAGAGTTGCATAAAGTCCTCCTCACTCTGTCTTCCAGAGTCATTACTGTCCAGTGGCAGGAAGAGTCAAGATGACTAATGATGACTCGAGATATAGTAGATGGGGGGCCGCTAGGTGGCGCAGTGGATAGAGCACCAGCCTTGAATTCAGGAGGATCGGAGTTCAAATCTGGTCTCAGACACTTAATCCTAGCTGTGTGACCCTGGGCAAGTCACCTAATCCTAATTTCCTTGGAGAAAAAAAAAAAAGAGAGAGAGAGAGAGATAGTAGATGACCTTAGTGTCCTTGGTGTCTAATCAAGCTCTAAATGCTCCACAGAACCAGCTTCACCTGCCTTCATGGCCATTTGTTAAGAGCCTCAGACAGTGGGGAACTTCTGGGTGAGGTATAAGACCCTTCAACCGGTGTCTGGTTCAGCTCCCATTTCCCCTAAGGTCTCTGCCTTTCTGAGAAGTCAGGGAGTGCAGACAACCTGTATTGTGATTGAAGCAGAGATACCAAGTGGCAAAGAGTCATCTACATACAAAAGCAAGTTGTTTATGTGGTCCTGCAGGTTAGCACATTGGCAATGCTGCTTTGGTTATATAAGGCTATTAGAGTATATAAGGCTGAGAGACTCCAAAGGAGTCTGAGTCCAAAGGAGGCTGAGACTCCACGTTTGACTACCCATGTGAATCCTTCCTCTTCACTCCTCTTCTAAGACCAAGGACTCTTGCTGGTACCAAGATCCTCCAGAGCTAATCTGGACACAACAGCCATTGGAACAAATTGTTCTCATCTGCCCAGTCCACTAGGGGAAGTCTTCACATCCTTGGGGTAGACCTGCTCCTAATTCACCATAGGATTTGAGATCCCTTGGTTACCTTCAACCTAGTTTAACTCATCTGCAGAAACTGTTTAATGGGGTGTGGTCACTGTGCATGCTACAGCTTCTTGGAGCTGTGGGTAAGAGTTAGGTAGATCTAGTGGACACCGGGAAATGACTTGGCAGCCCTCATCCCAGAGGTACCAGCTTTCCCTGAACACATACTACCATCTCACATCTGAAGAGACACTACAACTCTAGCTTCTGTAGTCACATTTAAAAAGAAATAATGTTGAATGGTTTATTTTGGCCTTACTTCTGCTCCGGGACCCCAGAATCACTTTAATCTTTTGATACTTACTTTTAGTTACTAATTAAGGGGATCTAGAACTGCAATGCTACTTTTATTTCCTGGATTCCTTTCTGAAGATTTCATTTGTTGTTGTTATCTTAAATTGGGCAATATGTCATTCAAGTTTATACCAGATATATATTAATTTCATTTTCTGCTTTCTCAAGTTTCCTCTGCATGGGTGGTACCTGTCTTTTCTCAAAGCTCAATTGTATTTTCTATGGTGATATGGTTCTATGTTATAACAACTATTACCACATAAGGCTATGTTCAAGTCCTGAAATGTAAGACTTTAGTGTCCAATGCATTCTTCTCCTAATAATATTGTCTTCCAGAGTCTTCCATGAACAAGGTACACCATCTCTTCACTCCAGTTATTTTTTCTGGCTATTTCTATTATGGAAGGAAGGATATGGTAGAAGTAGAGGAGGAATGATAATGTGTATTTAGGAATGAAAATGGAATGATATTAGGGGAAGAGAAGTTTGCCTAGATCAGCAATTCCCAAATGAGAAACCTCTAACAAACCAGGTGGGAACTTTTTCTGAGATCCACAGTCTTTATTTATTTATTTATGTGTTTGTTTATTTATTTATTTATGTTTATATAAATCTTTCCAAATTTTTCTGAAATCATGATCTTCAAAATTTCTTATAACACAATATTACTTCATTACATTTATATACCATAAATTATTCAGCCATTCCAAAGCTTTGGGTCCTCTCCAGTTCCAATTCTTTTGCTACTAGGGAAAAAAGAAGAAATGTATTTTTGTACATATTGGTCCTTACAAAAAAATTTCCTTAGGATACAAGCCTGCTAATGTTATTATTAGGTCAAAAGGTATGCAGTTCAATAGCTTTGGAGGCATATTTTTAATTGCTCCCCAGATTGAATTTATTAACTCATAATTTTATCAATAGGGAAGTAATATACTTGGTTTCCCTGTAGCCCCTTTAAGACATCCTTTTTCTTTTTCATCAGATTTTCCAATCTGATAGGTGTAAAATAATCTCAGAGTTTTTATTTGTATTTCTCTAACTATTAATAATCCAGGGAATATTTTGTATTTTACAGGGCACACTTTATTGTCACCTATTTATCATTTATGATAAAAGCAGTATAAAACATTTATTAAGCACCAATATATAACACTATTATTATGTATTTTAAATAATGATTTATCTATATCAAGTTTTTAAAAATATTGTAGATCTATATTTTCTTCTTAAGGTTGGGGAAATAGTCTAACAGCTTAACTATGTAACTCATTGGGAGAGATTTCTGAAATAAAAACGTGCAGTCATTTAAGAAAGGTAGGAATACAGATAACACAACATATAATAGGGAGAACATCTGAAAGAGAAAAAGAGGTGGAGATTCAAATATCATTCAAAACCTTCTATTCATCCATGGAGAAATCTTATGTCTAAATGTTCAAAATATATATTGTATGTCTTTTAGGTATAGACATAAATTAAAAGACCTGTTAGTTTTTGTTTTGTTTTTAATTCTGGTTTTATGTCAGCAAGCTACTGTACTAATAGGAGTTTTCAGCTAACTTCTTTCATATAGAAAAATAGTAAGTGACAGAGAAAAGCAGCTAAAGAGATTGTAGATAACAAATACTTGGCATTGAACTTGAGGTTCTTGCCTCAAATTGATAATCACATTAAAACAATAAAAGCGTTCTCAATTTTCTTTGATTCTATAAGTAAAATCACAGGAAGGAATTAGAAAAGTTGCCATGTTTTTAGCTAAATTAAGTTATAGCTTGATCAATAGCAGAGATAAGAGACCTCTAATAGTAGCAATGACTCATTTAGGTATGCTAAGTACTTCCTTATTTTTAAGCTCAGGCTACATTCACTTAAGAAAGAATATGTACCCCGAAGTCATTTGAACAAAGGAAAACATTTGGAATAGGGATTGTTTCACTGTTTCTTTATATCCCTAACAGCTAGAATAGATGTCTGATACATGATAGGTACTTATTTTTTTTTTAATTGAAGCTTTTTATTTTCAAAACATATGCAAGGATAATTTTTCACCATTGACCCTTGCAAAACCTTGTGGTCCAGTTTCCCTCCCTTTGTCCCCCCCTTCCCTATATGGTAAGTAATCCAATATATGTTAAACATGGTAAAAATATATGTAAATTGAATATAGGCATACATATTTATACAATTATGCTGCACAAGAGAAATCAGATCAAAAAGGAAAAAAATGAAAAAGAAAATAAAATTCAAGCAAACAACAAAAGAAATGAAAATGCTATGTGGTGATCTCCGCTCAGTTCCCACAGACCTCTCTCTGGGTGTAGATGGCTCTCTTCATCATAAGATCATTGGAACTGGCCTAAATCATTTCATTATTGAGAATGTTGAGGGCGGTAGCCCCTTGATATTCCTTGTTTGATCTACAACTTCCTTTGGGACTTGGACCTTTGATACAAGATCTGGTCAAACTAGTCTGGGCTTGTACCCAGTCCCCCACTGGATCTAGCTGGCTTGGATAAAGCCCGCCAAAAATCTGGCCTTCTAGGAATTAACCTGAGCTCTGCCCATTACTTCTTCAAGCAGATAAAAAGAGCAAAGCTAGAACCATCTTTGGTTCAGAGATTTGAAAGATGCCAGTCAAGATGCTTGCATCAGAGATTCTCTGTCCCCGCCGCTTTCGGCGTTTATCTTCCTCTATCTAATGCCTTTTACTAACCAGACCTTAACCTAGCTTCCAAACTCTGCAATAAACATCTTTTACCCATCTAGGTTTTCGGGCCTGTAAATTCATTTACAGGGGACTCTCGCCGCCACTAGACCTGATTTAACTTTGTATCCTTGAGCCGAATCCTAAGGGGGTTGGAGGGGAGCTCCATGTGACTCCCTGTACCCCGAATCCTGCCACTAGACCTCACTTAATCCTATTGAGGTATATACCTCATTATTAGGTATTTATCTCATGATTTGGTTCAAGTTACCTCATCATTTTGGGGTTCCCTATTACCTCATCAAGTAGAGCCACATCCATCAGAATTGATCATTGCATAATCTTGCTGTTGCCATGTACAATGATATCTTGGTTTTGCTCATTTCCCTTAGCGTCAGTTCATATAAGTCTTTCCAGTGTAGAGAATTTTTTCATGATTGTTAATTGTAGTGTTCTTGGTGGGTTTCTGGAGGTGTCTGGAGTCAGCCTTTGTTTCAGTTCAGTAATCACCACAAGAGTAGCCAGGGGTTAAAATCCAAATCCTTTATTGTCTCCTTTAAAATCTTGTCTCCTTGCCTAGGGCCTAGCTAGCTTTCTTAAAGGCCTTCTGGAGTCTTGGATTCAGTGGAAAAATGAAAGAGGAGAGCCTGTCACCAAGGTGGTGTGAGATGGGATGAATGAATCTAAGTCCAAGGACTTGTGCTTCAGCCTTCAGTCCCCTTGTCTTCTCTAGCTCTGAATGAATCTAGCTGAGGTTCCTAGCTTATATGCTTTACACTGAGTATAAACCAATCATTATATCACTAGGAAACCATTATTTGTTGTAAGATTAAATGAATCATACTGAACCATGCTAAACTAGATAACCATTGTCTCATCAATTCCACTTAGTAACTACTTGTAAGCGTCCTTGTTTCAAGTTCAGAAGTCTGGCCATAATAGTTAATAGCTCAGATTTTTTTTTTCCTCTGAAAATAGGATGTTTACATTCTTTGATCATGTATTACTTGGGGAAATGTCCTTATTCTTATAAATTTGCAATAGTCCATTATATAACCTAGAAATGAGGGGTATTATCGCAGAAATTTGCTGCAGAGGGTTTTGTTTGGTTTTTTCCCCCATTCAATTATTTTAATATCTGTATTGTTTCTATATTCACTTAGTCCTTTGGCTCTAATAAATCTAGAGTTTTCATTTATGGTCAGGCTCTTTTGTGTTTCATTTATGAGTAGCCAGGCTTGTTTTATCAGTTTTCACAGATTCTGATGATGCTTAAATTATTACTTTGACCTTTTTTTCCAGGTCAGCTTTTTTTTTTTTTTAAACTATCAGTTCTTGCATTTAATTTTTAAAATGTTGATATTTCTTGTTAAGTCATGAAATCAGTAATTATTTGGTTTTCAGGAAATCTTTTTCTGATATGGTTAACCCTTTCCTGATATAAGGTATTCCTCTTCTAATTCTCTCTTATTATTGTAGATCCACAGATTTACTCAAAGAAGGAGCAAATGACCTGGCAAAAATTATAACCAGTGACTCAAAGGAAAAATTAATGTCCTCAAAAGACTTCATGACTTACCTTCTTTGAGCGAATTACCTACAATTATTTTTATACTATTTTTCTTTGATTTACTTCTCTCTCCAGCTAGAGCTCCTGACTTAAAACTTTGTATCCAAGATCAGATTCTACCAAGTTGTGTTTTTCAGGGAGAGGTTAGGCTATCTGCCCAACTCATTATGTAATGCTGGAGAAACTGAGGCAAGACAGAAATTAGTTTTTAATATTTTAAAATGTAGAATTTGGACTAGCCAAAGCCAGCTGGTTGAATTGGATTCATCTCAAAGCATTCAGCACCAAGTGATTAATTCCAGAGACTTTTATAGGGTTCCAGTTATCAGGGAAACAAAAGCAAATTGGGGTGGGGCTGAACACTGGGTGAGTGGAAAGCCATAATTCCAGGCCTGTCAGGATGGGGCTCAACATTGGGAGCAGGAGACAGAGAATATAGGACGATAGTGAGCAATACACAGGCATTTGAGATAAGCCACCTGAACTCAGTGGAATGTAAAAGTCAGAGCTTAATAGGGTAAGGAAGAGAGAGTGGCCATAATAATTTTATTCAGAGCATAGCATAATAATTCAGGAAAACTGAGGTAGGGAAGTTGATTAGAAATTAGTATGTAGAATAAGACTATTGGCTCAAATAAATCAAATAAATCAAGGAGATTTCAAGGCAAAAGCAGAAAGGAATTTTATTACAATTTTTCGAGAAAGGGTGGCTCTCTCCTCATAAGCAGTTACGCAAGGAGAGGCAAGGCCCAGTTAACAGACAAAAATTAAATAGGGGCCTCCTATTTAATAAGAATTAAATAGGTAACACTCCCTATAGGTTGGATCTTTGCCCTGATTAGCCAGGATCAATGGCCTCACATTCTAAGTCATAAATGAGGAAAACCTTTCAACCCAACCATATCTTTAATTTTATTAAATTACCTTATCTGGGATTTTCAATGCCAATGTGGCCCCAATTCAGTCTCACTATGTAGTCCTTCTCCTTGTAAATCATGTGATTTCTGGATACATACATATATATATATATATATATATATATATATATATATATATATATATATATATATATATATATAGGGTTTAATATTACCTTGGTTCTTTTCATCAAAACCAAGTCTATTCCACATGCTTTTGCTCCCATCTTCTCCCTCCTTTGCCACTAGAATGCATTTTCAATCATACTCCCATCTTGAATCTTTAATCCTTCCATGTCCCCATGTCCCTGAGGCACAGCTGACCTTCACTCAATTTTTAAAACACTGTCTCCATCTTGAGAATTAGCTTTTGTTGGAATACACGGGAGCCACCTGATAGTGGCTGCTGGAGATCCAACCCAGAATGGATCACGTCTTGTGAGAGAATGATACAAGGAGACGGAGAGCCAGTTCCTGTTCTCTAACAGAGGCCATCGAGCTGTCTGACCTCTCTCCTCTTCCCTCTGCCTCCAATTTATCTCATTCCCAGTTCTCAACACCTGTGTCAGCAAAGGCTTCCCTGCAACTCCTTCAGATGTTATGATCCACAGCTGTGGAGGCTCTCAGAGAATTGATCTGCCCCTTAACAAGCTTTCACAGTTCTCCTTCATTCATTACTAACTATAGTTTCTAATTTGATTTCTTAATCATTATTTGGTCTTTTATAAAATCAGGTTTTAGGGGGCAGCTAGATGGATAGAGCACCAGCCCTGAAATCAGGAAGATCTGAATTCAGATCTGGCCTCAGACACTTAATACTTCCCAGCTCTATGACCCTGGGCAATTCACTTAACCCCAATTGTCTCAGCAAAAATAAACAAATAAAATCAGGTTTTGATGTAATATATATAAGCTGGGCTTGTTTGTCAGGCAGCCATTCTGGCCACAGTTCAAGGATGTGAAGTTGATTTTGAGGCTGGAAGTTGATTTTGAGGCTGGAAGTTGATTAAGGAGTGCTCAGACACCTTGAAGAACTTTACTTAAAACCCTTTGATGTCATCTTGCAACTGTCTTTCTTCCCTCCAGATCCTGACAATATGGTAGTCCTGTTGAGGTTGGGAATGGGGGGGACCCCAAAAGTCCCAGACCAGTGTTACAAAGTGTCTCAAAAGAATTTGTAGGCTTAAACTCATCTCTTAGTCAAGGGGCAAAATTTTATCAAAAGTAATGATATGCTATTACAAAGTGGACTGAATTCTAATAATTAATTAAAAAAACTGAAGCAAGGAGATACACTTAAACAGTTTTCAATAAGATATGCTAATTCTATGGCTAATAGTAGGAAGGAGAGGTCTCTGGAAGAAGTGGTTCTCGGTTGATCAGATTATTACTGACAAGATTACTAGTCAGCAATGAGTTGGAATGGTCTTATTCACTATTGTCTCAGGAGTTGATCTGTGGGAGTTTCCTGAGGCCAAAAGCTATCTAAGGAGTGGTTAAAATCAAATAGATTGGGCATAGGAGTTTCTTGAGGCATGTATGTATGTAATTATACTAATATAAATTATACTAATATAAAATTTACATCAGGAAATGCTGTAATATAAAAATTACATCAGTTCTCTTCATCAAAACCAAGTCCATTCCACATGCTTTGCTCCCATCTTCTCCCTACTTTGCCACTAGAATGCATCTTCAATCATACCCTATCTTGAATCTTCAACCCTTCCATATATATTGAATCTTTTCTTGTTATTTTCAAAATGCCCAAGCCTTTAATATTCTAAAAACAAAAAAATTCTACTACACTCTACCATCCCCACAATTTAGTATTTTGAGTCTTCTCTTATTTAGCAAAACTTCTTAAAGACTGGCTCTACTGTCTCCACCTTTTTCTCCTTTTCTTTGTACTCCTATGTGCTTAATTTTTTAATGTTATTTTTCCCTAATTGCATGTAAAACATTTAGCATTTTTAAAATTATGAGTTGAAAATTCTCACCCTTTCTTTCCACTCATTTCCTTCTGTTCCCCTCCTTTGCCTCCTTTTCCTTGAGATGGTAAACAATATTTGTACTCATGTAAAAGACTTACAAATTAGTCATGTTGTGGAAAAAAACCTGAAGTTTAAAAAAGTGATAAGTAGTATGCTTTGGTCTTTATTCAGAAACTACCAGTTCTTTCTCTGGAGCCAGATAACATTTTTCATTATAAATATTTTGCAATTGTTTTGAATCATTGTGTAGCTAGGTTATTCACAGCTGATCATCATACAGTATTGCTATTATTGTGCACAATGTTTTCCTGGTTCTGATCACCTTACTCTTTATCAGTACATATAAGTCTTTGCAGGTTTTTCTGAGAGCATCCTGCTCTCTGTCATAATTATTTACAACTTGTTCAGCCTCCCAATTGATAGATATCCCCTCAATTTCCAGTCCTTCATCACACAGAAGGAACTGTTATATTTTTGTACAAACAGGTCCTCTCCCACCTCTACCTCCCCCTTTTTTCTTTGGTATATAGACTAAGTAGAGATAGTGCTGAATCAAAGGATATGCAGTTTTATAGTTCTTTGAGCAAAGCTCTAAATTACTCTCCAGCATAGTTGATTCAGTTCACAACACTCACAGGGCATTAGTGTCCCATATCTATTCCAACATTTATCATTTTCCTTTTCTGTCTTATTAGCCAATCTTGACAGGTGTGAGCTGATATTTCAGAATTGTTTTAATTTGAATTCCTTTAATTAATGACAATTTAAAGCATTTTTTTTATAAGATTGATTACTCATCTGAAAACTGCTTATATTCTTTGACCATTTATCAACTGGGGAACAATTTGTTTTCTTACAAATTTTACTTAATTATCTATATACTTGAGAAATGAAGCTTTTATCAGAGATACTAACAATAAAAGTTTTTTCCCCAGTTTTCTGCTTTCCTTCTCATTTTGGATACATTTGTGTTTTGTGTGTGCAAAAACTTTTTAATATAATCAAACTGAACCATTTTATATTTCATAATCCTCATCTCTTATTTGGTCCCAAGTTTTTCCTTTACCCATAGATCTGAGAGGTAAATTATTCCATATTCCACTTTAATTTTCTTAGGGCATCACTATGTCTAAATCATGTATCCATTTTGACCTTATATACATATATATATATAGTGTGAGAGGCTATAATAGTTTTCCAATTTTCCCAGCAGTTTTTTTGTCAATTAACATGTTTTTATGCCCAAGATTCTGGTTTCCTTGAAATCTTTTGAAGTCTAGCTTTTCAAATTATTTTTAATTAGCCTACTAGCCAAACTAAATCTGCTCTCTTTAAAGTTATCAACAACCTCTTAATTGTCAAATTGTCTTCTTAGCTTTTATCCTTTATCTGTGGAATTTGACACCACTAACTTTTCCCTCCTGAATTCTAATCTTTTAGTTTTTGACTTCTCTCCAGTTTCTTCTCTGATCTATCTGATCATTCTTTATCCATATCATGCCTCTAACTCTGTTTCCCAAAGCATCTTTCTTCTTATATATCTATATGGAGATGACTCAAAGATTATATAGTAAATATTCTGTCAAATCTCTCTTGAGCTTCAATTCTGCACCTCAATTATCGACTGGATATTCTAAATTGACTGTTCTAAAAATACCTCAAATTCAATATTCTACTATTTGTCTAAGGGTGTCTGTATCTTTCTAATAAAGGAGCTGTTTAATTAAAAATTAATTTTAATTTAATTTAATTAAAACTAGTTTTAAACATAGGCAAATTTTATTGACTTTTAAGTTATGATTTCTGGAACTCTAGGAAGGCCTTGTTGCTTCCCAAATATCATTCCCTCCAGCATCTGATCCTATTTTACATCCATTCAGAGCTTTTTTTCTTTTAAAATTTCTTTTAGTTAATGCATAGACCTATCAAAGTCCATGTCTCCAGAAAGTTCATCTTTCATAACACCTTAGAATTTTATCCATTTTCTTACTGGCAGATTTTGGTTGAGGAAGAGGAAAAAGAATATGAGTGTACTAATCACTTGAGGAAAGGATAAAGGTGGGGGAAAAGGGTGAAGAATAGAGTTTACAAAACCATATTTATTATGCAATTTTTGCTTAGTATTAACTCTTAGTCCAAAGTTATTTTAAGAACATCCACTAACTATAGCATATAGGGGCCTGTACTCTCAAACTAATGGCTAAATGCTACCAAGTACTTTCTAACTATTTACCAATACTATATAATAGCTCCTTTAACAAGAAATACACAGTTCATCAGCAAAGTGAGCGAATCCAATTCTTAAATGTCTAGCATGCAGATTAAAAAATCCTGAAATAAATATAAAAATAGGTGTAAGAAAAGAATTTGAGATTAAAAAAAAAAAAAAAACCCAGCCTCTCAATAAGCTATAATAAATTACAAGTAGATACTGGACTTAGTAAATAACAAAATATAAAACAGATCATTTAGAGCATATGGAATTGATAAACTTTTCCCACAAATAAAAGCAATGGTACCTAGAATAAGAAGGAAAGCCGAAAAGATTATTTTTTCTGATATGGGATGTATTAATCGAAAATTCATAAGTTATATCACACAAATATGGAAGACCAAGAACCATTTTCCAATGAATAAGTATGTGGTCAAAGAATTTTCTTGAAGACTTTTCAAAAGAAATGAAAACTTTTAATAATCACAGGAAAGACTTTTTAATTAATTTTAAAAGATGAAGTAAGGGAAATAAAATCTTGACACAAGTTACTCTTGAATTGATTTTATTTATGGAAGAGAAAATGCAACAACTCACAATTTGAATCACAAAGAAACTTGAAATTTTTCTTTTGACTCAGTTGTCTAGGGGACTCTCACTTTGAAGATTGCTGAGGCTACCTAAATAAAAATTAAAAATCAAAAGATCCAAGTTAAAATCTAAGAAGGTGTAAGTGTTGAAGTCATGATGCTTTAGGTTCTTGTAAGTAGAATTTTCAAATGCCTCAGCATTTTCAGTCTCTGTGGAGGAAAAATAAAGCTAGTAAGTTGAAGAGTAGAAGACTCAATTACTTCTTGGATAAGCAAGTCATTTAAAATATTGGGTTACTTAGATATTAAAACATTCTCCAAATGCCTAATCCATTACACTGTAATTAAAATTTGCTAAATTGTTTTTTTTTAAAGAATGCTTGCTTATTAAAAATAGTTGTTCAAAGCAAAATGAAATTAGTCTTACTTATATTTTAAAAATATGAACATTTTCAAGATCAAAGTAGTAACTAATCATGTCATTAACATTTGCTTATTAATATCCTCATATTTCTAATAACATATGGCTGCATGATTTATATGCTAGCCAGACAAATTCATAGAAGCACATTTAGCAAGCTTGAAAATGAAGGTAAACAATAGCGGAATATTTTTTAAAAAATCAACGAAAGCTGAACTATTTTCCCTTAATCTTAATGACTACAGAACATTTAGATAAATTTCACCAGTAAACTGTCGTCAATAAATATTTTCTTGGCTATAATTAAAATGAACAGATAAGATAATTTAATGTTTTTTGTTTTTTTTTTAAATCACTAGTATTATCACTAAAGCCATTGGATTTGCCTGTTTTTTGTTTTTTAAATGGTAAAAAACATAACTTTATTTCCTCATTCAAAAAATACAGAAATACAGTGAAATGTCTGAATAATAATTTGATAAAACTATTTTAAGCAATAGTCCTCATTCCCCCCCCCATTCAAAGGTTCATCTGTGAATCTGACACTTCTTATACTTGCTGTCTTCCCCATTAGAAAATGAGCTTATTGAGAACAAGGACTATCTTACTTTTCTATTTATGTCCCCAGTGTAGAGCACAGTGCATTATATGTAGTAATCACTTAATAAATGCTTTTTTCATTCCTTTAAATAAGTTTCTTGCTGGTTGAAAATCCATTGAAAACTGAGAAATAACATGCTTTCCAGAAAATGAGCATGCTGCATAAAATGAAATAAAATAAAAGTTATATGAAATATTATATTTTTATTTAAAAGTACAGCTTCTAGACTAATGAGTTCATTAAAAATATCTCTTCAATTTCTGTTTCTTGAAGCCAAGAATAATACCTGACTTTTCTATTGCACTTTAAGTTTACAAAGTGCCTGGCATATAGTGTCACAGTTGATTCTCAACAACATGGTGAGATAAGTGTAAACAGGTACTATTAACTCCATTATAGAGAAGAAAAAAAGAGAAGCTAAGGTTAAGTGATTTGCCTAGATAATGATAACTGAAACAGAACCTATTATCCAGAGAACCATTCTATTTTTACTTTATTACTAAATTAGCTACTATAGTAATATATTGGCTAAGAACCATACAGAAGGTCTGAGTTTAAGATTCCTACCAACTTTCTCTCTGGCTCCATTTCTATTAGATCACATTGTCTCAACCCAGATATTACAGCCTTTGTTCCTTTGCTTTCTATGTTTAAGTTAAATTAAATGTGACAAAATATTGTTAAAAGAAATTTACCACTAACTAAACATATCCAATGTCTTCATTGGTGCATAATTAAATCCTCAAAAAATGCTTGAATATATTTAGCTATGTCATTTTGAGATTCAGAATTACAGAAAAATCTTATTTCTATAAAAAACCAATGTTACATATCTTTTCCCTTTTAAATTTTAATGTCTTCTTTACACTTAACAGAAGGGGAGAAAAGAGATCTTACAAGGAACATATATCCTCAAGGAATTTTCTCTATGTAAATAGAGACATTTTTGCTAACTGAAAAAACAAGGTACTCACAGAATACTGAACTCACAAAATATAATTAACCTTATTTCTAAATTTCTAGTATTACTATACAATTCAAAGGATATTTTTAAATGGAAGTAACAGAAAAAAAAATTATTTTTTGCAATCCTGGAGCAAGTTCTGTAAGCTAACAGCATACATGCATGATGTTAGAATAAGTTAAAAAAACAAAAAACAAGCATAAGAGCAAAGAAAATACATAAACTTAGTAAACACATTATAATGTATAAAGGAAATATAAATATAAAGATAGCACATAAATTAGTGGGCAATAAGAGATTTTTAACTAAGTTGTATAGAGAAGAAGCAAATAATCTTATTAGCAAACATTGTATTTTAGAGTAGTATAAAATAGTGGTACTTAGAACTATCTATCTATAGAGAGACCAAAAGAGCAATACAATATGTATAATGCATCATGACATACAATCCAAGCCATTAATGTATTAAATACCTCACCCTGAAAATTTTTTTAAAGTAGCACACACACCTAAATTTATAGGAAACTTTCCAGTTTAATGTTCAAAGAAAAGAAAAATTTAAATAATAGCAAGCAAGTTATTAACACCATTTGACTCTTTTTAAAAATATATTTTATCCAAAATTATTTTATAAAAATAAATCTCAGAAACCAAAAATATTAGGTCTCCAATACTGTTTCTGTGGTAAATCAGAGAAAACAATACAGTGCAGAGTACATAAACATGCTTAAGCCTGCAATCACAAAAAAGGTAGGGTTTGCAACCTTTTAAAATTGAGATTTCTTTTTTTCCTTCTCAGGGATGCTGTGAGATTAAAACAGATAGCATTTATATAGCATTTTAAGGTTTGCAAAGTGTTTTATAAATATTATTTCATTTGACCCTCACAACAGACTTGTGAGGTAGGTCCTATTTATTATCTTCTGACAAGTTGGAGAAACAAAGGTAGACAAAAGTTAAAATTACTTGCTCAGTGTCATATATACCTTAGACACTTAGGTAAAATATACTTTGAACTAGTAAGCATAAAAAAACAATTATAATTAAACCAAAGACCATATTGTCTTTAAATGATATTACTTAACTAGATGATTACTTAGTCACAATGACATGACATTAGAATACATGACTATGCCCTACACATAAAAGTTAAGGCAAGGAAGAAAGCTGTCAATGTTCAAAAATTTTATTTCTTATACAATCCAGATTACTATGTCACCTTTCCTCTCCAAATAGAAATATACATTAAAAATATTGTAGAGCTGTCCAAAGTATATCATTAGCAAAGAGATGAATAAATCTGCTAACCAGAGAAATTCTCAGAAGCCATTTTTTGGTAACAATGTAATTAAACAAAACGTATATTTATAAATTTAAAAATAATTCTTTTTATCACAAAAACCTCTCAATGACATAACAATGCTTTGACAAATTAAAGTTGTACCCAGTATGATGACTTGATTTTTCAACTTCACTGGTAACCCTGGAAAGACTTCTTCCTTTGTACCAGTATTTCCTGCAGGCACATTTTCCTCTAAGATGTCCTCTTTGGTCTGAGGAAGAAATGCTTCCAAATTTAGGATGGGTACCTGTTCCTCTAAAATGTCTTTGTTCTTAAAATGATCTGTTGTAAAATCAACAACTGTTGGTTTCTTTTTCCTATTTTCTTCCTTTGTTATCAATAGTTTTATTTCTATATCTAACCGGGTTAATGAAACTACTGTTTTGGTTTTTTGAGTTTTTTTTGCCATTTAATTCAACTCAAATAAAGAATTCTGCAAATGTGCCTCTTTTTGTACCTTGTTTTCTAAAAGACTTCCAATTTGGGCATCTTAGGCTCTTTTTGGCTTCGGATCACTCAACAGTGATTTTCATCTCTGATTGATGAGGTTTTTCCACATATGTAGAGTCCATGCGTACTTTTTGGAACTGGGTCTTCTTGGCTAATCTCAAATTTCTTTGGGCCCTCCGCTCAAAATTATCTCCTTGTGGAAACTCTCTTTTAGTTCTGATGGTAATCTTAAGTTTCAAGACAATTTCTGAGACACCATCTTCTCTATCAGAATCTGAGTCAGATGAAGAGGATGCTAAATCAACTTCAGCTGGTTTCTGGATCTTTTGGTGATTTTCTAAATAAGTATCCTTTGCTCTGAATGAAGGTGAAACTTTTTGTGGAAATTCAACTACAGTCTTTTCTGGTAAAAGTTTTCCAATTTCTTCATCTATCGATTGCTTGATGTCATCAGAATTAATATTAACTATGGTCTTGCCTTTATTCACAGCTAATGGATAAGAATTAGTTGATGATAATTTTTTGGGAAATTCAGCTCTTGGGGCTGTTAATTGCTGGATCCCTTCCTTTGGTGCCACTACATCTAGGAAATGGCATAAAAAGAAATATTAATCTTTTTTATCAAATATAATTTTCTTATAATACAGTTTTAAATGTTTTTAAAAGTATAAAATAAATCACAGTTTAGTGAAGTAAGATGCACCTAAATGCATGAAAATCAGTTTAAAACCATTTATTCAGATATTAAAATAATATCTATACTGCTTGGAGGTCAGGATACACATATAACAATCAAAAAACTTATACATTTTCTACCTAATTTTCATATTACATTTATTTGAGCAAATTTAAAAGACTGTCTCCATAATGTAAAAAAAAAAAAAAAAAAAATCAAAGTAAAGCTGTTCAACATAAAACAGGAAAAAAAAAATCTGTGAATACATACTACACAATAGCAGATTTTACTAAAATTTTTTTTTCAATAGCGGAATGAAAAAAAGGCTTACTATAGTATATAGTAATAGGAACAATGAACAATTACTAATGAGTTAATTAGTGACTCAACTAGCCAGACATTTTCTACCATTACCATAAAATATTAGTAAACAGAATTAGAAAACACAGCGAAGAAATATTATTGGGTCAAAGAGCAATTTTAGATAAATGAAACTGAGAAAAGTTTAACATTCCAACAAAAAGAAATAAGCAAAACCTCAGAGCAAAAAAAAAAAATCACCTGAGCACAAAGACTTTTTTAAGTTGCTAGAAAAATTGAAGCTTGAGATAAAGAAATAAAATCAAAAGTGAAAAAAGAGCTCAGGGGGAAAAAGTGAAAGGAAAAAAATAGTTGACAACAGGAAATAAAAAATCTGAGTCAAGAAACTGACTATGAAAAATGAATCGAAGCTAACAAAACTTAATGACTCTAAGAGAATAAAAATAAATAACAGAAAAAGGTTAAACAACTGGAAAACTTGAAGAAAATTTAAGATAGCTAACATATTTATATAGATAATATCTACCTTTCAAAAGACCTGGAAAACAGGTCGAGAAATAATTAAAGAAATGTAAAAC
Organism: Sminthopsis crassicaudata; assembly: GCF_048593235.1. Classification (NCBI taxonomy): domain Eukaryota; kingdom Metazoa; phylum Chordata; class Mammalia; order Dasyuromorphia; family Dasyuridae; genus Sminthopsis; species Sminthopsis crassicaudata. The sequence continues at coordinate 257,842,101 of NC_133619.1, forward strand.
TTACTAAAAACTATGACAATGATTGTGCCATCATATTTCAAGAAATTATGAATGAAAATTGCCCATATTTAATTAGAATCAAAGGGCAAAAGTGGAAAAAAAAAAAAGGAAAGAATTCAAAAACATCTCTCCCCCCCAAAAAAAACCCCATAACTGAAACTGCCCAGGACTGTCATATCTAAAATCAAGAACTTCAAAATCAAAGAAACAAAAAAGTTGACCAGCAAAAAGACAAATTTCAAATACCAAAAAACCTGGGTAACAGAAAAGAAAAAAATACATACATCATACATAAAGGTTTACAACTAGAAACAATTAAACCTGAAAAACTTAAGAATAAAGGTGGAAAAATTGATTTTTACTAGGATAGTGAACTTTCCCCATATTCCTGCAAAAAAGCTAGAATCTTTGAAATGCAAATACAAAAGACAAGAGGAACCAAGAAAGGTATAACCTTTTGAGGAATTGGAAAGGATAAAACATTGAAGTGCTAACATTCTAATACAGAGAGAGGTGACAAGTATTCCAGTAGAATACTAATTTCTTCAAGGATCAAAGAGGAAGACAAAAAAATAGAGGAGTTGTGTGGGTTTATTAATTTAGTTGGTTTTTAAACATATGTTGGCATATATTTTAATTTTTAAAAAATATTTCCCAATTACACAAGCAAATTTTTACACTGATTTTTAAAAATTCAGTTAAAAATGCTAGATAGAGAGCAGGCCTGAAAATCAGGAAGACCTGAGTTCAATTCAACCTCAGACATCAGCTCTGTGAACCTGAGCAAGTCACTTTACTTTGTTTGCCTCACTTTCCTTATATGTCCAATGAAATGGAGGGGGAAATGACAAATCATTCTAGTATCTTTGTCAATAAAATCCTAAATGGCATCATGAAGAGTTTCCTGGATGAATGAAATAATTGTTTATTTAAAGCATTTTTGTGTGTGTGACTATCATATCTTTGATTTCTTCTGAAAAATACCTGTTCTTATCTTTTGATCAAATTATCAAATGGGGAATGGCTCTTATTTTTATAAATTTGGCTCATTTTCCTATGTATTTGAGAAATGAAGTTTTTAATCAAAGAAACTTGCTGCAAAAAGCTCCCTTCCCCCGTTTCCTATTTCCTTTTAATTATGCCTTCATTAGTTTTCTTTGTACAAAATATTTTTTAATTTCATAGAATCAAAATTATCTATTTTACTTTCATCTTTTTACTTTTATTTTTATTATTTTCTTATAAATCATTATTTATTTTATTATTTTTATTACTATAATCTTCTCTATTTCTTGTTTGGTTATAAACTCTTCCCTGATCCATAGATCTGACAGATATATTTTTCCATGTTCCCTTAATTTGCTAATTGATAACAATTTTTACCATCTAAATCATATATCCTTTTTGAACTTATCTTGATATGTGTTGTGAATTCTTGGGTTAAGCCTGTTTTCTTACAATTTGCTTTTTAATTTTCCTAGCAAATTTGTCAAAAGGTAAGTTCTTGCCCCAAATCCTTGGATTTTGGGGTTTATCTAATATCAGATTATTATAGTCATTTTCTCCTATATATTGTGTACCTGATCTATTCCACTGATCCACCACTCCATTTCTTAGCCAGTTTCAGATTGCTTTAACAATTATCACTTTGTAATTTGACATCAGGTATCCTAGGTTGTCTTCTTTCACAATTTTTTTCATTTATTCCACTAATATTCTTGACCCTGAACAAATTAGGGTATATGAGTGGAATAGAATATTGTTGTTTTAAAGAAAAGGATGAAGGAGATGGTTTCAGAGAAACTTGGAAAAATCTATATGAAACTAATTCAATGTGAAAGGAATAGAACAAATTATACAAGAAAGAGGCTTATAAATCACCTAGACTCTTTCAGTCAGTGAGTAATATGTAGCCAGTATGTATGACCAAAGAAAAGTAAATTGCCTAGTATGGGAAGAAGCTAAGGATTTTACACTCTAATCAGAATTCACAGCATCAAGAGAAAAGTCAGAATGTAAGTGACAGGATGAACAAAGGAGAAAATGACAAAAACCATCAAAGATTTTGAGGAAAACAAATTCAATTAAGAACCTAGAGAACAGCCATTCATGAATGGATAAGTAAGTGGTCAAAGGACAGCTAGGTACTAGCTGGCTTAGTGGATAGAGCACCAGCCAGGCCTAGAGTCAGAAAACTTACCTCTCTGAGTTCACATTCAGCCTCAGATATTTACTAGCTTGTTTGATCCTGGACAAGTCATTTAATCTTGCTTGCCACAGTTTCCTTATTTTTTTGCTTTTGCTGAGGCAGTTGGAGTTAAGTGACTTGCCCAGGATCACACAATTAGGAATGTTAAGTGTCTAAGGCCACATTTGAACTCGGTCCTCCTGAATCCAGTGCTCTATCCACTGTGCCACCTATCTGCCCCGAACAAATAACTGTTAAAAGAATGACAAACTGTTAAGAGTAAGGAAAAATACTTCCAATAAAGGAAAATTGGCAAAAATTAACAATGGACGGGAAAAGTTAATGTTGGCATTGTTGATGTAATTGTGATTCAGTACAATCATTTTAGAAAATCCTAAGAAACTTTGTAATTAAATGGAATAAAATATCCATACTCATTGATCCAGAGACTATTTTACTAAAGATCACTGATAAGAGAAAAGTTCCTTTAAACACCCAAATATTTGTCACAGTACTTTTCATGGTAGCAAAGAATTGGAAACAAAGTAGATGCCCATAAATTGGGGAATGACTAAACAAATTGTGGTATTGAACATAATGGAATATTACTATAATGTAAGAAACAAAGAATAAGATGAATATAGAGAAGGATGAGAAAGATTCCCATGAACTGATGCAAAGATTAAATAGTACCAACAAAACAATGTAAATGTAAAGAACAAAAATTAAAGTGGAATTTAAAATAAATGCTGCAAAATTTCAAAGAACAAATATATCCCAATGTTAGGGGTCTCAGCCCTAACTCCTAAGTGGAACAGGTCTTATGTGACTGCACTGCCTGTCTACCTGAACTGATGAAGACTGTGAGCAATGAGGGGCAAGAGCCAGGGTGGTGTGACTCCATTAATTACAAAGACTGCAGGTCCTATTATCATCTTGGTGCTTGTTTCTAGTTACTACTTCATATGTAATCACATCCTAGCCTATAGTAGATACATAATTCTCTACAGGAAGCTACACATAGATATGTTTTGTGCATTTCTTTCCTAATAAGGATATCCAAGATACTCCCCTCTAAGGTCCAGCATGCCTCTCCTAGGCCACGTTGCTCCTTAGGGTGGGACCCTCTTCCCCCAGAGCTATCTTGTTCACCCATAAAAGGCTACCCTCAAATTACCTGAGCTGTGTCCTGTGCTGTATCCAAGACTGCCAGGGGGATTGGCAGGCCCTCTTACACCCCAAATGAAAACATACTTTCCTTGGCTGATGCGAGAAGACCACAAGTGTGGTAGACTGCATAATTTTTAGATTTTTTCAAAAGTATTGATCAGAATAGTTGTATCTTTCTCTTATTCCCTTTCTTTAAAAACTACTGCTATAAAAGATGGATCTCTAGGAGATCAGGAATTGAAGGGATATGAGGAAAACTTAAGTGATATAAAAACAAAAGATATCAATAAAGTTATATTTTAAAAACTGGATTATAAGCAGTTGAATTAACATAGGATACTAAAATAAGAATAAATAACATGAAAAGAATTATAAAATTTTAAAAATTAAGTATTACAATAAAGAAAATCAAACTAATACCTGGTGGTTCAAAACTCTATGGAATCCCCCCCCCAAATAAAACCATCAAAGAATTTCCTAGAAGGTTCAAAAAAGAAAATCAAAAATTTCAAGAATGGTTCAACAAGAAATATTCTTTTTTCCAAAAAAAGTGGTAAGAGAAGGTAATAATGTAATAGTTAGAAAATTTGAAAAATGTGTACGGAAAGTACTAGCAAAGTACTAAACCTCCCCCAAAAAAAATGTAGAGGGAGAGAATATCAGAGTTTGAATACAAATATGGCACAATGAAAAGATAATTTTGAAGAGAAAAGGCAATAACTTTGGAATAACAGCCAAGATAATTCTCTGAATAACTCTGAACAGAGGAAGATGGCTCAGTTCCCTGCCTCCTCCACAACAACTAAAACTTACAATTTCAGGAGATTTAGGATGGTAATGACATCCTCATCCAGAGAGAGAACTATGGAGACTCAATAGATTGAAATATACTATTTTCATCTTTGTGTTTGTTTGCTTTATCTTTCTCATGTTTTTTCCCCCCTCTTTTTTGTATAACATGCCAAATTTGGCATGATTTGTCAGATTGCTTGCTATATTGGGGTGAGGGCGAGGAGGAGAAAGAAAAAAAAATTTGGAACACAAAATTTTATAGAAATGAATGTTGATGGGAAAATATTTTTACATTCCAAGGTTCTGAAAAAAGCCTTATTACCAAAATATATACAGAACTGACTCAAATTTATAAAAAATCAAGCCATTCTCCAATTGATAAATGGTCAAAGCATATGAACAGACAATTTTCAGATTGGCTAAGATGACAGGAAAAGATAATGAGGATTGCTGGAGGGGATGTGGGAAAACTAGGATACTGATACATTGTTGGTAGAATTATGAACAAATCCAACCATTCTGCAGAGCAATTTGAAACTATGCTCAAAAAGTTACCAAACTCTGCATATCCTTTGACCCAGCAATATTACTTATATCCCAAAGATATTAAAGAAGGGAAAGGGACCCACATGTGCAAAAATGTTTGTGGCAGCCCTTTTTGTAGTGGCTAGAAACTAGAAATTGAATGGATGCCCATCAATTAGAGAATGACTGAATAAATTGTGATATATAAATGTTATGGAATATTGTTCTATAAGAAATGACAGGCAGGATGAATACAGAGAGGCTTGGAGAGACTTACATCAACTGATGCTGAGTGAAATGAGCAGAACCAGGAGATTAATATACACAGCAACAACAAGATTATATGATGATCAATTCTGATAGATGTGGCTCTCTTCAACAATGACATAATTCAAACCAGTTCCACTTGTTCAGTGATGAAGAGAATCATCTACACCAAAGAAAGGACTGTGGGAGCTGAGTGTGGACCACCACATAGCAATTTCATTCTTTCTGTTATTGTTTGCTTGCATTTGTTTTCCTTCTCAGGTTTTTTTTTTTTTTTTTAATTTCTAGATCAGATTTTTCTTGTGCAGCAAGATAACTGTATAAATATGTATATTGGATTTAACATATATTTTAACATATTTAACATGTACTGAACTACCTGCCATCTAGGAGAGGAGGTGGGAGGAAGGAGGGGAAAAATTGGAATGGAAGGTTTTGCAAGGGTCAATGTTGAAAAATTATCTATCATATGTTTTGTAAATAAAAAGCTATTAAAAATAAATGAATATTGAAAACTATCTTTACATGTGTTTGGAAAAATAAAATACTATTGAAAAAAACTTCAAGAAAACCCCCTAAAATTTATCCCAGATTAAATAATACTATTGTATTGTTTCTACCTTCACCAAGATTAAAACATATAGCAGTTATATATAAGCCCTCTCTCTCATCACATCAAGGCAGGAAATCTGGCTGTTCTCCCTACCACAAGTCTCTATCCACTGCAATCCTTTTTCCAGTCAATCACCAAAGAGTTTTTTTTTTTTTTAAATGTAGGTCTGATAAGATCATTAATCTTGTCTAATTTTTAGCTCAAATATAAACCACAGTCATTTGAAGTCCTTCATTGCCTGGCCTCTTTACTGCCTTTCCTTTTCCCTCTTATTTACTTTCCCCTCTATATCCTCTTAGATCTAGTAGATGTTCCTCATAAACAACATTCTGTCTCCCAAATGAAAATAAGCTACATAGTTATATAAGGAGGGAGGTATATTGTAGTCAGATACACTAGAACTGTTCGTAGAACTGTGAAACTGATTCAATTATTCTGGTAAACAATATGGAACTTTACTCAAAATATTACCTAATTATATATATCTACAGACCCAATGATATAGATCAAGGTCATAAGAATATGTATGATTACGTGTGTGTACATACACATAAACACATTTGTTTTGTAGGAATAATTCTTGTTCTAGTAAAGAATTCAACAAAACAGGTATTCAACAAATAGAGAAATGCTAAAAGAAAAAAACTGTAGTACATGAATGTAATTTTACTGATTTTAATCTAAGCATTATACATAAAACCAAGATTCCTAATTTTAACATTATCTTTAAAATGATGAAATATGAAGTATTCAAAGAAATACAGAAACTTATGAATATTGCAGAGCAAAATGTATACAATCAGGAGAACTACAACAATAATGGAAGGAGAAACTGTAAAAGATCAGAAAATTATCAAAATGGTGTCCAATGATAACTTCAAACGACTGAGGAAGAAACATACCTTCCACCCAAAGAGAAAGATGCAAGAGTAGCAGAACATAACTAGGCATGCATTTTCAAATACAATCTATGCTGATTTGTTTTGTATATTTATTATAAGAGGGAAAGAAAGGAAAATGTTGTTTATGTGTAGTAATAAACATGAAAAAAGTAACATTGTATTCATTTTAATTAATTCACATTTAATTGTAAATGCTAATTGTACTGATAAATAAAAAAAACTGACAATAAGAAAAGAGGGTAGAGTTCAAAGGACTCTGCCCAATGTCCTCACGCTTTGGTTAATGATTTTCTATGAAAAAAGTCATTGAGAAAAAGAGGGGAAGAAAGCATAGGAGGTTATATGGAAAGGAAAATTGCTGAAGAAACCAAGAAGGAGATAGTATAATGAGACTCATCAAAATAGTGAATCACAAGTGTATCTTATCCTTACATTATAAAAACAACCAGAGAATAGTATATATGTTAAAGAAAGGTGATTAATAATGAAAAAATGACACATGAGTTTAAAGGACACAAATATTTCAAGATTAAAATTTTAAAAAGCAGGGTAATAAGAAATCTGGTTTATTGTAATGTGTTCATTAGAAATGAAAGCATAACACATACAATGTTGTAACATAAAACAATAGTAACAGAATACAAAGAAGTGATTCAGAACAGCACTAAAAGATGAATAATAGACCGAAAGATTGTAAATTTCAGTTATAGAGTTAATAATCTATCTGACTTTAACCTGGGCAATGTACAGAAAATGAAAATTCATAATTTAATGCTATTTTAAATGACTATGCATAGTTTTATTTATACTTTGTAGAACTTTCTTTTTGTTACTATAATAATCTTACTTTTTGGTGGTTGTTGCAATTTAGCCTTCTTTTGTTTTTCCTTTTCATTGTCTCCTGATTTTGAAGAGGGGAAAACTGTTGAAGCAAATTCTCTAAGCCCCCATGCTTTTAGTTCTTTGGTCTGAAAAAAAAAAAACAAAACCAAAACACATTATTGGCATTTCTTATTACAATTTCAGTCAATTAATTTTATTTATTCTGGCTATTATTGTTGTATTGTAGGATAAGAAAAAAATTTATAACATCTTTTTACTGATAAAAGCTAAGGTTTATCTGCAAAACAGTATCACTTATTTTTGCTTTCAACTTCAGCGAATTAAAAAATCAAATGCTTTACAAAGCTTTACAGAGAGAAAATATGTTTTTTTAAAAAAACTTCCAGAAGAGCAATCTGGAATTATGCCCAAAAAGTTATCAAACTGTGCATACCCTTTGACCCAGCAGCGCTACTACTGGGATTATATCCCAAAGAAATACTAAAGAGCGGAAAGAGACATATATGTGCCAAAATGTTTGTGGCAGCTCTTTTTGTTGTAGCTAGAAACTGGAAGATGAATGGATGTCCATCAGTTGGAGAATGGTTGGGTAAATTATGGTATATGAAGGTTATGGAATATTATTGCTCTGTAAGAAATGACCAGCAGGAGGAATACAGAGAGGCCTGGAGAGACTTAAATCAACTGTTGCTGAGTGAAATGAGCAGAACCAGAAGATCACTGTACACTTCAACAACAATACTGTATGAGGATGTATTCTGATGGAAGTGGAAATCTTCAACATAAAGAAAAACCAACTCACTTCCAGTTGATCAAGGATGGACAGAGGTAGCTACACCCAGAGAAGAAACACTGGGAAGTGAATGTAAATTGTTAGCACTAATATCTGTCTGCCCAGGTTGCATGTACCTTCGGAATCTAATGTTTATTGTGCAACAAGAAAATGATATTCACACACATGTATTGTACCTAGACTATATTGTAACACATGTAAAATGTATGGGATTGCCTGTCATCGGGGGGAGGGAATAGAAGAAGGGGGGGATAATTTGGAAAAATGAATACAAGGGATAATATTATAAAAAATATATATATAATAGAAAATTATTAAGTAAAAAAAACAAAAACAAAACAAAAAAAAAAACTTCCAGATCTCCTTCTGTAAAAATTTATAAGCTCTAAATCATATTGTGTGATTTGGCATCTCAGATTTTATTACTTTCCCTTATTAACCAACTATTTTATGCTAATGCTTAGGAACCCGGATTTTACTGACCTCACATTCACATTCTAGTATAGGCTTTTTTGGGAAAACAATCTAGTTTCTCTCTGGCTTATGTAAAACAGCGTTTGTCGCTGCCAAAAACTGGGATTAATTTGGGTAAACTGATTAAATTTTAATTAATTAAATTTTAACCAGTTAAATCATGAGCTAATTGGATTGACAAAGATGTCTACAAATCACACAAAGCTTCTGTGATTAAAGAAGGGGATGTCAAATAGGATGGGGAAATTTTGTTCTTTCTCTGGCTAAATGGAATAAGTCCTGCTTTTATTGCACCAAAATATAACAGTCAAAGACAAATAACATAGTTAAGACTCATGTGACATCACATCCAGCACTGCAGCACATGCGCACAGGTTCTCTTCTCTTCCCTCTCCTCTTCCCCTCCCCCTTTCCTTTTCCCTCCAAGTTTAATGTGCCCGTGGGAGAAGACTTGGGCTCATCCTTGCTGAGAGATCCCGTGCTGGGCTCTCCACCTCGGAGGTCCTAATGGATCCCACTACCTACACAAAACTTTCCCACTTTACCTTCAGTACGGCCTCTCGGCCTAGTCTCAGAACCGAGGAAAGGGCCATGGCAGTAGAGTGGGGGGACTCTAGGTGAGGTTAACCCGGTCGACGTTGGCTGGACGCCCCCAGAGTTAGCTCGAGCTCACTTCCCTTCACCTAGGTGTGAGCATAACCGGGGGCGGGGCCAGAGTCTGCCTTCCTCTGGGGTGGGGGAGGGCATCTCAGCTCAGGGTCCTTGTGATGCGCATCCCTCTTACCCTCCCCCACTTGACCCCCCCCACCTCCACTGACCCCGCCCCAGTGAAAGGCAGCAGATCGTCTTGATCACAAGATGTCTAAACCCAGCTTCTGTTGTGCCAGGGCAAGAGTGGCATGTCGATAAATCAATAAAAATCCTCAAAACCAAACCAAACCAAGCCAAAACCCAAGAACTCAAATGCATAATTAATACCTTTAGCAGCACCCCTACCTTACACAGTGATTGGGAATCAGTTCCAGTGATGACTGATGTCTTTTCAACATCTTAAAATGCTAAATAAATGTCACTTCTGATTTGTGTGGGCTTTTATTCCCTCCAACTCCCCCTCCCCCCAAGACTAAGCAAGTGGAAGAACTCCATTTACTGAATAAACTTTTTGGGTTTTATTTAAATTATCATAATATATCAAGCAGCATTTTTCCCTCCAACACCTCCTCCTCTACAGAGAATTCACTACGGTCATTTGAAGTATGGCTCCATGATTTCATCTAGTATAAATACTGTCTCTGCTACTAATGGAGAATTCCGATTCTGTTCCTTTCTACCCGAGTAGACTTCAGTATGAACTGAACATATACTCCAGTGCCTGGTGACTTCCTCTAATATTTTATGTATACCAACTAACATTATAGTAGCAAATATTTAAATTTTCATTCTTAATTACATTTTAAATTTTGATAATTTTTTTTAATTTCTATATCAATTTTTAAATATCTCTCCCTGCACATATATAACCTAATTATCCTTCCCTTAAAAAGAACAATTATCTAAAAAGCAAAACTAGCCCTCACAGTGAATTAATTTCCTCCCCTTCCTCCACCCCCCTTCTGCTTACTTAATTGTTGAGTTCACACAAATTCATACAGATCTATGTTTCTTTAAATTTCTCACATTTATTGTTTCTTACAGAATAATAATATTCCAATACTTTCATGTAGGACAGTTTGTTTAAGCATTCCTCAATCACTATGTGCCACTTTGTTTCCAATTCTTTGTTATCACAAAAAGTGCTGACTGCTCTGAGCATTTTGGTATATATAGATGAAATTTTGGTCTTGGCAGTCCTTTGATTATATTCCCAGCAGCAGGAATTTGATTCCTTACAGGAGTCCACTCAGACTCTAAAAAGTTTGGGATCCATTCATTAACCAGTTCCAGTTTCTCCCCAAACCAAAGGGTCCCAAAGTCCTTTGGAATATGGAGCATTGATCTCATCTTCTGAAATTACTTCCTATTAATAATGGGAGAGATCTAAATCATCCCATAGATTCAATCCCATAGACCCATCCTGTAGAGTCACAATTTGGAAGGGTGTGCCCTGCAGGAACTGATTGAATCAGTGACCTGTCCAGCAGGTCTTCAACGTGGGTCAAAAAAAGAAGGACATAGACCGAAATTAAGGCAAAAGCCTGCGGGGGCTAAGACAGCCCGGGAACAGGATCTAGAGAGAGAGAGAGGGGAGACTACTCAAAGTAATGGTCAAGCATGTCTCGTTTATTAGCTTACAGTTACAGAATTTATAGGCAGAAAACCGCAATGCCATGTATGCATAAGGATTGGGTAGCATGATAGATGAGTCAAATATTTTTGTAACATTTACCAGGTGCAGATTATGAGACGGTTAGGGGCCCAAGGACGGGGTGGAACAACGTAGTTTTGTCTATTCCATATCAGTTCTGGGAACTGTGGTCTTGACATTCCTCAGAAATCATCAGCCTCAGGGCCGTGGTGACCTGGGTTTGTTCAAGAGGGGGGAAGAGCAAGGGGAAAGGTTGGGGAAGGTTCCTGACAAATCAGCATTCAGTGGATTTCTGAGTCAGATCCCTGAAACTGGTCAATACCTCTATCCAATGCTAATTATTAGAATTAACCAAAGTCTAAGAGACAAAAAGAGCTAACAAACAGAGATTAGGGACGGTAGCATAGCAGATAATAAAGAAGTTGATTGTGTAGATAAGGTTGCTTGTGCCAAAGTGCTCAAAACTACTCAGGCATTGGATAGAGTTGGTGACAGGTTTGGGAAGAGGCGGTGTCTTCAATCAGAGGTATTTTTCTTGATAAAACCTTCAGAAATATTTAAAGAAGGTTCCTCATACAGCCTGTAGTCTGGTCAAAAAGTCACTCCCCACTTGTATAAGCCCACAAGGTGAGTCAGGGAGGCTGTGTGCACATGCCCAAGAGAGAGAGAGAGAGGGAAGGAGGAAGGGAAGGAGAGAGGCAAGGAGGGAGGGAGGGAAGGAGAAAGGAAAGGAGGAAGGGAGAGTGAGAAGGAAAGGGAGAGGAGAGAGAATACTTGGAATTAGAGCCCTCATTCTTGGGAGATATCTTCCCTAAAGATTCTATAAATAGTGACTTAGGCATCGTTTCTTTTTATAGGTACTGCATTATCTGTAAGAAGAGACTTGCACTCAGTTGATAAAGCCCAGAAGTCATAATTAAAAAGAGGATGAGGTTGAGTCTCCAGAGATCTGGTTTTCCAGGAACCTCCATCAAAAGCCTATTTAAGAACAAAAGACCCCTGTAAGCTTGGGATATTTATTAGAAGTGAGGTGCCAAGTGAGGAGAGTAGCCAAGATTCCCATGAAGGAGACTGCTTTGTGGTGCTGAGGTTAGTTTAACTCAAAAGTAATTTTCAGAAAAGAGGTTCCCATCAGGCTAATAGAGGCATCCAACATTTCTATAACAAGGATATGAGAAAAATCACCTGGCAAAAATCAGGATGTTAATTAACCTAAACTTCTATAAGAGGCATATATGTAAAGTTTTCTTACCAGTTTTTTTTTTCCTAGAAAAGTATCACTCCTCTGAATAATTTTTAGAAGAGAGGGTTTAATGAGACTTTCAGGAGTCACTTGCACACAAAATATCAGACCTTGGGCATGTCTGATAATCTCACCTAATAGTTTCTCCTAGCTTCACAAGAGATTGAAGGGCATTCTTTGTAGCCTGCTGTAGGTTTAAGTTTCCACTGGCTTGTCTCTGGGATTAGAAGTTGGCCTGCAGATGTTTAAAACCATTCAAAGGGGAAGGAGTATATCCCCTCTTTGCTAAGGTCTGTTATTGCATGTACAGGGAGAGGAAAATATAGATTGGCCAGCAGCTTTTCATATCAAGTAAATTAGTTATGAGAAAACATATTTGTCACAGGACACATAGGACAAATATGTTATTCCCCATTAGTTTAAATAAAATTGATTTTTTTTCCTCATGGCTTTTAAGCTAACCACTTGCTCTGAGTATTGAAATTTGTTGTAAGAGAGAAAAATCAGGGACAGGAAAAAGCATCCTTAGTTTGACTTCGGTTATGAAAATGGCAAATAAATTCCATCCCATTGCCAGACTTGGGAATAGATGGGTATCATTCTTATAGAAAGGAATACCACTGGGAAACTTATTCAGAAGAAACTGACTTTAAGTAGAGGTCAACTTTGTCCCTCCAGTTCTTGTCCAGATGGCATCCCTCTGAGTAACTCATGGCTTTTCTCTGGGATGATAGGTTTCCTTCCAAGAAAAGGGCTCAGGCTCATGCTAAGGAGAAGCCACATCCCATGGGGGAAGGATAGACTATGCCATCATCTTCCTGGGACAACTGATCTAAAGTAAAAATATGAAACTATGCAAATAACTAGTATGCAGTTTTCAATCCTAAATTTCAAATGTACTTCCAAAAATCCTAATCAAGAATTTTCATAAATTCAAAAGTGAAGAAAATTTAAAACTATTTCACCAGAGCAAGGGAATTTTATACCTAGGACCAAGCTTTTCCCATAGGGCTGGTAACCTTGTTAGCAAAATGGTTTCAAGAAACAATTAGGCAAGTTTATAAATTAGGGAAAGGGACTCCAGAGCAAGGACTTAGTCTAACCCCCCTCTTTTCTAGCTTTAGAGTTATTGTGGGCTTTTCACACATACTATCAATTTTAGGTTGCAATATTATAACAATAATCACAAATAAGTTAGTGACTATGTCTTTTTTTTTTTTTTTCTCCAAGGAAATTAGGATTAGGTGACTTGCCCAGGGTCACATAGCTAGGAAGTTTTAGGTGTCTGAGATCAGATTTGAACTCTATGCACTGTACTACCCAATAATTGACAATATCATAATTTTCATAAGTGATAGCTGTCAGGAACCTTCCCCAACCTTTCCCCTTGCTCTTCCCCCCTCTTGAACAAACCCAGGTCACCACGGCCCTGAGGCTGATGATTTCTGAGGAATGTCAAGACCACAGTTCCCAGAACTGATATGGAATAGACAAAACTACGTTGTTCCACCCCGTCCTTGGGCCCCTAACCGTCTCATAATCTGCACCTGGTAAATGTTACAAAAATATTTGACTCATCTATCATGCTACCCAATCCTTATGCATACATGGCATTGCGGTTTTCTGCCTATAAATTCTGTAACTGTAAGCTAATAAACGAGACATGCTTGACCATTGCTTTGAGTAGTCTCCCCTCTCTCTCTCTCTAGATCCTGTTCCCGGGCTGTCTTAGCCCCCGCAGGCTTTTGCCTTAATTTCGGTCTATGTCCTTCTTTTTTTGACCCACGTTGAAGACCTGCTGGACAGGTCAAACTGGCGCCCAACGTGAAGGCTCAAAAATAGGGACTTTGACCCGACAGAACGCTCCCCCCGCCCGTCCGGACCCCCAGAGACGATTTCGCTCCCCCAGGCTGCTGGCGTTACGGAGCTCCGTGAAACGAAAGTAAAAAGAGGTAAGTGTTCGCGTCTGTCGATATCATGGGATCTAAGTTGAGTAAGGAAGAAAATTTTGTTAGAGAGCTTAAAGAAAATTTTAAAGAGAGAGGTATTAAAGTTAAAAAGAAGGAACTTATAAATTTTTTTATCTATATTGATAAAGTTTGCCCCTGGTTTATAATAAACGGTCCTGACATTCATCCAGGAAAATGGCAAAAGGTAGGACAAGACCTAAACGAACTCATTAAAAAAGAAATCCAGGGAGGAGAAAGCGTCCCCCAGAAGATTTTAACCCTCTGGAAATTAATTAATGACATTGTAGAAGATTCAAACAATAGTGGCAAAATTAGACAATTACTTATAGAAGCAGAGTCTTGCCTGCGTCCTTTGTCTCATGCCGTGTCACATAGCTCTATTCCACCAGAATCTGTCCCTAAAAAGGCTCCCTCTGTGATTATTGAAATGCCCCCCTACCAACCTAAATCCATATATCCGCCCATCTCATCATCCCCCCTGCCCCCTTTGGAAGGTTCCCTCCTGGCCTTTCCTGTTTTTCCCTATAAACAAAACCAGCCAAGAAATAGAAAAGACAGTGAGAGTCTCACTGAAAAAGAAGTAGCAGAATTAGAAGAGGAAGCCGCTGCTTACGATCCCTATGGGGTGCATGTCTCACAACATCCTTCGGCCCCTCCTATCCTTAAGAATTCCCTTTCTCACCCCTTTGTTACTCCAGATCTTAGTCTAGTCCAGGAGGATATTACCAAACGCATGTCTGCCTTGCGGAAAACCTTAGATTTACAGAAACAATATCTTGAAATGACAAAGGAATTTTCGGCTTTACAAGCCTCCCTTCAAACCTCCCCCTTGCTCAATCTTGAAAATCTGGCCCCGCCTTCCCAGACTTTAGCCAAACACAACTCTAGCCCTAAAAAGGATCCTAGGAATAACCCTACAAAAGCTAAACAACGTAGCTCCTTTAATTTTCCCGTCATTACTAGAAAGAAAAAAGCCACTCATGGCGCCGATGCGGCGCAAGAGGGGAGTGAGGAGGAAGAAGCAGACAATACTGATGAAGGGACAGATGAGGAAGAAAATGAGGAAAAAACAGAAGAAAATGAGGGAGGGATGGATTCTGAGGAAGAAACAGACTTTGTCAAACCCCGATTTAAAAATTTGAAAGATCTTCTTTCAGCTGTTAAAAATTATGGCCCTAATGCTCCCTTTACCTTGTCGGCCTTAGAAGCTGCTAAAAGAGGTGGTCTACTGACCCCTACCAAATGGGTGAAAGTTGCTCAATCGGTATTGACTAAAGGACAGTTCATAAACTGGCAATCTGAATTTGACCACCAGTGTAGGATTATAGAGAAAAGAAACCTTAAAACCAAAAATAAAGATTGGACTTATGAGAAATTAACAGGCAGAGGACCATACGCCCTAGAGAAAAAACAGAAAAAATTTCCTACAGGACTCTTAGAACAAATTGATCACGCTGCCCATAAGGCATGGCGGGCCCTCCCTGTTACTGGCTCTCCTTTTATGCCCTTAAACAGAATCAGCCAGAAAAAGGATGAGGAATATTCTGAATTCATAAGCAGACTTCTAGAGACTGCCGAACGTACTTTAGGGAATGCTGCGGCTGATGACCCTATTATAAAAAGATTAGCTTATGAAAATGCCAATAGTTCATGCCGCGCTGTCCTTAATGGCCAGTGGCAGGATAAATCCCTTAATGAGATGATCAAACTCTGCAGAGATGTTCAGGACACTACTATGAGCAAACTAGAAAAAATGTCTCAAGCAGTATTGGCCCTGCAAGATCCCATGAAAAACATGTCAGAGGCAGTACTCACTATAGGGGCAGCAGTTAATACAGGACAGACTGTTGGGCACCAGAAAACTTGCTTTAAATGTGGCTTGGAAGGACATTTTGCCCGACAATGCCCCTCTAACTTTCAGGGATTTCCTGGCAATACGGCTCAAAATAGACGAGCGCTGCCAGCCTCTGTGTGCCCTAGATGTAAAAAAGGCTATCACTGGGGCAACACTTGCAAATCCACACATGATATTGAAGGAAGACCTCTGCCTCCTCTGCCTCCCCTTCCGGGAAACGGCAGACGGGGCCCCCCCCGGGCCCCTCAAGGACCTGTTCACACAGCCACGGGGCCCCAATTCCTCCCCAGCTCCACAGGGCAACCCCAGGGAGCGCAGGGGTGGACTTGTGTACCTCCACCACCACAGTATTAAAACCTGAGGACGGCCCAAAAGCCTTGCCTACTGGCTCTTTTGGACCTCCGCCACCTGGGTCTTTTTTCCTCATTATAGGCCGTGCCTCATGTACCCTTCAAGGGATAATTATTCACCCCACCTTGGTTGACAATGACTATGAGGGAGAAATTAAGGTCATCGCTTCTTCCCCCCACCGCACTATTACAATTCCCCCGAAACAACGTTTGGCTCAAGCACTGCCACTCCCTTTAGACACTAGCTTCCCAGCTTTCAAAAATAAGAGAGGAATATCTAACCCTGGGTCATCTGACATATATTGGGTACAGTCCTTATCACAAGAGAGGCCCACCTTAAAACTAAAACTACAAGGCAAATCCTTTACGGGACTAATTGACTCAGGGGCTGATGCCACAATCATTTCTGCCTCCCAATGGCCCAACTCTTGGCCCCTGCAACCATCTCTCACACATCTCCAAGGCATAGGACAGACTCAGGAGACTATGGAATCTACACAAATGCTGATATGGGAGGATGCAGAAGGAAACAAGGGCATAGTACGCCCCTTTATAGTTCCTAACCTCCCCATCAACCTTTGGGGTAGAGATATTTTATCTCAAATGGGCATTATCATGTGTAGCCCCAATTCTATTGTCACAGAGCAAATGTTGAGACAAGGATTCCTTCCCAAGCAAGGACTAGGAAAGAATAATCATGGAATTCGGGAACCTATACAGCTGCAACCCCAATCAGACAGAACAGGCCTTGGCTTCCAAAACCAAAACCTTTTTTCATAAGGGCCACTGATCCCCCCAGCCTACAGGCGGATAAGATCACCTGGAAATCAGATACCCCCGTCTGGATAGATCAGTGGCCCCTCCCAAAAGAAAAACTAGAGGCTGCAACTAAATTAGTTCAACTACAATTAGACGTGGGTCATATAGAGCCCTCTAATTCACCTTGGAACACACCAATATTTATAATCAAGAAGAAGTCTGGGTCATGGAGGTTACTCCATGATCTTAGAGCAGTCAATAAAACCATGGTACCCATGGGGGCCCTTCAGCCAGGCTTGCCTGCCCCCGTAGCAATCCCCGCTGGGTTTCATAGGATTGTCATAGACCTTAAAGACTGCTTCTTCTCCATACCATTAAACCCTGAAGATTGTAAAAGATTTGCCTTCACTGTCCCTGTCATTAACTGTATAGGCCCATCTCTTAGGTTCCAATGGAGGGTCCTGCCACAGGGCATGGCCAATAGCCCTACCCTTTGCCAAAAATATGTTACTCAAACGGTAGACCCCTTTAGATTAAAATACCCACATCTCTATATAATCCATTACATGGATGACATCTTAATCGCAGGCCCTTCAGAATTAGAATTAGTAAAGGTATCTGATAGTCTAGTTTCAGCCCTCCAAAAGAGAGGCCTTCAAGTTTCACCAGAAAAAGTCCAAACTACCCTCCCCCAACTTTTCCTTGGGTTTGAGCTACATTTTTCTCAGGTAATAACCCAGAAAGCCCAGATACGTACCGCCCATCTTAAGACATTAAATGATTTCCAAAAACTTCTAGGGGATATTAATTGGCTACG
This sequence comes from Sminthopsis crassicaudata, assembly GCF_048593235.1. NCBI lineage: Eukaryota > Metazoa > Chordata > Mammalia > Dasyuromorphia > Dasyuridae > Sminthopsis > Sminthopsis crassicaudata. The sequence goes on from NC_133619.1 coordinate 257,859,967, forward strand.
TCCCTATCTGAAATTAACTACAGGGGATCTTAAACCCCTCTTTGACATTCTAAAAGGAGACTCGGACCCTTCCTCACCACGCTCCATAACAAAGGAAGGTGAGACTGCCTTACAGAAAGTCAATCAGGCAATATCCACTCAAAAGATTGGATACTATGACCCTGCAAAAAAACTCTGGCTTCTCATTTTTTCCACAACCTTTTCTCCCACCGGTTTGCTATGGCAAGGAATGCCCCTGTTCTGGATCCATAGCTCAGCAACTCCTAATAAAATACTTGCCACTTATCCCATACTTGTATCAGAGATTCTACAAGAAGGAAGGACCCTCTCCATAAAAATTTTTGGGAAAGATCCCGACCATATTGTCTGCCCATACACCAGCACAGAACTGACGCAACTCCAACAAAGGAGTGACGCTTGGGCTATTGCCACTATTTCTTATCAAGGGACATTGAACAACCAATACCCTCCAGATAAACTTATTAAGTTCCTTACAGAAAATTCAGTTACCTTTCCACGTATAACCAAGACTAGCCCTATAAAAAAGGCTCATCTAATATTTACTGACGGCTCTTCATCAGGGACAGCTGCAGTCACAATAGACTCAAAACTCACTTCCTTTCACACGCCTTATGCATCTGCTCAACTTGTAGAACTAGCCGCTATCCTCTGGGTATTCAGGAATATCCCCGGTCCCATGAACATTTATACTGATAGTGCATACATTGCCAATTCTGTTCCACTGCTTGAAACTGTTCCTTATATCAAGCCCTCTACTAATGCTTCCCCTATGTTTGCTCAATTACAAAATCTGATTCAGGAAAGAAGTCACCCCTTCTTTATTTGCCACATCCGTGCACACACTGACCTTCCTGGTCCCCTGACAGAAGGAAATACGAAAGTAGATCTAGCCACCAAACAAGCTCTCTTAGCTACAAGTGAATTAGCCTCTCCTGTTGACCTAGCCACTGAGGCACACAAGATGCACCACTTAAATGCTCACACCCTACGACTCCTATATAAGATCACAAAAGATCAAGCAAGACAGATAGTTAAACAATGCCCTGGCTGTTTAGTACACTTACCTGAACCACATTTAGGAGTCAATCCACGGGGACTGATACCTGGAGAGCTTTGGCAAATGGATGTCACCCATCTTCCATCGCTTGGTAAATTAAAATACATCCATGTGTCCATTGACACTTTCAGTGGGTTCCTTTGCGCCTCCCTTCAAACTGGAGAAGCCACTAAGCATGTTATCAGCCATGTTGTGGCCACCCTGGCTATGGCACCAAAGCCTAAAATTTTTAAAACAGATAACGGCCCTGGATACACCAGCTCCTCATTCAAACAGTTCTGTGCACACATGGGTATTAAACATATCACTGGCATCCCTTATAACCCCCAAGGACAGGGTATAGTGGAAAGAGCACATCAGACTCTAAAGAGAATGATTAATAAACTACAATCAGGCCCTGAATTACTGTACTCACGAGCTGGCAACCAGAAGACCGTCCTTAATCATGCGCTTTTTGTGCTCAACTTCCTAACGTTGGATGATAATGGGAAGTCAGCAGCAGACCGTCTCTGGCACCCCTCTACATCTGATACTTATGCTCAGGTCAAATGGAGAGATCCACTCACCAACAAGTGGTATGGTCCTGACCCTGTTCTAATTTGGGGAAAAGGACACGCATGTGTTTATGACTCCCAGGCCCAGAATGCCAGATGGCTCCCTGAGCGCCTGGTCAAACCCTTTCAACCACCCAGGGGAAAACCCTGAGAAAAGCCCCTTCTGCTTTCTTACAGGTACAGATAGGCCAAGGAGCCTGAAAAGCTTTATTCCCTGACCCCGGACCACCATCCCAACACTCGGCAGCTCCAGAGGCCCAACGCAGGGGTAATGTATTTTTCTCCCCTTCTTATTGCAGCTGTTGTCATCATAATAGCGCTTATTCTCCTTATTAGCTTCTGCTGCTGTTGTCCAAACACATCAATTCCCTGCCCTGCTTAGTATATTAGTTTACCGCTATGCAACTCATTTTTTTTAATCCTCCTTCTAGTGACCCCCTCAGTGCTACCCTCTGCTTTTACTCCGATAAATTAGGCCTTGTAGAAAATAGCTTACAGAAGGTTAGAGATAGCCTAGAAAAAAGAAAGAAAGAGAGGGAACAACAAGAATCCTGGTACCAAAATTGGTTTTCTACCTCTCCTTGGCTTTCCACCCTTCTCCCTAGCCTTCTCGGGCCTATTATAGGTCTCCTTCTACTCATCTCTTTTGGCCCCTGGGCCTTTAATAAACTAACATCTTTTGTAAAAACCCAAGTAGATACAGCAATTAGCAGGAAGAATCACATATACTACCATCGCATACAAGACCAAGAAGAAGGCAAAGCTGAAAACATCGAACCCCTGCATTTTAATGACCACCTCTTGAAGAAATCCAGACTTCGGCGGGCAGCAGAAAGAATTCGAAAACTTTGCCTCTGTTTTCAAAAAACCTAACAATTGTTCACCCTACTATAACTATAATTGTTCACCCTACTATAACTCCCTTATACATGCACAGTTTGCTTTGTAACACCATTTCATATCCCTTCTCCAGAGACATATTGTATCTCTCTGATATTAGGACCTTGTGTTATGCTATCAATTGTATTCCTAAGAATTGTAATTCATGAATTGATACTGCGGGTGCATTGGCACTCGAAACTACTTTTTAATATTCTAAGAGTACTTCATGTATTGCTTTGAGATGATTCTTTGTTTTTGGTTAAGCCTGATGCTTTTAAGAAATCACCCTCCCCTTACCCCTCTTTCCCTGTACCCCTCATGGATCCTGACAATCTGTTCCTTGCCATTTTTATGAAAAACTTTGACCTCTGCAATATGTAACCCGGGTATCTTTGGAAAAGGTTTAAAAATGAGCCACGGCTATAAGACCATTGTGATGCCATGACGGGCAACCTTGAGTGATCGATCTATCCATCTGAGACAGGGGTTGGCGTGGCAATCCCACGGATGGTATGGACAATCCCAATGACCTAAGACAGCGTCCAATGGCCAGCTACCTCCAGGCTGTACTGCGTGAGTGTTAAGACACCTGCACCAGCCATTACACTCCCGGTATTGCTGGAAATGGGTCACGAGGCCTGAGTGCCTCATTATTAAAGAAAAATGGGGGACATGTCAGGAACCTTCCCCAACCTTTCCCCTTGCTCTTCCCCCCTCTTGAACAAACCCAGGTCACCACGGCCCTGAGGCTGATGATTTCTGAGGAATGTCAAGACCACAGTTCCCAGAACTGATATGGAATAGACAAAACTACGTTGTTCCACCCCGTCCTTGGGCCCCTAACCGTCTCATAATCTGCACCTGGTAAATGTTACAAAAATATTTGACTCATCTATCATGCTACCCAATCCTTATGCATACATGGCATTGCGGTTTTCTGCCTATAAATTCTGTAACTGTAAGCTAATAAACGAGACATGCTTGACCATTGCTTTGAGTAGTCTCCCCTCTCTCTCTCTCTAGATCCTGTTCCCGGGCTGTCTTAGCCCCCGCAGGCTTTTGCCTTAATTTCGGTCTATGTCCTTCTTTTTTTGACCCACGTTGAAGACCTGCTGGACAGGTCAGATAGCCAGATGGTCTTAAAATATAGATATAACATATTTTATCACAAAAATGGATAGGAATCTCATGTAATTTACTGTCAAGTTTCTAATTTTAACATACATATCAATTGGGAAAGTTATTTTAAAATAAATCAGTATGTTAGTTTATGAAATTCCCTAAATTATAACTGGATGTTCCATTCAAACTCAATTACCTTTCAGTTGTTTCCCAATTCACACAAAGTTTATATCATCTATGCAGCAGAGCTGACAGAATTTTAAAGTATATCTCATACAATTTTTACAAATTGCACAATATACAAACATGTGATCTCTTTCAGTAATTTACCAGAGAACTCTGTTTTAATACCACTAGCCCCATGGTTTTTTGTTTTTTTTTTTTGGCTTATAAGTCAAATACAGATTTAAATTTCTAGTAGCAATACTTCAATATTAATATACAGATTTCTAAAATCTTATTCCCAAGTGAACCAACTGAAAGTAATTCTAATCATAAACAATTTAAATATGCAAAAATTTGGTTTACATTTTTGAGAGAAAACTCATCTTTTTTCTCAAAAAATCCACTCTTTTAGACTCCCTAAAATATTTTAAATGGCAGTAAACCATTTGAGACTTGAAATGGAGACACAGGCTCCTAGGAGCAAAATTGCAGTGGCTCTGATCTCCCCCCAAACTTTGTACTCTCTCCCAAATTCATGTGGATGGCTTGTATTTTACTGCTTCTATAGAGAAGGGGAAAAGATTTCAAAATGTAAGTGGATTCTTCTAGATTTCCCCTAGCCATGTGCAGATAAACCATACCCTTCTACAATGGAAAGAATTTTAGGATTCTGGGGCTCAGGGATGCAGGAATCCATCTAGAGAGAAACTAAGCACATGGAGTGGAGATTTTGGAAAGTCAACCATTCTTTGCAGAGGCTGGATTGGACATATCATCTCAAGTGATGACCTGGCTATTCCTCAGTTCCTCCAAAAGAGAGAAGCTTAGAGGCTGTTTTTATCTCTAAAAAAAAATTCAATTTAGTTTGAATCATAAAGAGAAATAAATTTTAGACTGAAAGGGGTCTGAGAGGCAAACAGAGATAGAGCACAGAAACAAAGAGAAAGCAAGCTTTAAAAAAAAGTCCTAGATGGCCATATCTTCTTATTTGTATTACAGCTGACTGAGATTTAAAATAGAAGACAACGCACACACACAGTCTTTAATTTTTTTTTCTATTTAGTACAGAATTGTTCCTTTCCTATTTTACCTCCTATTAGAGGAATGTTTCCACACTTTCATGATCCTAGAATACCCTAATATTTACTTAATTCTAGTTTTATTCTTTCCCCTATGGACTATTTTGGACAATTCCAGGGAGGGGAGTCTTCACCTACCTCTTCCCCAGGTGCCTTTGTCTATTAGTTTTCCTTCCCATCCTAAGACTCTTCCTCCTAAAGTTCTTAACAGGGCTGGTCTAGTTTAGGGTAGGATCCTGGACCAACAAAAAGTACTATTGGCCCAAATTTTATTTATTATTCTTTTTTTTTTTTTTTTTTTTTGCTGAGGCAATTGGGGTCAAGTGATTTGCACAGGATCACACAACTAGGAAGTATTAAGTATCTGAGATCAGATTTGAATTTAAGTCATCCTGACTTCAGGGCTGGTGCTCTATCCACCTAGCTGCTCCTATTTATTATACTTATTTTGTATATCAATTTGGATGTTCAGCTAGCCAGTTTCCTCTTTCCTGGATTTGTTTAGTAACTCTGCTAGGCCAACACTGATATCTTGGATCCTGTGTGCAGGATCCTCAGGAGCCAGAGGAGAGAGTTGAGGATCAGCAAAAAGTTAGTAGGAATGCTCTTCATCCAATCACCTCTGTGGCAGCCATCTAGGGATCTCAAGGGGTCCCAGATGACCCCCCAAGTTGTTATCAAAAGACCTTGGCAGAATTTAGCACGATCAGGGAGTAAACTTGGAATGCGCTGCTGCTGCCCACAGCTTCCCTGTTTGCACTTTTTCCAAGAGTAGTGTTACAATGAACACTTTTTTAGAGTGAAAGAGGAATTCTTTATTCAATTTGTATGAGAAGCAGGTATACTCCCAAGGGAGACATACTAAATACAGAATCAGGAACAAGCTTTATATTGTTAGTTGGGTTCCTTTGTGCTCCCCTTCAAGGCTCAGATTGGTTGGATTTATAGTCAGAGTTAGTTACAATTGTTTGGCTTAATCCAATCAAAGTTACAATTGGTCGATTTATAATCCTTTTTATTCATCCATTCCATATATCGAAAGGCTTGTGTTCTTTTATTGATCCTAGCTGGTTTGGGTTGGTTTAAGCCTGAGTCCTTTTGACTGGAACTTTGTTGTTTAGCCAGTTCCTTGATTCACAGGATAATCAGTTGAAGATATTTTAACAAGATACCCCCTCCCTTCATCCTGTTTTGATATCTGTGGAAACCTAACTTCTCATCTCCTCACATATTTGATGGTAATTGGCAATTCTTTTGAAAACTATTTTGATTTTTTTGGACAACTTTTCTATTAGACAATGGTCTTTGTTGTCTGTATTAATTTTGCGTTAGTTTCCTTTTTTGGGGGGCTATACCAGGCTTTTATCAGAGGTATCTGACAAAAATTTCCCCTCCAATTGATGTCTTTTTTCTTATATACTTGCACTGATATTACATATGCACAGACTTTTTAAATTTTAGAATGGGAATTAGATCTATGATTTTACTTATATAAGGAATTCCCAGGTGAGGAAACAACCTAGGGAGGTGTCACAGTGGATAGAACCTGGAATCAGGAAGTTCAATTTTAATTTTAATTAAGGCCAAGTCTGGCCTCAGACCCTTATTAGCTATATGGTCCTAGACAAGTTATTTAACCCAGTTTGCCTCAATTTCTCAGTTGTAAAATGAGCTGAAAAAGCAAATGGCAAACCACTATAAGTATCTTTCTAAAGAAATTTCCAAATGGAGTCATAAAGAGATTGAAAACAATACAACAATTTTCACTCTGTATGCAGTTCAATCTTAAAGATATCTAGCATTGAGAAAAGTGACTTATTTTGTTCTGTCTGTTTTTAATTTCATGTAGTTGAAATTGGAATCTCTATTTCTTTTCTCTCTTAGTCATAGTTGAGAAAGGTACATACTTCTATGCCCCTATATCTTTCTGATATGACCTTTTATGAGAGGCAACATGGGGTAATGGATAGAAAATTCTGGCTTTTATGTTACAATTCCAACATGTACTGGCTGTGTAACACAGGACAATTTAACCTTTCCATGATTTAGATAGCTGACTAAGATTATAAATTTCTTTTTTTTTTTTTTTTTTTAATTAAAGCTTCATATTTTCAAAATATGGGTAATTTTCAACACTCTCTGTTATAAAAGCTTGTGTTAGTTTTTTTTTCTCTCTTCCTTTTACTGCCTCCCTGTGATATCTGGATTAGCTCTCTGTTGACCTCAGGATCCGCCAGAATCAGGATCAGCAAAGTCCTTGATCTTTAGGGAGAGAAGTAAAGGAGACAGACAAACCTCCATGAGGCTTGCCACCAACCTCCCTTCTCCTCCTCCTCCTCCTCCAAAATGACACTGGCTTGTCTTACTCCACCCCCTAATCCCTCCTACAATTATCTGTATATACCAAACGACTGGGCCAGCACAGAATAGTGAGAAGGGCCATTTTCCAAGCATATGCTAGTAGAGTATTGTCCACTAGGTAATTAGCCTTAAGTGCTCTGTTGTCTGATTTCAATGCACCTATTCAGAGTTTCAGCCCTTTATACCTCCCCTAACCGACAAGTGATCCAATATGTGTTAAATATGTACAATTCTTCTATACATATTTCCACAACTATCAATTATTATCACAACTATCACAAGAAAAATCAGGTCAAAAAGGAAAAAAATGAGAAAGAAAACAAAATGCAAGAAAACAATAACAAAAAGAATAAAAATACTATGTTGTGGTTCACGTTCAGTTCCCACTGTCTTCTCTCTAGGTGCAGAGGGCTCTCTTCATCACAAGTTCATTGAAATTGGCATGAATCGTCTCATTGTTAATGAGAACCATGTCCATCGGAACTGATCATAACATTGTTAGTTTCAAAGGAGGTGATGACCTTCATTGGTAGAACTGTGGCGTTTCCTTACTATAGGAGTCCAGCTCCAGTGAATAGGATGATTGGATGAGTTTGGATATGATGATATACCTACCAGTCAGGAGGGAATCTGTTGAGAAGTCCATTTATTAATCTGAGAGTCAGAGTTTATATATTCTTTAAGCTAGTGCTACATTAATGCCAAGATTAAAACCAGAATTAAACTAATTTTGCATTAACACCAGATATTTCCAGGTGGCACTAGGTATATTCCAGGGTTAATGTATATACCATACTTTGACATTTCAGTTTGACATTAACTTTAAGCAGTAACATTAACAGTTGTAAATAGCAGTAACTAACAAAAACAATGCACTTATCATAGTAAAGTTATAAATTATATAGTTCATGATACCTTGTTCCTGTTACATGTATTCTTCACCAGGATTATCCTAAAGTTATATGGAGCATGTCTTTCATTCATTGTTAGGAGATGATGAGCCAGTGCTTTGAACTGATGCCCTTACAGAGAGTAAATCTCAAATAATACCTGTACTAGACTCTTCCTATACTTGGACTTTTTCAATACTGGCCCTCTTCACCTTACCTATACCAGTGAAATCATAGGTCCAGACCCTACCTTACCTCTAGCTTTTTTATATTTCCTTTGCATATCTATTTGAAATTTGAAGGGCAGAGAGTTATGTGGCATATGGTTTTAGATTTGCTTGCCACTTGACAAAAGTCTATATAAACCATTATCTACCTAAAGTATAACAGTAACATTGTGCAAAATGACACTCAACACATATGTTTGGGTGGGTTTTAAAAAAAAAATTGGGAAATATGGATCTGTGATTTTATCTGTGTAAGAAACCTGTGGAGGGGTAGTTAGATGGTAAGTGGATAGTGCACCAGCCCTGGACTCAGGAGGGTTTGAGTTCAAACCTGACTTCAGATACTTAAAACTTCCTAGCTGTGTGATCCTAGGCAAGTCACTTAACCTCTCTGTTGCCTCACAAAAGAAAAAAAAAGATTTTAATAATTTAATTTAATATATAATAATATGTTATAATTATATATTTAATATATAATATGATATATAATAAAATAAAATATTATATAATAATTTAATAAATAATAAATACAAGTTACTCCTGGAGTAAAAGTTCCTTCTGTTTAAGAAGATTGATGAAACCCAAATAGGATCAATTAATTTATTGCCAAACTTGATGGGAATAAGTTTTATTGGCCTCACATACAGTGAGCCACATAAAGACTCTTTTTTTTAATTATTATTTTTTAATTTTATAATTATAAAAAATTTCTGACAGTATATATGCATGAGTAATTTAAAAAAATTTTTTTATTAATTTTTATAATTATAACATTTTCTTTGACAGTACATATTCATAGGTAATTTTTTTTTTACAACATTATCCGTTGTACTCCCTTCTGTTCCAAATTTTCCCCCTCCTTCCCTCCCCCCCTCCCCTAGATGGCAGGCATTCCCATATATATTAAATATTTTATAGTATTTTATAGTATATCCTAGGTCATGAGTAATTTTTTTTTATAACATTATCCCTTGTATTCATTTTTCCAAATTTTCCCCTTCTTTCCTCTACTCCCTCCCCTAGATGACAGGCTATCCCATACATTTTACATGTGTTACAGTATAACCTAGATACAATATATGTGTGTAAATCTAATTTTCTTGTTGCACGTTAAGTATTAGATTCTGAAGCTTTAAGTAACCTGGGTAGAGAGACAGTAGTGCTAACAATTTACATTCACTTCCCAGTGTTCCTTCTCTGGGTGTGGTTGTTTCTGTCCATCTTTGATCAACTGGAAGTGAGTTGGATCTTACATAAAGACTCTTTAGCCATTGTAAATATCATAACTTCTTGGAAGAGCATGAAAAGGAATAGTGTCCTTTTTGTCCCATGCATAGAACATGGCTGTTGTAATTCAATGAAATATTCCCACCACACTTAGCAAAATACATTGTTTTGCCATGTTCACATCAATTTTCTTCAGAATCATGGTTCTTTCTTTCTTTCTTTCTTTCTTTCTTTCTTTCTTTCTTTCTTTCTTTCTTTCTTTCTTTCTTTCTTTCCTTTCCTTCCTTCCTTCCTTCCTTCCTTCCTTCCTTCCTTCCTTCCTTCCTTCCTTCCTTCCTTCCTTCCTTCCTTCCTTCCTTCCTTCCTTCCTTCCTTCCTTCCTTCCTTCCTTCTTTCTTTTCTTTCTTTCTTTCTTTCTTTCTTTCTTTCTTTCTTTCTTTCTTTCTTTCTTTCTTTCTTTCTTTCTTTCTTTCTTTCTTTCTTTCTTTCTTTCTTTCTTTCTTTCTTTCTTCTTTCTTTCTTTCTTTCTTTCCTTCCTTCTTTCTTTCTTTCCTTCTTTCTTTCTTTTTTTTTTAATAGCTTTTATTGACAGAACATATGCATGGGTAATTTTTCAATATTGTCCCTTGCACTCACTTCTGTTCCAACTTTTCCCTTCCCTCCCTCCACTCCCTTCCCTAGATAGCAGGCAGTCTCATACATGTTAAACATGTTAAAGTATATCTTAAATACAATATATGTGTACATATTTATACAGTTTTCTTGTTGCCCAAGAAAAATTGGATTTAGAAGGTAAAAATAACCTGGGAAGAAAAACAAAAATGCAAGTAGTCCACATTCATTTCCCAGTGTTCCTTCTCTGGGTGTAGCTGATTCTGTTCATCACTGATCAATTGGAACTGAATTGGATTTTCTCATTGTCGAAGATATCCACTTCCATCAGAATATATCCTCATATAGTATTGTTCTTGAAGTGTATGATGATCTCCTGCTTCTGCAAATTTCACTTAGCATCAGTTCATGTAAGTCTCTCCAAGCCTCTCTGTATTCATCCTGCTGGTCATTTCTTACAGAACAATAATATTCCATAACATTCATATACCACAATTTACCCAATCATTCTCCAATTGATAGGCATCTCATGGTTCTTTATTTCAAGATAGTGTAAAGGACTAATTTCCTTTTCATTTTAGATTTGATGTTAGAATAAGAGGAAACAAATTTAATTCATTTCAACAGTTAATAAAAAGTTTATTCATATTTTGGATTACTTGCTATCTAGAGGAGGGGTGTGGGGAAGGGAGGGAGAAAAAATTTGGAACATAAGTTGAAACTTTGCATATATCTTGAAAATAAAAATCTGTTATTAAAAAATTAAAGGTTTAGTTACCTTTAGCACAATAATAGATATCTGCAGCAGCACTTGGATTGATAATTTTTGGAAGGTTCCCCTGCCTTCTCTTAAATCCTTTCCTAAGCTCCATATTTGCCTAATCAGTAGGGCATAGTGTAATGACTCAAATTGTCATTAGACATTCACCAAGTTTTAAGGACCCCAATTCCATGTGGCTGGGCTTTTTTTTTTTAATGTCCTTAAATAACCAGAAAGTAAAGGCATCCTAGAAAGTTTATGCCAAGGGAGGCATAGATTGAGTCTTAGTCACTTCTTACATTTAAATCTAGGGGACAAAGTTTTGGTATTTGGAGTTTTTTCTTGGGGATTGGAGGAAAACAAGAATGTTGCTTAACCTTCATGGAGGGTGGGAAGGAAGGGGAAATGCTAATAGATAGGGATTCTTTCTAGCAATGGGAGGACAAATATCATTGGAGAGTAGTAAAGACTTATTTTGATAATATTTTGATGGATCTAAAATTTCAAAGTATCATTATTATTATATAACTTTCTGTGAATACATATATAACCAAAATCTGAAAATAAACAACCAGAGTCATAGTGATCATGCAACCACAATTCTGAAAAATACAAGAGTTCACAAAGATACTATCCTAATTTTAACTTTGAAAAATAAAATAAGACAAAGCCAAAGAGCTTACAGAGGTTAGAGGCAATAGGTTATTCTGCTGGAGGAGAAAACAGACAATTGCTGGGAGTCTACTCTAGGAAGAGACATTACAACAAGGCTGATACTTGAAACAGTGACTGGACAAAAAAGCTGTAGCAATGGTAGTAAGAATATAACAGCAACAATGAGGTAAGTTTGATTTGTAGCAGGAATCTATAACCAATATGTAGTGCCTGAATGTGCCTGTAGAACCCAGGGACCACCTGAAGCTGTTGTGAATCAATTCTTGATTTATCATCAGCATTAGAATTCATGGTGTGACATGCTGGTGTCACAAAGGATTGCTACTATATCAAACTCAGGGTAATGGGGCAAATAAGATCACAGAAAAAGACCATTTTCCTGCTAACAACCTATTGTCTAAGTAAACCATAGGAAGCAGCATTGACAAGATCTTTTTTTTTTTTTTTTTTTTTTGAGGCTGGGGTTAAGTGACTTGCCCAGGGTCACACAGCTAGGAAGTGTTAAGTGTCTAAGATCAGATTTGAACTCGGGTCCTCCTGAATTCAGGGCTGGTGCTCTATCCACTGTGCCACTTACCTGCCCCTGACAAGATAATTTTGAACCCATAGTTTCTGTATACAATTGGATGTTCAAGGTATAGCTGTCAATTGCTGAGATTATTTTATTTCCTGTAAAAAGTCCCCCATTTCTCCCTATTAGTGGAGAGTTCTACCCACTTTATGGTGTCATAATAAAGCTATTTCTCTTTAACAAACAGTTTTAATTATAGTCCTGATGTTAACTGGTTAGTTTCAGCTATCTGACTGAAACTTTACAGTTTGAGATCTATAACTCTGTGGTAGTATTTGTAAGAGTCCTATTTTATCTGATACAGAGTTTCCTTTTTTTTTGCCATCCATTTTTTTGATGTATAAATTATTACCTTCCTCTTCTGTTTCCTGGAAAATTCCCCTGTGCCCATCCTATCTATTTAACAAATAATTATATAAGGTCACTGAAATTGCTGCTAGTACCTTACTGATTTTTGTGTAAAGTTGGTCTGAGCATAATAAACTGAGCTCTGAGCATAACAACAATTTTTTAATCTCTATGTTGTTGATGGTTATGACTGGCAACATTATCTATCAATGGATCCCTGGAAAATTTCTGCTTGGAAATTTTCCTTTGAATTATATGTTAATAATCAACATAGAGACTATTATTGGATTGAAGGAACCCAATGATGTCAAGTGAAAAGCAAGAGCAGAAACAGCTACACTCAAAATCAAAGATTAGTCAACATTCCAGGGAACCAAGACAAGTCCATGGAGGAGAGAAGTGGTCACAATTTAATTAGTCAGTATTTCTTGTAATTGTTGCTATGTTTATGTGTTCATGGCCTTAATTTTTGCTAACTGATGAGTTATTCTTGTAAATAAATATTAATAAATTTTAAGGCATAGTATGTGTTATGCAAATCCTATGTGCTATGTATCAAAAAAAAGTCATGTTTGGGAAGCAAAACAAATACTTAAATTGGCAATTTTGATATATGATTCTGTATAGTACTGTTAACCTGGGTAGGAGATCTGAATATTATTTTATTCGTGTTCCTTGGCACTTTCTAATATCTGAATATTTACTATAGGTTACACACATTTCTTTATAAATAAATATTTTGGGGGGGAGACTGCTGATTAAGATTAAAAAATAAAACTTACCCAAGAAAGCTCTCACCCAAGTGTCAGTTCCCTGAAGTCTATATTGTTGCTTTCTTTTTATCCTTAATTTTCAAAGAGGACTGAAATGACATTAAAATATTAGAGCCAAATTAGCATGTCCAAAACGTGGAAATGTTCTCCCATAGGTTACACACAAATAGTCACTAAGAACATTTGGAGTGGATTCTCTAATTTTGTTCATCTCACATTTCTTCTGAGCTAATTTATTTCTGCTTTGCTTATAAAGAACAGCACATTCTCTAATAAAGGCATTCTATGTGAGGCAGTCTTGTGCCAGTGTCTTCCATATCATACAATCAATTCTAAAATTATTAAGACTTTGAGGCTTAGGACCTTGAGACTGTCCTTGTTTCACTTTTTTCTGACCATCTTGTGAGTGCTTGCCTTATATGAGTTCTCCATAAAATAGTCTTTTTGGCAAGTATACATTAGGCTTACGAATAATGTCACCAATGGAATTGTGCTCTCTCTGCAGTAGAGTTTGAATGATTGCTATTTATTTTGAGAAAGGACCTCAGTGTCTGGTATCCTATCCTGCTAAGTGATCTTCAGAATCTTCCTAAAACAATTCAAATGGAAGCTATTCGTTTCCTGAATGACACTGGTATATTGTCCAGGTTTCACAGGCATTCAATAATGAAGTCACTATAACAGCTCTATAGTCCTTCAATTTGGTAGTCAGTTTAATACTTTTGCTCTCCCACACTTTCATTTGGATTCTTCCAAACATTGTGCTAGCTCTGGCAATGATCTTGGTTAGCACCATTATCAATGTGGCCATTCAAAATAAGTGAACTTACCACAGTATTCAGAACTTCTTCATTTGTTGTAACTGATGGTTCCACATAAGGATGGTGTGGAGTTGGCTGATAGAAGAACTGTGTTTTCTTGTTGTTAATTTATTAGGCCAAAAAAAGAACTGTGTTTTCTTGTTGTTAATTTATTAGGCCAAAATTAGCACAAGCAGCAGAGAATCAATCTGTACTTTGTGGCATCTCAGCTTTGGAGGCTGCATTAACTGCACAATTATCTGCAAACAAAAATTCATCTACCAGCCCTCCCTTCACTTTAGTTTTGGCTTGTAGCCTTTTTAAGTTGAAAAATTTACCATCAGTGCAGTAATTTTGTGGCCATGCTTGTAACTCATTAAAGGCATTTGACAACATCCTGAAAACATCACACTATGACAAATATGGCCATATATTTAGAAGAACTGTACATATTTAACCTATATTGGATTGCTTGCTTATTGGGTAGTGGGAGAGGGGAATAGAGGGAGAAAAATTTGAAACACATGGTTTTGCAATGGTAAAGGTTGAAAACTATTTTTGCATGTATTTTTAAAAATTAAATATTAAAAAGCAAAAAACAAAAACAACATCATGCTAAAAAAAATAGGAGCATGCATCCATCTTTTTTTTATTTTTTTATTTTTTATTTCTGGTCTTTTAAAGTTGAAGAATTTACTATCAGTGTGGTAGCTGATTCTGATGCCATTAAAGGCATTTGATAACATGACTGAAAAGATCATGCTAAAAAGCATGGGAGCAAGCACAAGGCCTTCTTTTACACCATTGTTAACTAGGAAAGCTCAAGAGCATTGTTCATTGTCTTGAATTCAGGGAAGCTTGCCATCAGTGTACTATGTACTGATTAGTGTACTATACTGATGAACTTCTCTGGGCAACCACATTTTGATATAATTTTACATAAGCTGTCAAGAATGACAGTATCACAGGCCTTGGCCAGATCTACAGTTGTTGATTATACTCTCTGTTTTGCTCCTGACCTTTATTCTGGAGTTGTCAGGCAGAAAACACCATATTGACTGTTCCTTGGCTCCTTCTGAAGCCACACTGGCTCTCAGGTAGATGACCTTCTTCCAGGTATAGGATTAGCCTATTTACGAGGATTGTGGCAAAAATATTACCAGAAATGACTAAGTGAGAGATACCTCTGTGATTCTCAAAGAACAATCTATTTCCTTTACCTTTACAAAAATGGACAGTGGAGACTTCCTTGAACTCCCAGGGCATAATCTCCTCTTGCCATATGATCTAGAAAATTTTATTCAGCTTTTGTATAAACAATGGACCCCTTCACCTTGTAAATTTTAGCTGGAATAGAATCAAAACCAGCTGCTTTACCACCTGAAAGTAGCCTAATGGCATTCAAAACCTCTTCTTCAGTTGGAACTTCATCTAGGGAGTGATTGATTTTAACTTGAGGTAAACAGTCAATTCAGCATTGATTGATGACAATCTGTTGAGAACTCTATGGAGATGTTCAGCCCAGCTCTCTAGAATCATGTCCTTATCACTAATCAGTGTGGCTCCATCAGCACTCAGTAGTTCAGATGCACCATAGGTCTTTGGCCTATAAATTGCCTTTAGTGCATCATAAAGGTTCTTTGGATTATTACTATAAGCATAAAATTGAATTTCATCTGCGTTTTTACTGAGCTAAGAATCCTGCATCCCTCTAAGTTTCAACTGTACTTTTGCCGGAATTGAATGCTACTTTCTTAGAGATAAAGTATCCTGCTGCTACACCTTGTGGGGTTTTTATTTATCATTTAGCAGTTTCTGAATTTCTTCATCATTTTTGTCAAAATAGTCTTGTTCCTAAATGTTTTGACCCACATGAGTAAATACAATGTTGTACATCAGATCTCTGAAAACTGTCCACTCCTCTTCTGCTACATTGTTGCCAACTGTGTGTTGGCTCAATTTGCCCTCCAAATTAGCAAGAGAGAAGTGCTCTAATCTATTGATATTAATTCTTCTGATAGTCTTTTTGCCTTGGAGCCACGGTTTTGTTAACTGTGAATATTCAGCTTGGAGAGGATAAATCTGTGATCAGCCCAGCATTCTGCACCACACATTGCCTTGGTCACTCTCACATCTTGTTTCTTTCTTTTCTTGTAGTTAATAGACTAGGTTACTAGTCTATTAAATGCCAATGTTTTGCTGCGAGGGTCAAAGTTTTATTGTTTTAGGTAAATGGAAGACAGTGCTGGTGATGAGAAAGTCATGAGATGCACAAGCCTTCGTTATTAATTGACCATTGGTATTGCTGCTTCGAACTCTATTCTTCCCAAGGACTCCCTGCCACATCTAGTAGTCCGAGCCTACCTTGCATTAAAATCACCCAGAATTATAAGCTTGCCCTCTTTTGGCATTTGATGATAGAGGTCTCCAGACCTTCATAAAATTTTTATTTGACTTTATTAGCCTTGACATGATGGGAACATATGCACCAATGATGGTGGCCTAGTATTTTCTTGCAAGTGGTGATGAGATAGTTATGAGCCTATCATTCTCTCCTTTTTCAAAGCATACAAACATGTTTACTAGATTAGTTTTGATTGTAAAGCCTACACCAACTTCATGGCACTCTCCTTCACTGTGGCCTCTCCAGAAAAATGTGTATCCAGTTCCAATTTCAGCAAATTGGCTTTCATCAATAACCTTATTTCACTCAGGGCTGCTTTTTGAGTGTAGTGTCCATTGAGTTCTCTTGCAACAAGAGATACTTGTCTTTCAGGTCTATTGGATTTTGTGTTGTGTGTAAGTGTGTACACATTCCAGGTACTGATGGTGAGTGGAATCAATGTTGTAGAAGTTTTTGTACAATTTTTAGTGGTTTGATCATAGGGTAGGATTCCTGCCTGCCAGGATAATCAGGCCAGGATTGGGTAAGCAGACAATTTTTAGGGAACTTTTTCTAACCTCTTCGTCACAGCTGGAGGTGAGCAGTTCAAGCCTTAAAACGCTATTCAGACGCCTAGGTGGTTGCTGAATCCCACTGCTGCTTCCAATGAGAAGACAATTCTATAGCTTGTGCCACTTATGTTCAGGGTTGTGACTACAGTTCCCATTGTATCTGCCCCTGTTGATTTGTAGATATGGGTAGAATGGTAAAAATGGTATGGGGATGTCTTTTCATTCCTGTATAATTTGGATTTAAGTGAGGCAGAGTTGCATGAAATCATTATCTCTGTCTTCCAGAGTCATTACTGTCCAGTGACAGGAAGAGTCAAGATGACTAGTGATGACTCCATTTTAGCATAATTGAAATGCTAGTTGGATTCATTTTGTTAAATTTAAAAAAATAGCATTTGGAATTCTGGTTTAAGTATACTCATTTCCTTTTTGAGAATCACTTGAGATATTAGTGTTAATATTTATTGTCTATTTCATTATTAGATATTACATTTTCTGAAGTTGACATTAAGTTTAAATAATTAATTTTTTTTCTCTTAACAAAATTCTATTATGTCTCTCTCCTGCCCTCGTCCATTGTGTATTTTATGATTTTTGACAGGATATCAGAGACAAAGAGAGAATAAAGAGATTTTCTATAGTAATCTTCTGGTTCTTACTTGGGACTTTCTCTATTTTCCATTCTGATTAAGGATATTTATAGGATGAGAGACTACTCTTACTACTGGTATCCTTCATTAATATTTACCTTACCAATTGAGGCTAGCCATGGAATTAATATAAATTCCTTCTAAGGGTACTGATCTGGATAAGATGTGTACATACAGGACATGGGGCAAACCTAATTTTCTAAATCTCCCCATGTTATATTATTTAATGGAGGCAACATTCTTAGTTTTATATTTATATAGTAAGCTTAAGTGTTAAGTCTATATAATAAGTCTCATTACACTTAAGCTCTTATGAACTGATATTAGTTATTTGTTTCATTCTGCAACTTTTTGTGACCCCAGTTGGGATTTTCTTGGCAAAGAAACTGGAGTGGTTTGCTATTTCCTTCTTAAACAGAAGAGAAAACTGAGGTAAACAGGGTTAAGTCACTTGTCCAGGGTCCCAGAGCCATTTGGTTTCTCAGGCCACATTTGAACTCAGGAAGAGGAGTCTTTCCGATTCAAGGCCCAGCACTCTGTATTATGGCGCCCTCTAGCTGCCTTATGGGCTGATGTAAGCAAATATATAGCAAACTGGGGATCAGCATATAAAGATAGCCATTTCCTCTGATTTTGGAATCTTTTCCTTCAACAACCTGAAATGGAATTGATCTGGCCATTTTCACTCTTGAGCCTGGAAAAAGAGGTGCCTAAAATGAAAAGAACCTGAAGAGAGAACCTGAAGAGAGTAAAGAGACTTCAAGAGACAGCAAGACTCTCCCAATTCTGTCCTGATCTCTGCAGAGGAAAGTCCCTTGTGACTCTAGTGACACAATTCTGTTTGACTATTTTTGTGTTTTGTAGCAGTGTGAAGAATGACAAGGCCCTTTTGCCTAGACTTAGGTTTGTCTAGATTGCAAAGACTGGTCAACGAGATTGAGGAGAGCTTTAGTAGAATTCCTATATCAAGTATAAGGAGAATGGATTTATCAAGATACTTGAGATAGTGACTCTGATTAGTAATTTTCTAAGCGAGAAGTAAGAAGAATCTGAAGAAGTATAGTGTTTGAGTGAATGGAAAGACAATGTAAAAAATCTCTTGTTGCAAAATCTCTAAAGATCACTCAATACTATGTGGTAGAGAGCAAGGCTTATTAAAATTTTGCACTCCTGATCTCTTTTTGCCTGAGAAATTTTTACGTGACTACAGGTATATAACATTTGCTGATACCAATCATAATTTGCGACCCCAAATTCAGTTACCAGACACCAAATAGGGTCATGGAACACAGTTTAAGAAGTTGGTGTTTAGAAGACGAACACGTTAAATTCTCTGCACTTTTCCTTTCAGAAAAACCTTTATTTGGCTGTAAAATATAGATGATGCTACCTGCAGACCTACTGATGTGACACATAATAAGAGTTTACAGTTAATTCAACTGCCAGATATATCAAGGAATGCAAGGAAAGGTTTGTGCGAGTCGTCTCTGCGCATGCCCCTTTACTCCCAGGGAGTCCGCCTTCCCGATAGTCCCATCTCTGGCTCCAAGCGAGTTTTTGACGTCAGCACGCGGCGCGCGTTGAAGCCTGCGCGCGTTGGTTCGCCCCAGGGTCTCATGGCGGGCTCTGCTGCTCTGGACGTGTCCCGAGTTGGGCTGGTGGTGAGAGGTGGCAGCCGATTTCTGGCGACAGGTACAGACTGCAGGTTAGTGGGGTCGGGGCCTAGGAGCCGCGGATCCGAAGAGTACCAGGCTGTTAACTTCCCCACGGATTTCTGCTTTAGGGCCAGTGAGATTGTTGCGGGCGTCTGGTGTTTTTCTTCCTCTCCCTGAACCTCTTGGATTGCTGCATGCCGAGAAAGTTAGAGTTGTGTGCTACAAATTTGCAAAATAATATTTTAATATGTATCTTGCATAACACAGAAGACACAGCGTCATGAAATAGGTCGAGACTGCCTCATGCTTCTTAACTTCTTGATGGCATTTTTTTTTTTAACCTAACATTCTTTCACATGTGTTCATAGTTTACAACTCTTTCCAGATTCTTGCTAAATCATTTGTGCACGGCCGCCCTGATGTTTTCACAAAATTACGTCTTAATCATTAGAGAGCTGACCTCAGAACAATCACCAACATTTTAAAAAATGCTTCCTATGTGCCAGTCAGAGACCAGATGCAAAGCAAAAGACCTTGTTCGAGCTAGGACCTAGCTAGTTTACCATGTGGCGGAGTGTTATTCTGTAATTGATTCCTCTTTCTGCTTGACACAGTAGCAGTTAACAAAACTTTTCATCTCACAGGAATCTTTTTTAATACTTTCTTGCAAAGGGCCTTAGCTCATAACTTCACCCCGCTCTCCCACAGTCGCGACCATTCGTCTCTTCTCTGCGTCTTACATCTTTATTAAATTTATCCCCGACTTTCATCTGTTTGGAAACTCTGAAACCCTCCTATCTGTATGTTGTGCGCATCAACTCCCCCATGCTAATTTTCAATCTCTCCCTTTTTACTGGTTTCTATGCTCCCTACAAATAACACCCAAATCTTCTTCATCCTTAAAAAAATTCGTTAGATCTGATCATATACCATAGCTATCTTTATTTATGCCTTTCCTTCCCTTCCTAGCTACTGTGATTTCACTTTCCGCCCTCTATACCATCTTTCTATCTTATTAGCATTCAACTAAAATAGCTCTCTCCAAAGATCTTTCGCCAGTGATTTTTTTTCTCCAATTATGAAACTTTTAAAAAAATCCCTCATAAGTCCCTCCACTCCACTTGAAAAAAAGGAAAAATAAAACCCTTAATTAAAACTAATTCTCATGCTGTCCATGCTTAGAAACATCTCTCTTTGACACCTCTCTGACTTGATGTGGCTAGCATTCTTCATCTTTAGATTTATGGTCCTTTAGAATTATGGTCCAGAATTTTTTTTTTTTTTAACTTTAACATAATTTATTGTGTAGATTTGATTCTCATTTTACTCTATATCAATGCATGTTCTCTGAAGCAGTCTAATTATTTCAGCACAATAATATTATATTCAAATACCATATTGTATTTAGTAATTTTTTAATTGATGGGCACCCTACAAATGGTTTCTTAATTGTTAAATCTAATGGCATTTTCATTATCTGCATCCTTTTTGACTCCCTTTTTCCTGGACACTTTCTACTGTAGATTTTTTTTCCCCTTCTCTCTGCCTACTGAGTCTAATATAACTTCTGTTCTCTCCACAAACACTGCTACTACCTTTTCAAGCCTTTATCACATTTCTTTGACTATTGCTGTAGGTTTTTAATTGGTCTCCCCGTCTTGTCTCTCTCTACTGAGTTTCCAAACTTTTTCTTAAAGCATGGGTTAAGCATGGGTTTAACTGTCATCCCTCTTCTCAGTATCCTTCAATAATTTTCCATTATTTTGGGAAATCAAACATAAAGTTCTTAATTTGATGTTGATAGATTGATTTTTGTGTTAATAATATAGAAGTGATGTATTTCTGAAGAGTGACTTGCATTTTTTTATTAAGCTCCTGATTTCTCCTGAGTTTTGCTCAAGGAAAATGAGTTTGGGTAACTTTGCAAATATTTATTGAGTGTTGTCTTATTAAAACTGATTTTCAAAGAGTTTCAGGACTTTAGAGACTATGTATTGTCTGTGATTTCAGACTTGCAAAAATTTTGAAACCACAAACTATGTATGGGTAGTAACTTGAATTTATTACAAGAAAAAGAAAAAGACTGAGAACAAGGCAGGAATCCTATGATTCAGGAGAAAGCTTTGTGCATTTAAGTTACAAGGAAAATGGGAAGTCATGGGGAGGGGTACTGGAAGAGTCCTCACCCCAGGGGAGGAGACAGCAAGAGTGGGGCAATTCTTCCTCCATAGGAAATACTAACCCATGAACTTATTCACCATGTTTTAACTGTACCAACAGTTAATCAGCTTGATGCTGACTGTAGCTGCTCTGACTCCCAAGGGCACTCTGAGAGTTTAATCAAGGTTGAAAGTAGCAAATAAACAATTAATTAGGAGAGGCTTCATCCTTGACTCAAACTTCCTGCATAGTTCAATCTTGAATATGACAACTCAAGAAAACAAGTTCAAACCTCACTAATTCCCAAATAGGGGTAAAAAAGGATATGTAACTTATTGGAGAAGCAGATGAAATTTTTGGTAAGAATGATTGCAGTAATCTCTTATCTAGACTCTAAAAAAAAATTAGTTTGATTAAACTCATTGTATAGCTATGTATGACGTTTTATGTACCTGGTGGTCATTTAAAGATTATTTTTAGATCCTCCCAAACATTTTAACCACAGATCTTTTTTGTGGCAAAAATATTTTAGTCTTATTTAGACAGTTACTGACAATGCTGAACAATGAGCACCAGGCTTATTAATTTACTCCAATTTCATCAGATGATTTTAAATTATTTGAGAAAATCTGAAGGGTGGCAAACACAGATTTTTAATAACAAAACAATAATAATAATAATAATGTTAACTTTTAAGTGAGAAAGTAAATGAAATGCAATCCCTTGTAAAACTTGACTTTCTAATGTTAAGTGTGTTTCAGGGTATATTTTTCTAAATAGGCAAGATTAATCCTGGAATTAGAATAGAAATTTCAGTTCAGTCTTGCTTGACTTGCAGATCTTTGGCAAGTCCTTAAGTCATTGCACAGATGCAAAACTCAGAGGTTTTACTTGATAAATTTTTCATAGACCCTTTTCCTTGTCATATGTAAGAAACATTTAATTTGGAAGAATGTGGCCTTCTGGTTAGAATATTGATCTCACTCTGAGATCCAATTCTAGTCACTAGTTTTGTGAATCTAGTTTTCTCAGCTTTTGTTTCCCCATCTGTAAAATTCGAGTATAACAACATCATTGTGAGAATCAAATAAGGTAATAGTAATAATAATGATGATGATAATGATGATAGCTGACATTTATCTATTTATTATTTATGCTAGATACCAGGCATTATGCTAAGTACTTTACAATTATTATTTCATTTAGTTCTTTGCACCACCCTTAGATATTATTATTGTTATCCTTATTTTGCAGGTAAGGAAACTGAGGCAAACAGAAATGAGATGATTTCCCTAGAGGTCACACAGGTAGCAAATTTCTAAGCTGGATTTGAACTCAGGTCTTTCTGACTCCAGACCTATTGCTTTATCTATCAACTAATATATGTAACATCTAAACTTTAAAATTATTATTTAACAAGATGGGATTTAACTTTTTGTATTTTTATTTTTTACAATTTGTAATTAGAAAAAGGAAATTTAGATTCTCATTCTTTTTATTGATTTACTCAAGCACAGTAGTGACAACTGCTGACAAATTAGCACCTCTTTACTAATATGTTCTTTTTAAAATTACTTTCAGTGATGATGACAACTTCTTTACATATGACTGCAGCAAGGCAGAAAAGAAGCCACAAGAAGATAAAAGGTGAGATGATTGTGGGGTGTCAGGGTTCATTAATGGTTTTGAGATATTGAAATTATACTAGTGAAAGTTATTTAGAAACTGAATCTCTTAATTTTCCTGCAACTTCAGGAAATGGTATTGAAGCTTCTGATTTTGAATTTGAGAATTTTTTCAAGGCTTCTGTAGATTATCAGTGAATAGTGATCAGGAATATTAGCAGATGTGTTTAATATTAACAATAACAAAAAATCAAGTATTCCTTTAAGTTAAATGAATTAAAATGGTTTTGCTCCCGAAAAATTTCTATCCCTCTTCATCTCTTATTTTAGCTGGAAGTTTCTTTTTCCCTTCTATTAGGCAATCTTTTCATTAAAGACATTCCCTTTTCTTTTTTTACCTTCTTCTCCATAACCAGCCAACTTCCCATTTTCCCTCTCACCTGCTCTCCCAGCAGCTAACCTCTAAGATTTGGAGGTAGCTCAGGAAGGAGAGGCAGAAGATCTTAGGCAGCTGTGAGATGCCTGGGGAAATTATTTGTGATATATAGTGTTATAGGAGGGATTTCTTTGATTCAATTCTAATTAGTTTTATTTTTAATACAGTAATCACATATTTTAAAACATGAAATCTTTTACTTGATGGATTTTATGAATTAATTTGTAATGTTTTAGCTTAATTTTTCATGTGCATATTGGTGCCCAATCATGAAATTCAGATAGTGATATTTATTTGATGTTTATTCTGTCTTCTGCTGCTTAGAGAGGAAGGACAAACATTATATAAAGGAAGTGATAACATCCTGGCTTCTACCTTCTCAAGATCTGGCAACTATTTTGCTTTGACTGATGACAATAAACGTCTGATTCTTTTCAGTACAAAACCTTGGAAATGTCTGAGTATCAGGTATGAAATTCTGCTTTTTAAATCACTCAGGATATCATAAACATAAAATAATATGTATTGTCCAAGACTTGGGGAGCACTTTTTTTGTTTGTTTTGCTTTTTTTCTTAAATATTGTTGAATTTATGCAAGTCATAGTACGTTAGTACTTAAATGCTTTAAGGATTTGCAAAATAGTTTCCTAGTTGCTATTGCATTATTGTTATTTTTATTTTCAGTCAGGTGCATTCATTAACCACCTGTTCTGTGTTAGTTATAATACTAAAATCTGGGGATACTAAGGAGGCTCTCTGCCATCAAGGAGCTCATAAGCTAATGGGAGAGAGAACAAATAAACAAGTAATGTACAGACAAGCTAAAGGAAATTATTAAAAGAGAGATGAGATTAGAATCAAGAGGAGTCGGGAAAGGCTTCTTGTAGAAAGTGGGATTTTAGTTGGGACTAAAAGAAAGGGAGATCAGTAGTTGGAACAGAGGAGGGAGAGCATTCCAGGTAGGGAAGAAAGCCAGAGAAAATACCTGAAGCTAACAGATGGAGTGTCTCGTACTCTTCAATCTGGTGACAGTCATGGGACCATTGTCACTGCATTGAAGAGTATATGTAGGGGAATAAAGTATAAGAAGACTACAAGTGTAGGACAGGGCTAATTTATGAAGGGTTTTGAACACCAAACTGAGCATTTTTTATCTGTTCTTAGGAAAATAGAAAGCTATTAGAGTTCATTAAGTGGTGGAATTTGGGAGGGATGACATGGTTGAACCTGCAGTTTAGGAAATTAACCTTGGTGATTAAATGAAGGATGGATTAGAGTAGAAAGTTTTGATGCTAACAGATCCCCCGGTAGGCTATTGCAATAATCTAGGCATGGGGTGATCCCCTAGAATGGCAGCACTATCAGGGAGAAAAAGGAGCATATTGGAGAGATGTTGCAAAAGTGATATCAACAGGCCATGGCCACTGGATGTGAAGAGTGAGAGATAGCAGGGAGTTTTAGGATGAAACTAGGTTGTGAGCCTGAAGGACTGGCAGGACAGTGTATCTCTCTGAAGTGAAAAGAGTTGGAGTGGGGATGGTTTAGGGCTACAAAGATGAGTTTTGTTTTGGATATGTTAAGTTTAAGATCTTTACTTATGATGAGTTTTTGATGTCTGAAAAACTTTGGGAGATTTGAGATTGGAAATCACCAGAAAGTTAAGGAAAGGGTGAATAGATTTGAGAATCATTAGCATAGAGGTGTTAATTAAATCCATGGGAGCTGATAAAATCATCAAGTGAAGTAGTATGATAGGGGAAGAGAAGAGGGCCCAGGATAGATCCTTGAGGGATGAGTGTGGTTAGAAGGTATAGGCTAAATGAGGATCCAGCCACAGAGATAATTGGAGATAGAAGAGAGGTCAGATAAATAGGAGGAAAACCAGGGGAGAGTGATGTTCTAAAAACCCAGAGAGAGAAGTGACAATCAAGGGGAGGGGGTGATAGATAGTATCGGAGGCTGCAGGGGGGTAGGAGAATGAAAATTGAGAAAAGGTATATGATTTGGCAACTAAGAGGATTATTTGTAACTTTGGAGAGAGCAGGAATGATGAGGAACCTAAACTTTAGATAGGTCAGTGCCTTATTCATTGTCACATCAGTGGGAGATATCTGAGATAGACTTCAAACTATTTCTATTAGCTTTTCAAAGAGCTGTTGGTTTCTAGAAGGACTGAATCTTCTCTTTTTAAACATTGTGCCTGACACACTATTTTATTTTTTTAGTCAGGCCACATGCATTTATTTTATTTTTACTTTTTAAAAAATTAATTAATTTTATTTTTACAAAAATTTTATGCATAGGTCATTTTTCAGCATTGACAATTGCAAAACCTTTTGTTCCAACTTTTCCCCTCCTTCCCCCCAGCCCTTACCCCAGATGGCAGATTGACCAATACATGTTAAATATGTTAATGTATAAGTTAAATACAATATATGTATACATGTCCAAACAGTTATTTTGCTGTACAAAAATAATTGGACTTTGAAATAGTATACAATTAGTCTGTGAAGGAAATCATAAATGTAGGCAGACAAAAATATAGGGATTGGGAATTCTATGTAGTGGTTCATAGTCAACTCCCAGAGTTCTTTTGCTGCTCTATTGGAACTGATTTGGTTCATCTCATTGTTGAAGAGGGCCACGTCCATCAGAATTGATCATCATATAATATTGTTGTTGAAGTATATAATGATCTCCTGATCCTGGTCATTTCACTCAGCATTAGTTCATGTAAGTCTCTCCAGGCCTTTCTGAAATCATCCTGTTGATCATTTCTTACAGAACAATAATATTTCATAACATTCATATACCACAATTTATTCAGCCATTCTCCAATTGATGGGCATCCACTCAGTTTCCAGTTTCTGGTCACTACAAAGAGAGCTGCCACAAACATTCTTGCACATACAGATCCCTTTCCCTTTTAAAAAATCTCTTTAGGATATAAGCCCAGTAGTAACACTGCTGGATCAAAGGGTATGCACAATTTGATAACTCTTTGAACATAGTTCCAAATTGCTCTCCGGAATGACTGGATGTACTTACAATTCCACCAATAATGTATCTGCTGACACACAATTTAATAAATGCTTGTTGTCTTTCCTCTACTGAACCCTTCCTTAAGGAGGTAGAATGACTGGAAATTCAGTAAATCATAGTAAAAAGTAGGTGAATTGCTTGATACTAACAAATGGAGTTAACTTCAAATAAGAGCATGCTGAGTCAAAATGTAAGAGAAAAGGTCTCTGTTGCCTAAAAAAGTCTCATATTTCATACTCATTTCTAGCATCTTTATTTTCTTCTATTTCCTTACATACCATTTACTTTTCAACCCTATAACCTTTGACTTTGATTAAATCATATTGAGTAGTTAGGACATTGTTTCTAATGTAATCACAATGTGCTAACTCTTTAATATGTTTTTTTACCTAACCTTCATTCCCCCCCCCCCATGTCATTATAGCATTTTCTTCTGTTCTCTTACCCGTGTGGTAGATGAAAGATGAAAAGACTGAGGAAACAAAGGTTCAATCTTCTGAACATATTGATTTGTTAAACAGTGCATGGTGATTGCGCAATAAACTGGGATCAGACCTCCTCACTTTAAGGAGAATACAGGAAGAGACAGACTTATGTATTAAAAACAACTAAATAAGGCCAATTAATTAAAAGAAACAGAATGCAACATTAAATAATCTGATTTCTAATTGCAGGAAAGTTTTGGACTTTCCAAGTTGAGAGGGGGAAAATACAACTACCTGAAATCAGGAATAGAAGTCTTCCACTCCCTCCCCCATTGTTCTTTATGAACAATCAAAGGAACATGGAAGTAATAACTGATCAGTATGGGGACAGTTTTTAGATAAGGAATATAGATTGCTTGAAATGTACAATTAGGAGAAAATTTCTAGCATCAATCTTTGGGTCCAACTGAGTTTCTGGTCAGTATAGTGTAGGTCCTTTGCTTTAAATAGCTGGTAGAGGTAGTCCAATTTCCCAGGTGACTTACATATCTCTAAATACCTCCCCAATTTCTCTTGAATTCTACTCTGTCATCATTACCTATTAGACTTATTCTAAAATGTCCAAAAGGGAATTCAGTCTTTAGCCCTTCTACCCTACTTTGCTCCTTTCTAATCTTCTGTCTCATACTTTTATTGAGAGCACCACCATCTACTAGGTTTTTCCCTCTTTCTTTCTCACCATTTAAAAAAAAAAATTATCTTTTGTTTTTGTTGATGTAGTTGTGTCTCACTCTTTGTGACTTTGTGAACCATAGCATGCCAATACTGACCTTGGGGCTTTCTTTTTTTCTTTTTTTTTCTTTTTTTTTTCTTTTTTTTTAATTTTTTATTTTATTTTATAATTATAACATTTTTTGACAGTACATATGCATGGGTAATTTTTTACAACATTATCCCTTGCACTTACTTCTATTCAGATTTTTTCCCTTCCTCCCCCAACCCCCTCCCCCAGATGGCAAGCAGTCTTATATATGTTAAATATATTACAGTATAATTTAGATACAATATATGTG
This sequence comes from Sminthopsis crassicaudata, assembly GCF_048593235.1. NCBI lineage: Eukaryota > Metazoa > Chordata > Mammalia > Dasyuromorphia > Dasyuridae > Sminthopsis > Sminthopsis crassicaudata. The sequence continues at coordinate 257,888,112 of NC_133619.1, forward strand.
TGTAGAACCGAATTTTTTTTTGTTGCACAGGAAGAATTGGATTCAGAAGGTAAAAATAACAGTTTACATTCATTTCCCAGTGTTCCTTTTCTGGATGTAGCTGGTTCTGTCCATCATTAATCAATTGGAATTGGATTAGTTCTTCTCTATGTTGAAGAAATCCACTTCCATCAGCATACATCCTCATACAGTATCATTGTTGAAGTGTATAATGATCTTCTGGTTCTGCTCGTTTCACTCAGCATCAGTTGATGTAAGTCTCTCCAAGCCTCTCTCTATTTCTCCTGTTGGTCATTTCTTACAGAACAATAATATTCCATAACATTCATATACCATAGTTTACCCAACCATTCTCCAATTGATGGACATCCATTCATCTTCCAGCTTCTAGCCACTATGAAAAGGCTGCCACAAACATTTTGGCACATACAGGACCCTTTCCCTTCTCTAGTAGTTCCTTGGGGTATAAGCCCAGTAGTAGTATGGCTGGGTCAAAGGGTATGCACATTTTGATAACTTTTTGGGCATAATTCCAGATTGCTCTCCAGAATGGTTGGATTCTTTCACAACTCCACCAACAATGCATCAGTGTCCCAGTTTTCCCACAGCCCCTCCAACATTCATCGTTATTTGTTCCTGTCATCTTAGCCAATCTGACAGGTGTGTAATGATACCTCAGAGTTGTCTTAATTTGCATTTCTCTGATCAATAGTGATTTGGAACACTCTTTCATATGAGTGGAAATAGTTTTAATTTCATCATCTGAAAATTGTCTGTTCATATCCTTTGACCATTTATCAATTGGAGAATGGCTTGATTTCTTATAAATTAAAGTCAATTCTCTGTATATTTTGGAGATGAGGCCTTTATCAGAACCTTTAACTGTAAAAATGTTTTCCCAATTTGTTACTTCCCTTCTAATCTTGTTTGCATTAGTTTTGTTTGTGCAGAAACTTTTTAATTTGGTGTAATCAAAATGTTCTATTTTGTGATCAATAATGGTCTCTAGTTCTCCCTTGGACACAAACTCCTTCCTCCTCCACAAGTCTGAGAGGTAAACCATCCCATGTTCCTCCAATTTATTTATGATTTCGTTCTTTATGCCTAAATCTTGGACCCATTTTGATCTAATCTTAGTATGTGGTGTTAAATGTGGGTCCATGCCTAGTTTCTGCCATACTAATTTCCAGTTTTCCCAGCAGTTTTTGTCAAATAATGAATTCTTATCCCAAAATTTGGGATCTTTGGGTTTGTCAAAGATTAGATTGCTATTTTTATTCACTATCTTGTCCTGTGAACCTAACCTATGCCACTGATCAACTAGTCTATTTCTTAGCCAATACCAAATGGTTTTGGTGACTGTTGCTTTATAATATAGCTTTAAATCAGGTACACTTAGACCACCTTCCTCTGACTTTTTTTTCATTAGTTCCCTTGCAATTCTTGACCTTTTATTCTTCCATATGAATTTTGTTGTTATTTTTTCTAGGTCATTAAAATAGTTTCTTGGGAGTCTGATTGGTATAGCACTAAATAAATAGATTAGTTTGGGGAGTATTGTCATCTTTATTATATTCGCTCGGCCTATCCAAGAACATTGAATGTCTTTCCAATTATTTAAATCTGAACCTTGGGGCTTTCTTGACAAAAATTTTGGAGTGGCTTGGCATTTCCTTTTTTAGATTTTTGTTTTTACATTACCTTAACTTCTAATTTTTCCACCTTTATTTAGTGAGTCATCATAACACAGAGGTAAAGAAAAAAGTAAATTGGCCTACATATCAAATGTAATTACTAATTAGTATCCTTGCTGCTAGTCTTCTCTGTACAATCCACATTCCATACAGATGTGAAAATAATCTTTCTAAGACTCAAGCTTGATTGTGTTACTATCCTGCTCAATCAATAGTGAGTAGCTTCATGATACATCTAGGATCAAGTACAAACAAATTTCTGACAGGCATATAAAGCTTTCTACAATTTGGCTTCTATCAGCTCTTCCAGAGTTAGTTTCAGTTACTCCTATTCATATACTCTGTATACCTGCCAAACTAGTTTACTATGTGTTCTCTAAATTTAGTATTTCATCTTCACTTTTCCCCCTTTATCAAGAATATATCCTATTAACCTAGAACTCAAAAATCTTAAAAACAAATAAAATAATTGTTTTGAATGTAACTGGGGAAAAAAATTTAAATAAATAAAATTAGAAAAAGAAATTGATTATAATCTTAAGAGAATTATATAAACTGTATCTGCCTCAGTTTCCTTCTTTAAAATGGGAATAATAATAATAGCACTGATTTCAAAGAGTAGTTATGAAATTAACAGGAGAGAATATGTATGAAAAACTGAAAATCTTGTGCAATATAAAATTCTAGTTATTATTTATTTAAAAATATATAGAGATATATGTTTATATATCTCTCTATATATTCTATCCTTACCCTTATGTGTCTGGATCCTTATTTTCATTCAAAGTTCAACTTAGGTGCCACCTCTATGAAGCCTTTCTTATCTCTTCCCTAATTTATATTTATGTTTTTATATATGTTCAACTTATATCTTTCCAATAAAATGTCAATTACTTAAGGGCAAGACCTCTTTATTTTTGCATCTTATTCCCTAGCCTTTAGTACAATTTTTGCTACATGTTTAGTTAATTGAATTGAATAGTGTGACTGTTTCCTTTTTTGTAAAATGAAGCAGGTGGATTAATTAATGTCTAAGATTTCTTTCATTCCTCACATTCAATGATAACATTATAAGGATATATGATATTTTTCCTTACTATTTTTATTAATCACTCCTTAATATTCTTTGACTTCCAGGACAGTGGTGAGAAGATGTACTGCTCTGACATTTACAGCTACAGATGAGAAGATTTTGGTGGCAGACAAGTCTGGAGATGTATATTCATTTTCAGTATTGGCACCATTTCAGGATGGAAAACTTGAACTTGGACACCTGTCAATGTTGTTGGATGTGGTATGTAGTTGACCAACTCTTTTTTCCCTTTTTCTTTAAAGACTAAGTCTCTTGATCTCATCTACACTGAAAGTATTGGGGCTATTTGTAGGCTTAGTCTTACTTCTCAGCATGGGAGCTTTGACCTGCTCTATTTCCAATCTCGCCTGATTTGTCCCTTCTTAAGCAACCTAGTGATTGGCAAAGCACACTGCAGCTTAGAACTCCTGAGTTCAAGAGATCCATCAGCCTAGTTTCCCTAGTAGCAGGGATTACAACTGTGTACCATTCCCAGCTCTAACTTTATCTTAAGTTCAGTCATGTGATTTTTAAAAAAATGGTCAATAACTTATAATTACTTCTACATTGAGTTTAATGATGTTTTCTCTCTTTTTTTTTTTTTTTTTTTTTAAATCATGTGAAGATAAATTGAGAAGGTATCTGTCTATGGAACCTATTAGTCCTAGGAGAATACAAAGTATCACTGTTATTTTCTTGGTTCAGTTCTTCAAAGATCTGTAACTTTGTAGGGATGGATATAATTCCTCCAGTATTATGGATTATAAATTCCATATTACTCATAGACAGTTTTCTGAAGTTGCTGTGGTTGAAAAATTCACCCCTTTAAAGCAATTTGACAATAAGCCTTCTCAAATTTAATTAAGTTAGCTTTCTTATAGCCTGCATAGGATCTTTCACCAGGCTTATAAACTCTTTCCAACTTATTTTAAGTGGAATAGTTTACATTTTCCCATTGAATTGGGAGAGTTAGGAAAAATTGAAGACAAATCCCTAAATTAAAATTCGCTTCTTATTTTTTTCACTATACATTCAAGGCCTGTGAAATTTTGGGATTCAGAATTTAGAACTTAGTTTTGTCAGTGTTTTACATTTGGAGGAATATAAAAATTAAAATGAGAAGCATTTCTGCCCACACAATGATATAATGCTGAGTTTGGGGAGCAGTTGGCACGCCAAGTTGGCTAATAGCTAGAGCATGTGAAGGACAGAAGTGTGGAATAGATCTGGAAAGGAAGTTTGGAGCCAAATTTTGGAGTGCTTTCTGACCAAAGGAGTGAAATGGTTAGATCTTTGTTGAGGGGAAATTGTTTTGGGCTATATAGAAGGATCAGTTGAAGAAGTGAGGCATTAGAAACAGAGAGCAATTAGGAGACTATTAGATACTCTATGTTGTATCTATAATTCATGTAGAAGTTTGTTGTCTTGAACTAGTGTTGAGTTAAGGGAATAAATAAGGAAAATGTTGTGGAGGTAGTTAGCATGATTTGAACAATTCAGATCAAGTGTTTGTTAAAAAACAAAAGTTAAATTGTGCCTGCCTTCATGGAACTTTTGTTATGTTATGATATATGAGCAAGAAAGAGTCAGGAATAACTCTGAGATTAAAAATTTGAGTAACAACAGGTATAGGCAAACTTGCAAGAAGAGTCAGAGTGTGAGAAAAGAAAGAATTCAGTTCCGTGGCTCCTTATTGCCTATAGAATCAAATACAAAATACTTTCTTTGATATCAAAGTCCTACATAACTTAATTCCCTCCTATCTTACCAGATTTCTTACACTTTAGTCCCCAATGCATAATCTTCAGTCTAATGACATTGGCTTCCTGAGTCTTCCATGAACAAGACATACCATTTCTTTGCTTCGGTTATTTTTTCTGGCTGTTTCCCATACTTGAAACATTACTTCTTCTATTGACTTCCTTTAAGTCCCAACTAAAATTCCATGTGGAAGAACTGTAAGCCTTCCTTAGCCTCCCTTGACGATAGTCTTTTCCCTTTTAATTATTTCTTATTGATCTCATAGAAATCTTGATTTGTATATATTTGTTTGCATATTGTCTCTCCAATTAGATTGAAAATTTCTTGAGGGCTTTGAGACCATTTTTTGCTTTAGTTTGCATCTTCAATGTTTAGTACAGTGCGTAGCACATAATAGGTGCTTAATTAATGTTTATTCATTGATTAAGTTTTGGATATATCATCTAGATAGAGATGGTAATTGAAATCATGAATGGTGATAAAGCAGATTCAGGATTAAATTGGGATAAATTGGGGATCATAAACTTATAAAGGAGATTAAGAAAAAATGGTCAGGAATGTAAGAGAATCAAGAGAGACCAATGTTAGTAAAGCCAAGGAAGGAAGTAGTATAGAGGAGTGGTTAAAAATACTTAAAATAACGAGAGAGATCACATTAATAAGTTGGATGAGAACAGAAGAAACCAGTGAATTTATCAGGTAAAGATCATTGATAGCCTTGAAGAGAACAATTTTGGTTTAGTTATGACCAATTGTGGTTAATGTAATGAAGATATATATGGCTTTAGCCTTACTCCAGGAAGATTAAATTTTTCCTTAAAAAGTACTGAAATTATTCTTAATACTCATTGTCTACATCTAAAGATATGGGCTTTTTACTTTGTGATAACTTAGATATAAAGACATGGCACAAGCAGCCATCAGCTCCGACAACAAAGAGGCAGGAAATTGTACCACATTGAATTAAAGCTGTATTGTTGCTGAATATCCTTTCCCTACTTTAACTAAGCAAGTACCTTTTTGGTAACTGTTATGTGTATTGCAGGTCCCATTTCATTCTGCTCTTAAACTTGTACTAGATTGGCATGAGTTGCAGGGGCAGAGTGATCATCAAAGTTTATATTCAGGTCTATGTATGAGAATAAATAGTTTTAGGGCAGAGAAGACCGAGGACATCATTTTGTTTTAGCTTTTTGTGTTGGGTAATGTGAAAAAAGTAGCAATCAGTTGTAGAATATGGAGCACAGATGAAAAGTTATCTGTAGAGAGGTTCCAGATGTTTCTGTTAATACATAAAGAATGAATGTGAAAGGAAGAAGTCTAAACATGAAGTGAAATTGTTTGTCAGTAGAATGGTAATTTCATTTCACTATTATAGAAAGAGGGATAGGGTAGAAATAGAGGAAGAATGATAATGAGTGAGTTGTTTGGGAATGAGAATGTATTAGGCAAAGAAAGGTTTGCCTAGATCAGCAGTGTCTTCAAATGACAGATTAGGAGAAGAGGAAAAGGAGTTAGCCATCATATATTTTCAGATACTACCAGTATTGACCAGGGTTTCTGCCTTATAATGTGATCATAGAAGATAGTATGATTTAGAGAAGAAAAAATTAATCTATATAAAAGATGGGGATAGGGATTGATTCTCTCATTTCATTAATTTAGGAAATTCCTAAGTGAGGAACTTGGTACTTTCTCTGAGATTCAAGGTCTTATTTATTTATTTATTTATTTGTTTGTTTGTTTATATTTTTTACCCTATTTTTAATAGTATTTTATTTTCCAAATACATGTAAAGATAGTTTTTAACATTCATTTTTGTAAGACTTTGTGTTCTAAATTTTTTCTCTTCTACTTTTTTCTCTCCTCTCCTCTTGCTAGCAAGTAATCTGATATAGGTTAAATATGTGAAATTCTTTTAAATGTATTCCCATATTTGTTAAGTTGTTTAAAAAAAAAAAAAGATCCACAGGGAAAAAACTCTGTGGGGGGAAAAAAAAGTGAAAATAAATATCTTTGATCCATAGTTAGTCTCCATAGTTCTGTCTCTGGATATGGGTAGTATTTTCAATCCCAGATCTGTTGGAATTATCTTGAATCATCTCATTGTTGAAAAGAACCAAGTCTGTTACAATTGATCTTCATATAATCTTGTTACTGTGTACAATGTTTTCTTGGTTTTGCTTGTTTCACTCATTCACTCATTTTTCTAGATTTTTCTGGAATCAGCCTGTTTATCATTTCTTAAGAACAATAATATTTTACTACATTCATATGTGAAAACTTATTCAGTTGAGATTTATAGTCTTAATTGGCTAGAATATTAAATTCAGAAGTGAATTGTCCTGAAAAAATAGCATCTGTCTCCCAGATAATAATTATAAAGATCTTAGTACAGTGCCTTGCTCATAATAAATATTATATAAAGGTTGGCTATTATTAGCTGGTATTCACGATCATTCAACTATATTCTTGAACCTAGGTCATCCTGATGTGGAGTATACATATTGCCTGTATCTAGTGAGATAATATTTTGGGTAAATATCTGTTGATTAAATCCTCATGATCCTTCTTTATAACTTTTAACTAACTTGACTATTTTTGCTTCACCTTAAAATGGATAGTGAGATATGCCTAAAAGATAGCTTGCAGATGTAGTTTGTCCTTGACTTCTAGCCAAGTGAGAAAGCCTACTAGCTTACTTTCTGGGTGCATAATGTCTGTGTGGCCCTAGTTCACTCATTTTTGGTTTTCTGATGGCAGAATTGAAGTGGAGTATATAGTTCTTGCAAATCTGGCATTAGCTTCTGGGATAGGCAGACTAGTTTAACTGACTGTTTGGGATCCAGTACTCTAGTGTTGAGTGAGTGCCATAGTAAGTGCCTAGATATGAGTGCCAGCCCTTAGTTTCCCTACCTTAGATATCTGGTTCATGAGATTTTGATTTTATTATTTTTTGATTATATTTAATCAAATATAATTAATGATTTGTGGAAAGTTACTTTTAACTATGTAGTCCCCATCTAATAAAGTACTAGTGCTTAGGGGAGGTTTATTTTCTCTTCTCAGGATAGACTAAGTGGCACTACTTTCTGGGGTAAAATTTTTTCAGCACTAATTCCTAGAATGGGAACAGGATTTGTGATGTAAATAGACAAGTTGCTTAGAGGCCAGTTGCCTCATTATCTAGTTGGTTTTTTATTGTATTGGAAGGTTAAAATACGGTTTTGTGAGAGATTTAGTGACATAGGTGCTTCTAGAACTTATAGCAGGTTCCAGGATAGTAAGGTACTAAGTAGATTATCTAGCACTGTTTGCACGTTCTAGTTCTTAATTTATCACTACTTCCCTAATTCGTAGCAATTAATAAGCATTTAAACACTTTCTATATGTCAGGCACCATGTTAAGTACTAGAGATTAAAAAAAAAAAAAGGTAAAAAAAATTTTTTTTCCTGCCCAGAAAGAGCTCACAGTTAACTTGAGTTAATCTCAGAGGAAAGGCACTGATTATCATTAAGGCATTACCTATCATTTATGGAGACAGAGAAAATCTTCTTGTAAAAGAAAAGATTTTAGCATAATTGAAGAAGTCCAGGAGGTAGACATAGGGAATGAAATCATTTCCAGGAAGGCTAACAACCAGTGGAAGTGTTGGAAGATGTAATGAATGAATGAATAAACAAACATGTATTTAGCACTCAACTATATTCCAGTTATATACTGTGTTAAATATTAGGGATTCAAATAAACTTTAAAGGAGCTTACAGTCTAACAGGAGAAAGCAAAAAGAAAGCTGAAAATTGGGAGAAAGGTGAGGGAGAAGATTCCCAGCATAGGGCATGATGTCTAGGGAGAGGAGCTGATGATTTTAATTGTTTTCTGATTTTAATTTTTTTTCTGATTTTCTGTTCATTAATTTTTTAAGTACACATTTCTTTATGAATCATGGTAGGAGAGAAAAATCTGAACAAAAGGGAAAAACCACAAGAGAAAAGAAGGGAAAAAAGTAAGCATAGCATGATTGATTTACATTCAATTTCCATAGTTTTCTTTCTGGGTGCAGATGATATTTTCTAACCAAAGTTTATTGGGATTGCCTTGGATCACTGAACTGCTGAGAAGAACCAAGCATTTCATAGTTGATCATCGCACATTCTTGCTGTTACTGTTTATAATGTATTCTTGGCTCTGCTTGTTTCGCTCATTATCAATTCATGTAAATCTTTCCAGGACTTCCTAAAATTAGTTTTAATATACTATAACTTATTCAGCCATTCCCCAGTTGGTGAGAATCTACTCCTTTTCCAATTTTTTTGCCATCACAAAAAGAGCTGCTACAAACATTTTTGCACATTGAGTCCTTTCCCCTCCTTTATTATTTCCTTGGGATATAGATAAAATAGCAGCATTGTTGAGTTAAAGGGTGTGGAGTTTTGTAGCCCTTTGGGCAGAGTTCTAAATTGCTCTCCAGAATGTTTGGATCAGTTCCCAACTGCACTAACAATGCATTAGGTTTTCCCACACCCCTTCCAACATTCATCATTATCTTTACCTGACATTTTAGCTGTGAGCTTTCTTTAAATGGAAACTTTGAGAGGTGTTCTTTACTCTGCCCTCCAGTCCTTCAATCAGAAGAGTAGAGGGTCCTGAGAGTATTAATATTAAAGAGGTCTAAGTACCAAAGATGATGGCAGTTCTCAGCATGATGCAATTCCTGATGAAAAGATTGCATGATAGGAAGTAATTGTAATATCCATATATATATTTTTAAATTTCAGTGGTATTTTATTTTCCTTTTATATATATATATAATGTAGTTTTCAACCTTTGTTGAATAATTAGGAAAATAATATAATTATATATATATACATACATATATATATATGTATGTATATATATATTATATCCCTCAAGACTGTAAGCAATTTGAAATAGGTTTTACATGCACAATCATTTTATTTATTTATTATTTTTATTTTTTTAATTTTATAATTATAAATTTTTTTGAGAGTATATATGCATGAGTAATTTTTTTTTTATAACATTATCCCTTGTATTCATTTTTCCAAATTTCCCCCCCCACACTCCTTCCCCTAGATGATAGGCAATCCCATACATTTTACATGTTACAGTATAACCTAGATACAATATATGTGTGTAAATACCATTTTCTTGTTGCACATTAATTATTAGCTTCCGAAGGTATAAGTAACCTGGGTAGATAGACAGTAGTGCTAACAATTTACATTCATTTCCCAGTGTTCCTTCTCTGGGTGTAGTTATTTCTGTCCATCATTGATCAACTGGAAGTGAGTTGGATCTTCTTTATGTTGAAGATATCCACTTCCATCAGAATACATCTTCATAAAGCATTGTTGTTGAAGTGATGTACAATCATTTTAGACATATTTCCATATTACTCAAGTTTGAAAGAAAAACCAGAACAAAATGGAAGAACCAAAAAAAAAAGTAACTCCCCTTCCCCCCCCCAAAAAAAGGTGAAAATACTGTACTTTGACTCTCATTCAATTTCCCTAGTTCTCTCTTTGGAGACGGGTGGCATATTCCATCCCAAGTTTATTGGAACTGTCTTAGATGTATCACTGTATTGCTGAGAAGAGCTAAATCTATTATAGTTTAATCATCACACAATCTTGTTCTTACTGTGTACAATGTTCTCCTGATTCTGCTTACTTTATTCAGCATGAGCTCATGTAAGTATTTCCAGGCTTTTCTGAAATCAGCCTGTTCATCTTTTCTTATAGAATAATAATATTCCATTACATTCTTATATCACAACTTATTCATCCATTCTCCAACAGATGGGCATCCATTCAGTTTCTAGCCGCTACAAAAAGGGCTACTACAAACATTTTTGCAAATGGGGGTCCTTTTCCCTTTTTAAAGATCTCTTTGGGATACAGGGATATAGTAGAGACACTGCTGGATCAAAGGGTAAGCACAATTTGATAGCCTTTTCGGCATAATTGACTAGGAAGATGTTGATGTCCTTGACAATAATAGGACATTTAGGAGCAGATGAATAAAATATTGGCCCTGGAGTTAGGGAGATTTGAGTTCAAAACCAGTACTAGCTGTGTGGCCCTGGGTAAGTCATTTAACCTTGGTTTGCCTCAGTTTTCTCATCTGTATAATGGAGATGATAACCTTGTGGACCTTCTTTTTTAGTAACCAAAATCTTTATTTCTTACCCACTATCAAATAGTTTTATGATTCTAACTTTGTAGTATAGTTCGAGATAAGATGCTGGTAGGTTCTCCTCCCTCCCCCCCCTTTTTTTCCCAAGGATTACCTTGATATCCTAGACCTTTTGTTCCTCCAGATGAATATTATTTATTTATTTTTTTTGTTCTGTGAAGTTTGGCAGTATGATTGGTGTGATCCTGAATAAATAAAGTTAGGCAATATTGTCATTTTTATTATATTAGTGCAGCCTACCCAGTACTTATGAGCAGTTAATATTTTTCCATTTATTTATATCTCTCCCTTTATATGAAGAATAATTTGTAATTTTGTATATATAATTGCTGTGTTTCCTGGCAAGTAGACTCTCAAGTATTTTATTCTGTCTGCAATTATTTTAAATCAAATTTTTTTCTTTATCTTCCTCTTGAATTTTATTGGTAATATAGAGAAATGCTGATGATTTGTGAGAATTATTTTATATTTTGTATCTTTGCCCAGATTGTTAATTGTTTTCACTAGGTTTTCAGGTAACTTTCTAGGGTTCTCTAGGTAACATATCATATCATCTGCAAAAAAGTGATAATTTTATTTCCTCTTTGCCTATGTGCCTATTCCTTCAAGTTGTTAACATTTTTAGTACAGTATTGAATAATAATGGTCATAATGAATATCCTTGCTCTATTATTGATTTTACTGGAAAAGCTTCTAGTTTAGTCCCCATCATAGATAATATAGATAATGCTTGCTCTTAGTTATAGATGGATACTATTTATCCATTTTTATCAGTTTTAAAAAAAGCTTTTTTTTTTTTTTTTTGCTTTCTAGTGTTTTTAACAGTAGTGAGTTATATTTTGTCAAAAGCTTTTTCTACATTTATTGGAATAATTATATGAATTTTGTTGCTTTTGTTATTGATATGGTCACTTATGTTTACAGTTTTCCTAATATTGAACCAATCCTGCTTTCCTGGTGAATCCAGTCTAATCATAGTTTATAATCTTTGTGTGTAATATTGGAATCTCTGACAATGTTTTATTTAAAGTTTTTGCAACAGTGTTCATTAAGGAAATTAGTTTATAGTTTTCCTTTGCTGTTTTTCCTCCCTGTTTTAGACATTAAAACTGTATTTATATTGTAGAAGGAATTTGGAAGGACTTCTTGCTCTGTTTTTTCAAAGTTTTCTAGTATTGGAATTGTATTCTTTACATGTGGTAGAATTTGCTTGTAAACCTGTCTGGTTCTAAGTTTTTATTCTTTGGGAGTTCCTTTATGACATGTTTAATTTCTTTTTTCTGAGATTGGATTACTTAAGTTCTCAATTTCTATTTCTGTTAATCTGGGCATTTTATATTTTTGTAAGAATTCTTCCATTTTCTTAAGATTGTCAATTTTATTGACATTTAATTGGGTGAAATACTTTGACAACTTCTTTTGTTTCTTCACCTTTTTTTATTTTTGATGCTAATAATTTGAATTTCTTTTTTTTTTGCTGAGGCGATTGGGGTTAAGTGACTTGCCTATGGTCACACAGCTAGGAAGTGTTGTCTGAGGTCACATTTGACTCAGGTCCTCCTGACTTCTGGACTGGTGCTCTATCCACTACGCCACCTAGCTACCCCCCATTTTATTGTTTTTTGTTTTTTTTAAATACAAATTCCTAGATTTTGTTAATTCCATTGTTTTTCTTTTAGTCTTAATAACCTTATCTTTGTTCTTCAGCATTTTGTTTTTTTTTTTTTTGGATGTATAGTGGTGCCTTGGTATTCATCATTAATTGGTTCTAGAAGGCATTACAAGTGACAAAAATGATGATTACCAAACAAGTTTTTCCCATAAGGAGTACATCGACACTTAGGAGACAAACCATTCTTCCCCATTCAATTCTCCAAAGGGGCAAGTTGCACATCCAGCTACAGAGAAATAAGCCAGCTCAGCCCAGCTTGACTCCTCTCTTCTTGATCTAGCTCACTTTCTGAGAGGAACTCTGATCTTTATACTCTCATCCTACTCTACTTTCTACAAGTTTCCTTGAAGGAAGGGAGCCTGGATATGTAGGCAGAAGCTATGGTCCCTTGCCTGCTGCCCAGGACTGTGGCTGCTCCCAGGAGTCCTAAGTCCTTCCTGCCACTGCCTTTGGCTGGGCTCCTGTCATTTCTCTTCCTGCTGAGCATGATGGCTTCTCCATCAAAAAAATTTTTTTTCCTTGTTGAAATGCATCAGTTACTGAAGCAGATGAGTGCCGAGGTATCACTGTGTAATGAAGGCTTTTAATTTGTTAGTTTTCTACTTTTTTTAGTGCATGGAAATTTCATTACCAGCTCTTTCTGTTTTATTGATGAAAATGTTTGGACGTATGTTTTCTTTTAAGAACTTCTTTGGCTGAATTCCACAAATTTTGACATGCTGTGTCATTGTTTTCACCATTTTAAATAAAATTTGTTGTTTCTGTGATTCACTCATTTTTCATTTCATTTTGTTTCACTCTTTGTTTTATCTGTTTTTAGGATTAAGTTATTTACTCTAGTTAATTTTAATTGTTTATCTATAGTGACTTTTTGAATATATTAAAAGAGATCAGTCAGCAAAAATTATCAAGAGGCTAATTTTTTAGCATACAGTCTGCATGCTTAGCATGCTTAGTGCTTAGTATACAAATACCTAAGAATTACAGATATGAAAAGCAGTCTTTTCCTTCAAAGAACTTATATTAGAATGAGGGAAGATAACACAAAAATGAAGCTGAAAGGAGGAGGCAGAGAGAGCGTTCAGGTTTTCCTTACATGAAAGTTCTGGGAGGAGCCCCAGGAATAGAGGGTGTTGATGATGAGTGACTTCATGGACTGACGTGATCTTAAATGAAGAAGTTCTTGTTAGATGTGTTTTAATATTTCTGTTCCTTTACTTTTTTTTTTTTTTAATTTTAAAATTTAAAATTTAAAAAATTTTTTCTTTATTAAAACTTTTTATTTTTCAAAATTCTTCAACATTAACCCTTGCAAAACCTCGTGTTCCAATTTTTCCCTCTTCCCCTACTCCCTCACTTGGATGGCAAGTAGTCCAGTATATGTTAAATATGGTAGAAATATGTTAAATCCAATATAGGCATACATATTTATACAATTATCTTGATGCACAAGAAAAACTAAACCCAAAAAAAAATGAAAATGAAAATAAAACGCAAGCAAACAACAACAAAAAGAGTGAAAATGCTATGCTGTAAACTACACTCAGTTCCCATAGTCCTTTTTCTGGGTGTAGATGGCTCTCTTCATCACAAGATCGTTGGAACTGGTCTGAATCATGTCATTGTTGAAAAGAGCCACGTCCATCAGAATTGATCATCATATAATCTTGTTGCCTTATACAATGATCTCCTGGTTCTGCTCCTTTCACTCAACATCAGTTCATGTAAGTCTCTCCAGGCCTTTCTGAAATCATCCTGCTTATCGTTTCTTACAGAACAATAATATTCTATAACATTCATCCTCTATTTTTGTTATAGAAGTTTTTATGTGCTCATTTAATTTTTTTTTTTTTTTTAATATACACAGTAACTACTAAAAGAGTACCTTGCACACATAAGACATATGTATAATCTTTTCCACTTCTATTTTATGATCTCTGGAGGCCTATCATATCAACTTTTCTGTAATTCTGTTCTGATTCTTCATTTCTTTCTTTTTTTTTTTTTTCCTGGATTCAAAAATTGAGGTAAATTTAGGCTCCCTATTTTTGGAGTTTTACTTTGTATTTCTCCCTTGAACTCTTTTGTTTTAAGTATTTAGATGTGGTTTCATTTGTAATTATGTTATCTATTTATATGCATTCATTGCTTTGGTTACTTTTGAGCAAATTGTAGTTTCCCCTTTTATCTCTTTTAATTAAATCTTTTCTTGATTTTTCTCCCTCTCCTTTTTGACTTCAACTAGCAAAGTAAATTTTGCTCCTGCACTTTAAGTCTATTTGAATCTGCGTTCACATGCTTTTCTTGCAAATAACATGTTAATGAATTCTTATTTCTAATCAACTCAATCCATTTGTCTTTACTTTATGAATGAGTTTATTCCAGTTATATTCAGTTATGATTATTAATTATGCATTTCCTTTGATTGTTTCCTTTTTTAAAATAAGTTTTTAGTATTTTTTGTTTTTAATATTATAGTTGTCTCCAATATTCCTTCTCTTTCTCAGAGTTTTCTCTATAACAAAGTATTTCTTAAAGCCAATTTTTTTTTTTTTAAATTTAGGAGGAAAAAATAAGTACAAACTGATCAATTCTTTGAACAGGTCTAAAACATTCAAAACATATAATACCAATGTGAAAAAAATTCAAACTTCCAAAAAGGGTTTGTCTTTAGATATCTTCATTCTAATCATACTTGATCTCTTATAATATTGTTATATCACTTTTTAATTTTTTTGATTTGGTCTCTTATTTATTACATTGTTGTAGTTAGTGTGTACATTTTATTTTTCATCAGTTTCTGTAAGTTGTGGTTCTTTGTAATCATCTCATACATTGTTTTTACAGCACAGTTAATATTTCATTATATTCATGTATCATAATTGATCTGGCCATTCCTCAATGAGTACTCTATTTTATTTAATTTTTTTGCTGTCACAAAAATGCAACTATAAATATTTTGAAGAGAAGGGGGACTTTTTTTCTTCTTGGTGGATTCCTTGGAGTATAACTCCAGTAATAGTCTCTGATTCAAAGAATGTGGACATTTTCAGTAACTTGATCTTTGTAATTTAAAAACTTTTTTATGTAACTTTTTTTTCCCCAAGTATGTGCATAGTTTTCAACATTTATTTTTGCAAAACCTTGTATTCCAAATTTTTTTCTCCCTTCTTCCTCCTTCCCCTCTCCTTTAGAAAGCAAACAATCCAATATAGGTTAAACATGCAATTCTTCTAAACATATTTCTATATGTCATGCTGCACAAGAAAAATCAGTATAAATCTAGTATGAAAAAAATCTGTATAATTTAACATTTTTAAAAAAATGGTTATGTCAATTTATAGCTCCACCAAGAATATATCAGTATTGCTTATCATTCCATAAATCCTCTGAAATTGAATATTATACTTTTCTGTTATTTTTTACTATTTGCAGAATGTGAGGTTAAATCTTAGAGTTGTTTTGATTTGTATTTCTTTATTTTAAAAAGTATATAAAGTATAATCTGGAGCATATAAACTGTAAAAAAAAAACAAAAAACTGGAAAAGTAGGCTATATTATGAAAGGTATTGAAGGCCAAATTAAGGATTTTGTATTTGATCATGGAGGTGATAGGGAGCCACTAGAATTTAGTAGGATGGTGACATGATTGTGTCTGTGCTTTAGGAAAATCACTTTGTGGCTGAATGAAGGATAGATTGGAGTGGGGAGAGACTTGGGGCAGGCTGACCCACCAGCAGACTTTTGCATTTGTCTAGGTGGGAAGTAATGAGGATCTATACTAATGTGTGATAGGGTCAGAGGAAAGAAGATTTGCAGAAGTGAAGTGGGTAGACCTTGGCAACAGCTTGGTTATGAGAGGTGAAAGGTAGTAAGGGGTTGAGAATAACTCCTAGGTTGCAAGCCTGAGGGACTGGAAGGATGGTGTTGTCTTCTATAGTAATAGAATCTTGAGGGGAGGGTTTGAAGGACATACTGAGTTTCAGATGTCTGCTCGTTATGCAGTTTGAGATGTCTGAAAGGCAGTTGGAGTTGTGAAATTGGAAGATAGTTTGTGGTAGGATAGGTGGATTTGAAATTCATCGGTACGGTGATAAGAATTAAATCCATGGAAATTGATGAGATCATCAAGTGAAGTAGTAATAGAGGGAGAATGGAAGGGGGCACAAAAGAAAATTCTGAGGAATATTCGGGGTAAGAGAGTATGATCTGGATGTTTTTTGACATGACCAGTATAGGAATTTGTTTTGCTTGATTGCTAGATGTTTTTATTTGTTCCTCTCCACTACCTTTTACAGGAGTGGGGCTGGAAAAAAGAATAAAGATTGTTTTTTGTCTTTGTAATTCCAGTTCTCAACACAGGGCCAGGCACTTAATAGAAGCCAAAAAAAATTCTGAGTTGTTGGTTGGAGTTTTGGGAGTTGTCTACATATGAAAGACAATGGAAGGCTTTAGGATAGATGGAATCATTTAGGGAGAGTATAGACTTTACAGGAGATGGATGGACAGATTTTTGGGGTGACCTCTTTTTAGAAAGAAAAACCAAGTTACTATTTTAAACTGTTACTCTTTTGCTTGGTAAGAAGTAAGAATTTTGTAAAATGAATTTATGTGAAATGAATTTTTTTTCTTTTCATGGAGGCTATGAGTCCTGATGATCGTTATATTCTCACAGCTGACAGAGATGAGAAAATTCGTGTTAGTTTGTTTGCAGCACCACACAACATAGAATCTTTCTGCTTGGGGCATACGGAGTAAGTAAATTGTCCATCACTTTTGGTAATAGTTGTAATAATCATTCATGTTGATATAATATCTTATGGTTTGTAAAGGGCTTTCAGCACAATTCCGTGAAGTAAATAATATAATTAGTTTTATTCTTAGTTTACTCGTAAAGGAATTAGGTGACCTGTATAAGGTTGTAGATCTAGTAAGCAGTAGAGCTGAGAATTGAACACAGGTCTTTTTACTGCAAGGCAAACATATACTGCTTTTGTTTGATCATAATTTATTTATGAATTCATGTATCAATCATTACTTTTATTGTCTAATTGATGCTATGAGTCAACCTAGTTTTGTTTAATCCTTATTAGCTTCTCTGCATTGAAACTTAGTCTTCTAGTACATGTATCTATAGGTAGTTAGTATTGCTTTGGAGTTTCTTCCGGAATTTGTGGTACTTGCTAATTGTTTATGCTAATTAACCATGTTTTTTTTTTTTTTTTAAAGAGGGTTAATTTATTTAAATAATTTTCTTTTAGAACAAAATCCAGTAACTTTTTACAAGTAAGACAAAGTACAGTTTACTAGCAGAGTGATTTTAAAGGACTGTATTGGGTAGCCATTCTATTTATTTAGTTAGCAATTTAAAACTTATTTTTGATGAACTTTTTGTTTTAGGAGGCTGGCCATATAATTTGTAGGTATAGAAATTTCCTTATATCATGGATAGGTATGCAGGCAGCAAGAAATATATAACTTAACATTTTTAACATTTAAGAATTGATTCTCTAAACTAACAAGTTGCTTTTTTATTTTTAAATTTCAGTGTGCTTAATTTTATTCTTTTTCACTTAATAAATATATCATTATATATTCCACAAAAAGAATTTTATTACCTTGTTGCCTATTCTGATTCCTTCACTTTTCTATTCTTATTACTAGCATTTTCTAATACAATATTGTATAATATTGGTGACAGTGGGCTTCCTTGTTTCACTTCTGAACTTATTGGAACAATTTCTAGTTTATTCCCCATTAAAAATAATGCTTGTTAATGATTTTAGAGATGCTTCTTACCATTTTTCAGAAAAAATCCATTTATTTATTCCTATGTTTTTCAACAGAAATGAGTATTATATTTTGGGAACAGCTTTTTTTGTGACTATGTAATTAGATAAATAGAGATGAACATTTTCTTCTATTGTTTTTGCTGAATCATATAGGCTTTGATATATTGTCTTATTGTTATTTTCTTTAATGAAATTATTATTTCTATGAAAATGCAGATTAAAAACTTCTTGATGACTAAATAAAGAATGAGTGGGTTAAAGAACAAATCATAGAACATTATCAGTTATGTTTATAGTTTTATGTTATATCATTCTTGTATTCTTAATATAAATATCAGTTGGTCATAATGTATAACCTTCGTAATATTTTGTTGTAGTCTCCTGGCTAGTATTTTATTTAGAATTTATGGCTTCATATTCATTAATGAAATTAGATTATAATTTTCTTTCTTTGTTTTGGCTCTTTATGGTTTATGTATCAAATGAAAAAATCCCCAATTAAACATCACATTGGAAATCCTAAAAATTATAGGTGAAATTAATAAAATTGATGTGTTTTATTTATTAATATGATGATTTTGGTGAAAATCATTGAATTAATAGATAAAACTTTTATTAAAGTTTATTATTTTATTTTTTAAAAAATATTTTATTAAAAAAATCTAATGAAAATAAAACAGGTTAATATCAATTCTTTTTTTTTTTTTTTTTTTTTTTTTTTTTTGCTGAATTGCAATTTGGGTTAAGTGACTTGCCCAGGGTCACACAGCTAGGACATGTTAATATCAATTCTAAACTTATGTGTGCCAAATGCTATAGCATCTGAATTTTTCAAGGAAAAACTAATGAATTACAGGTGGAAATAAATAGTAATATGATAGTAGTGGGGAGCCATTAATCTTCTTTTAGAATTAGATAATTTTAACTGAAAAATAAATAATAATGAAGGAGGTGAACAGAATCTTAAATAAGTTATATACCTGTAAAGAATTAAATGGGGATAGAAAGGAATACACCTTATCTCAGTGGTAAGTGGTATTTTTACAAAAATTGACCATACATTAGGGCATAACTTTAAAGTTAGGCAGAATAGCAGCAATATTAAAGGTAATTTTTTTTTAGATCACAATGCAGTGAAAATTATTTTCAATATATAGAAAGAACAAAGGAGAAAACCAAATCACTAGTATAAAAATGAAAAGGGTGAATATATCACTAATGAAGAGAAATCAAAGATATTCTAAGGATTTATTCTGGCTGCATTTCACAGATTTTGGAATGTTCGCAATTGTTATTTTTAATTAAGTTATTGATGGTTTCTCAGATTTGTTCTTATTTTCTTTCTAATAAATTTTTAATCTTTATTTCAAATATTCTTTGTTGAATATAATTTTTGTACATTATGATCAGAAAATGATGCATTTATTATTTCTGTGGGTTTTTTTTTTGTTTTTTTTTGTTTTTTTTTGCATTTGTTTATGAAGTTTTTAATGCTCTAATTAATACATGATCCGTTTTTGTGAAGGTGCTTAGAAATGGGTATTCTGTTCAGGTTCTTTACTTTCTTCTGTAATGCCTGTTTCATAGGCAACAGATCTCTCCCTTCAACTTAAATCATTTTTCCCACTCCTATATTTTAGCTTACTGAAACCTGGCCACCTTTTATAGCATTGGCAGCCCCTTCACTTATTACCTCCAACTCACTAGTCAAGATTGGGGAGTTGGAATACTCCTTGTTCTCCACTAGCAATTCTAGGTTTTCTCCTTACCTCTGCCATTCAGTAGCTTTTTCTGCTTTGAGGTTCATAGATTAATTTCTCTCTGTCTTTCTCGAAGAAGGCTTATTGAAGGATATCTTCTAGCGGAATCCTTTTTTTAAAATTTATTTTATTTTTCCAAATACATGCAAAGATAATTTTCAACATTCATTTTTGCAAAACTTTATGTGCCAAATTTCTCTCCCTTTCTTCCTAAAAAAAAAAAAAAAAAGATAAAATAAAACTTTATGGTATAACCGTATACCTTACAAATTATAGTGATAAATGGAGTAAACTTCATTTACCACTGCCATTTGGGACACAACTGTGTGTATGTTGCAAGGTAAGAGGAAGTTTCAAGACTAAAATTCCCTTAGAAAAAAACACAGCTCTGATCTACAAAAATAATGTCATATTCTCTCTGGGACTATAAAGGGAAGTGGGGGTAGAGCAGAAACTTATTTTTAGTGACATATGATATTGATACTTTGTATATAAACTGATGAATTTTGTGACAGTATTCATCCTCAAAAGGTCATTGGAAATGGGCGTAGGAGGAGAGTATGGCTTACCTATAGAATGAAGATCTCTAGTTAAATGAGCAGCTCCACAGTTTTTTTTTCAGACCATGGCAATTATTACCAAGAGGCAAAGTGGTTTCATGGAATGCCGGTTTAAAAATGCCTAGCTGTGATGTTTATTAATAGTGTGATAAAAGCAAGTCAGAACATCACAACATCTGTTTCTAAAATGTAATAGTGACAATAACTTTTCTACCTATATGGAAAAACCATTTAGATGTTTTTTATAAAAACTTTCTCCTTCTCAACCTGCTTTTAAATAGCACTCACACAGATGATGGCTACTGAAATGAAAAGGGAAGAAAATAATTTGGTGGTAAAACTGAAAACAATCCATATTCCATCCTAGAAACTGAAAGGAGAAAGAGGAAATGAAACAAAAAAGTGGAAGTTTTCCAGATACTCTTGCCCCCAGGATTAAATATAAAACTCTTGTTTGGTGGCATTTATAACTTAGCACTTACATTTATAAGCACCTGCATTTTCAGTTTTCTGAAACTTTACTCTCCAAAACATAAATTCCATCTGTCAGCTTTGGACATTTTCTGTCGGCATTTTGTTTTCTTTCTCATTTCTTTTTTTTCCTTCTTGATCTGATTTTTATTGTGCAGCAAGATAACTGTATAAATTATGTATACATATATTGGATTTAACATATATTTTAACATATTTAAAATGTATTGGACTACCTGTCATCTGAAGAAGGGAGTAGAGGGAAAGGGGATAATTTGGAACAGAAGGTTTTGCAAGGATCAATGTTGAAAAATTACCAACGCTTATGTTTTGTAAATAAAAAGCTTTAATAAAAAAATGCAAGCAAACAACAGAAAGAGAGAGAATGTTATGTTGTAATACACACTTAGTTCCCACAATCCTCTCTCTGGGTGTAGATGGCTCTCTTCATCACTGAACAATTGGAACTGGTTTGAATGACTTGACTCTTTTCAACAATGAGATAATTCAAGGCAATTGCAATGGACTTGAGATGGAAAGTACCATTGACATCCAAAGAGAGAAGTATGGAGACTGAATGTGGATCAAAACAAATAGTATTCTCACCATTTTTGTTGTTGTTTGTTTGTTTGGGTTTTTTCTCTAATTTTTTTCCCCCTTTAGATCTGGTTTTTCTTGCATTCTCCATGCTAGGAATGCTGGCCCTTTTTACTTCTATGGATTTTCCTGGCTTCCTTTAAATGCCAGCTAAAATCCTGGCTTCTGCACATGGCCTTCCCCACCTAGCCCCACTTAATTTTAGTGCCTTCTCCCTTTTAATAGTTTCTTTTTTATTTTGTATATAGCTTGCTTTTACCTATTTTTTGCTTCTTGTCTCCCTCATGTTGTAAGATTCTTGAAAACAGGAATTGTCTTTTGCCACTTTTTATATCTCTAGCATTTAGCACAGTACTTGGCATGTGGTAGTAATATGGAAATATTTATTTAAGACTCAATAATATATGTTGATTTACAATTGTGATTGCTAACTCTATTTTCATCCATCTTATTCTCATCATTTTCCTTGTTCTTTCTTCCTTCTTCTTTATGGGTCTGTCTTATTTTAGTCTAACAGCTCTCTTATTGTTTTTCCTCCTTCTTGTTCTCCTATTGCCCCCTTACCATCTTATTTTCTTTTTGGGTAAGGTATAGTTCTGAATTAACTACGTACATATATGTATTCTTCTCTTCTTTTAACCAGTTCGAATGAAATAGAAGTTAAAGTATTACCCAGTTACTCCAACACCAACTGTTTCTTCTGTTTTATATATTCCCCATTTTTTACATTACTATTCTCATTTGGATTTCAAAATCTTTTTTTTTTTTTCTCTTTTAAAAAAAAGCCCAAATTTTTTTTAAAAAAGCTTTTTGAGTTTGTGTTCAGTCTGACTTTCTTTACTTTCAAATTATTCTCTTTATTTTTATCTTGAATTTCCTGTCACCACAGTAGCTATTTATGGTTTAGTTCATATTTTGCTTATTTATTCTTCTATTACTTCTTCACTTTAGATTTTTAAGTTAGTCCTGGGTTCTGTACAATTATTGGATTGATGTCTGTTATCGACTTAATCTTTTTATATCCTTCCACTGCTTTCACAGCTCAATTTTGGGCCTGCACATTTTTAGTTTTTCTAAAGTATTGTGATTTGGGAAGTGATCTGTTCATTGTCTTATTAGTCTCCGAGCTCTGCACATTAATGACTCAATTAGGTTCTGTTGGCTTGTGGATTGTTAATTTTAAGAGACTTCTGCTGGACTTAATTACTGTTAGTTCCTTGGGAGATTCTGCAGTTTCAGAGAGAGAACTGCTGACTCCCTTCTGGTTTGGGATTGCTGCCTTGGTTATTCTACTGTGAAACTGATGACTGGAACTGAATTGTGTCCCTGCTCCTCAAAGGCATATACTTATGTTTCAAGATCTTGTTTCTTGCCTAGTGCTCATTCAGGGCCCAGGCTTACTTTCAGTTATTTTTTTTTTGTCCTTTATCTGTGAGCACCTGTCCTATATCCTAAACTAGTTCTGTGATCCCTTAGGTTCTGCCTTGGTGCTACATGCCCTGGGGTTCTGTCTTGGCTTCCTTTTGGTTCCTTATTCTTCAAAAACTTTCTGCCACATGTTCCTGCCTAATGCCTATGCTCAGTGTCCATTGACCTCTCTGTTGGTCTCCATAAATTGCCCTGGGTTGAAAGAATGACTCACTAGGACTTTTCTTGGCTTGCCCAATCAGACATTTATCTAATATGTTTTCTATGTGGTGGAGAAAGTATGCTGGGTGAGTTGGATAGAAGTACTTCATCTCATTCTTCAGACTTGACTGCTTCTTGTTTCTAAGACTGCTGATTATTTCCAAATTGTTTCTTTAACAATATATGAAAATTAGCTAAATTATCATGTCATACACTGTTTTTGGTATTGCCATAAAGCATGCTATGTGTTTAAAAGTCTTATATGTATTCAGATAATTTTAGATCTTTGGAGAAATTTTCTTAGATCTATGAGGAGAGATGTGGGAAAAATTGTTCTAATACTGCTAAGATTGTGATTTTGAAATAGGAAAGATGATGCCATCACTAGGTAGGTATTCAGTAGTAATAATTCTTGAACTTTTTTGTCTCAAAGTCCTTTTATGCTTTTAAAAATTATTGAGACTCACAAAGATCTTTTATTTATATGACTTATGTCTCTTGATATTGTAAAATTTTGAAAAATTACTTATTAACTAAAAATAATAAAACAACTCCATGTTAACACAAATACTATTTTTAATGAAAATAACTTTTCAAAAATATAAATGAGTGACATTGTTTCACTTATTTTTGCAAATTTCTTAATTGTATGGACTTAAAAAAACAACTCCCATCTGTTTCTGCCTTTGGACTATTGCCATATATTGATTTGGTTAAAGTATATGAAGAAAATCTGGCCTCATATAAATATGTAGTTAGAAAAGTAGGGGAATATTTTTAAATTGGGAAATAGTGTTTAAGTTGTATTATGAAAATAATTTTGACTTTGTGGATTCTACAAAAAGGTCTTGAGGACCCCCAGGGGCCTGCAGACCACAGTTTGAGAATCACTATTCTAGAGAATTAACAGTTGTGGAATATAAGATAGTATCCTGAGGCCTGCATATACCATCTCTTGTAGAACTCTAAAATGTTATGTTATTTGGAATCATCAGCATAGTATGGAGGAAAGAGCTCTGCATTTGGACTTAAGGGCCTTGAGTTTAAATTCTGGTTCTGTTGTTGAGGTTTGACCTTGTGTAAGATTTAAGCTTTCTGGATCTCTTCAAAGGTAAAATGAAGAATGAGTGGAAAGGAAGAATTTAACTAGATTTTCTCTATAGTCTTTTCTAGTCCTAAAGCCTATGATTCCAATTCTGTATATATAATCTGTCATGAAGTCTTGCTCCAATTTATTTTTTTTTTGGGGGGGGAGATAATTATTTGGTGAGAAAAGGTAATTTTCTGAGGATAATTGTCTTTATTTAGACATGTACTGATGATCTTGTTTGGCAAAGACAGCATGGTTGACAAAAGTTTAACATCTTTATGTCAATTTTTTTTATCCTTAGGTTTGTGAGCAGAATATTTGTGGTGCCAAATTATCCTGATCTGTTATTATCTACCTCAGGGGTAGGTATTTTAATCATATCTCTTTGTTTTGTTTTTTTTTTTTTTTTTTAGTTTGGACAAGATATGTACGCAGTTTGATACTACAACTAGAGGTTCTTTTAGAGATAGGCTTTTGTTTATTTTTTATTTTATTTTTGTTCGTTATCCTAGATGGTATTTTCCTTCTTCTTCCCCCAAGATAAAGAGGTAATTGTAATTCTTATTTCCAGCAATTTATTAGACAGAAAATATTAATTTCATGGTCCTTTTAATTGATCCTGATATGGACTTAATCTAAAGTGATTACCATCATTAGCTCTAAAAATGTCTTCATTATCTCAGGTGCAGGAGATGAGAAGAGAGACATTTTGAATCTCTGGGACATTTAGATTCTACAGAAGTGCAAAATGTAAGGCTATGTAGAATGTAACTCTCTTACCTAAGTAAGATCCTAAGATTTAGTCTTCTAATATGTACTCCAGTAGATGCCTTATCATGTCATACAAGATTACACAGTTTTACTTTGACACTAGAAAGCAAGCTTATGTAGTTCCTAACATTCTGGCTTCATAATGAATTGTTGCTCAAAGTCCAGTCTTATAATTTTAGAGAGATTTATCACTAGGTGATAAATTTTTCAGCCATGATGTTCACAAAGCTCATTTGTTTTTCATAAGAAATTGTGATCTGGCTTAGTTAAAGGCAGACTTCATACTAATGAAATTATAGCTTTTTGAAGTATTGAGATTCTAAGATTTGTTACTATTGTATTTTTTAAAAACCATATTAATAAATAACTTTTGTCTTAAAAATAGTATCCAAAACCTAACTGCCAAATGAAAAGAAATTATGATTATTTTTCACAAAGGGATTAATCTTTTTTTATTTTTTTTTTTTATTCATTTTTCCAAATTATCCCCTCCCTCCCTCCACTCCCTCCCCCCGATGACAGGTAATCCCATACATTTTACATGTGTTACAATATAACCTAGATACAATATATGTCTTTAAATACCATTTTCTTGTTGCACATTAATTATTAGCTTCCGAAGGTATAAGTAACCTGGGTAGATAGACAGTAGTGCTAACAATATACATTCACTTCCCAGTGTTCCTTCTCTGGGTGTAGTTATTTCTGTCCATCATTGATCAACTGGAAGTGAGTTGGATCTTCTTTATGTTGAAGATTTCCACTTCCATCAGCATACATCCTCATACAGCATTGTTGTTGGAGTGTATAGTGATCTTCTGGTTCTGCTCATTTCACTCAGCAACAGTTGATGTAAGTCTCTCCAAGCCTCTCTGTATTCCTCCTGCTGGTCATTTCTTAACAAAGGGATTAATCTTAAGAAATCATTAAATTGTAGTTTTGTTAAACTTCTCAGTTATTAAGCAAACTTTTAAAAATAGTTTCATTTCATTTTCTTCAGCAGTCTTCCTTTTGCCCATAAACCTTTTCCCTTGTTGCTTTAATTTTTAGATTTTTTTTTTTTTTTTTTTTTAATGTACCCAGATTCCTGTTTTTGCCTTTCATGGCTTTTTTGTCTTTGCTAATCGATTTTCTAGTGTTTTTTTCTTGTTGATTTTTATCAATATCTGGGGCTTACTGAGTTTTTGCTTTTCTTTTACTTTGCTA
Organism: Sminthopsis crassicaudata; assembly: GCF_048593235.1. Classification (NCBI taxonomy): domain Eukaryota; kingdom Metazoa; phylum Chordata; class Mammalia; order Dasyuromorphia; family Dasyuridae; genus Sminthopsis; species Sminthopsis crassicaudata. The sequence continues at coordinate 257,914,408 of NC_133619.1, forward strand.
AAACCTATTTCCCTAGGATCTTAAAATTGTCTTTGAATTTTTCTATGAATAATGGAAAGTTTATTATGCAGGTCTTTCAATTAAGTAAATGTTTAACAAGTTGCTTATTATTTATTAGAATTTATTTATTAGAATTCTTGCAATAGGCATGGATAATATAAGTGGTATTGGTTTTGACCTAAAAGGGCCAACTCACTAACTATTTCCAGACAGGACAACCATTTAATCTCTTGGAAATTGTGTGATTTTTTAATTTTATTTTATTTTTTAGCCCTCTGTGCCCCTAACCTAAGGGTTTTACAAATAATATTTCTTACAATTCCTCAAAATTGGAAGAGAGGTTGTTTATTATGGGGTCCTTCAACAGATTTCCTCCCACCTCTGAATTCTTATTTCTTTAAACATGGAAAGAATGGCTCTTCAGAAACAAGATCTTTGTCCAGATGAGATATTGTCTCATTTGTGTTAAGTGCTGCTCTCTGAGTCATTAGATCTGGATTGAGTGAGATCCAAAAGGTGTTACCTGGGTGAGCTCAGGCAAGGCCTTTAACTTCTCTGGTCTTCAGATTTCTCTTCTATTAAATGAAGATAACAAAATCCACATAGTTGTTGGGAAGAAAATGCCAACAAGCTTCTTGTGACATAGAAATGTGAACTATCATTACTATATTAATATACTCTTATACTTTTATCCACAAAAAGGGAAAAAAAACCCAAAACATTGATATATTCTTAGGTAGGGGCAAAAGCAGAGGGCTGCCTTTTGTATCCATTCAAACTAGTGTGCTGACTATGCCAATGGCCTTTATAAAACATAGAGGAAATTTCTTCTACTTGAAAATACTTTGTTTTTGCGCAAACAACCAAGCAAGCAAGATTAGAAAGGAAGCAGAAAGTTGGGTAATGATTTTTTAGCTAGTGTTTCTGATAAAGGCATTTCTCAAATATATAGAGAATGGGGTCAAATTTATAAAAATGGAAGTAATTCTCCATTTGACAAATGAGGAGAAAAAAGGTAGTAGGGAGTTTTCAGAAAAAAAATTTTTTTATTATAGCTTTTTATTTACAAGATATATGCATGGGTAATTTTTCAGCACTGACAGTTGAAAAACCTTTTGTTCCAACTTTTCCCCTCCTGCCCATCCCTTCCTCAGATGGCAGATTGACCAATACATGTTAAATATGTTAAAGTGTAAATTAAATACAATATATGTATACATGTCCATGCAGTTATTTTGCTGTACAAAAAGAATTAGACTTTGAAATAGCTTATGAAGGAAATAAAAATGCAGGCAGACAAAAATAGAGGGATTGGGAATTCTATGTAGTGGTTCATAGTCATCTCCCAGAGTTCTTTTGCTGGGTGTAGCTGGTTCAATTCATTATTGCTCTATTGGAACTGATTTGGTTCATCTCATTGTTGAAGAGGACCACATCCATCAGAATTGATTATCATGTTGAAGTATATAATGATCTCCTGGTCCTGCTCATTTCACTCAGCATCTGTTCATTAAATCTCTTCAGGACTTTCTGAAATCCTCCTGCTGGTCATTTCTTACAGAACAATAATATTCCATAATATTCATATACTACAATTTATTCAGCCATTCTCCAATTGATGGGCATCCACTCAATTTCCAGCTTCCGGCCACACAAAGAGGGCTGCCAGAAATATTTTTGCACGTACAGATCCCTTTCCCTTCTTTAAAATCTCTTTGGAATATAAGCCCAGTAGTAACACTGCTGGATCAAAGGGTATGCACAATTTGATAACTCTTTGAACATAGTTCCAAATCATTTTCCAGAATGGCTGTATGTATTCACAATTTCACCAGCATTGTATCAGTGTCCCAGTTTTCCCACATCCCCTCCAACATTCTGTATAATCTTTCCCTGTCATTCTAGTCAATCTGACAGATGTGTAATGGTATCTCAGAGTTGCCTTAATTTGCATTTCTCTGTTTAATAATGACGTGGTGCATCTTTTCATGTGGCTAGAACAGTTTCAATTTAGAAGAAAAAAATTAAAAGAAGCTATAATCATGAAAAAAATACTCTAAATCACTATTGATTAGAAAAATGCAATAACCCTAACCTGAAATGCAATTCTTTAAGTATCATTTCATACCTACAAGATTGACTAATATAACAGAAAAGGAGAATAGTAGATGTTAGAGAAGATGTGGGAAAATTGGGGCACTAATGCATTGTTGGTGGATTATAAACTGATTTAGCCTTTCTGGAAAACAATTTGGAACTATGCCCAAAAAGCTATAAAACTGATCCAGCAGTGTCTCTACTGGGTCTGTATCCCAAAGAGATCATAAAAAAGGGGAAAGGACCCACATATGTAAAATGTTTATAGCAGTTCTCTTTGTAGTGGCAAAGAATTGGAAATCAAAAGAATGCTTATCAAATGGGTAATGGCTGAACAAGTTGTGGTATGTGAATGTAATAGAATACTGCTGTTCTATATGAAATGATGAGTAGGCAGATTGTAAAGACTTATATGAACCTATGCTGAGTGAAGTGAGTAGAATAAGGAGAACATTGTACACAAGAACAGCAAGATTGTGTGATGATAAACTATGATAGATTTAGCTTTTCACTTCCAATAGATTTGGGCCAGAAAGTTCTATCCATATCCAGAGAAAGAACTATAGAGTATGGCTGTAAATTGAAGCATTCTATTTTCACTGTGTGTGTGTGTGTGTGTGTGTGTGTGTATGATTTTTCCTTTCTGTTTTGTTTCTTTTACCACATAACTAATGTGGAGATATGTTTTCCTGATTGCACACACACCCACTGATTTATATATATATCAAATTGCTTGCTATTTTGGAGAGGGGGAAGGAAAGGGAAAGAAGGAGAAAAAATTGGAATTCAAAATCTTATATAAAAATGTTTTTTTCTTTATTTTTGTTTTTTAATAGTATTTTATTTTTCCAAATACATTTAGAGTTTTTGACATTGATTATTGTAAAACTGAGTTCCAAATTTTTCTCCCTCCTATTATCTCTTCTCTACTCAAGACAGAAAACAATCTAATATAGACTAAATATATGCAATTCTTTTAAACATATTTTCATATTTGTCACATTGTCTAAGAAAAATTAGATCAAAAGGAAAAAAAAATGGAAAAAAGCAAGCAAACAACAACAACAAAAGGTAAAAATATTATTCTTTGATCCACATTCAGTTTCTGTAGTCCTCTGGATGTGGATGGCATTTTCCATTCCAAGTCTATTGTAATTATCTTGAATTACTGCATTGTTGAAAAGAGCCAAGTCCATTACAGTTGATCATCATACAGTCTTGCTCACTTCATTCAACATCAGTTCATATAAGTATTTCCAGGCTTTTCTGAAATCAGCCTGCTTATCATTTCTTATAGAACAATAATATTCCATTATATCCATATATCATAACTTATTTAGCCATTTCTCAACTTATGGTTATCCATTCGACTGCCAGTTCCTTGTAAAAGAGCTTTTACAAAAAAATTGTTGCAGCTATGGGTTCCTTTTCTCTTTTTTATTATCGACCCAGTAGAGACACTGCTAGATCAAAGGGTATGTATGCATAGTTTTATAGCTCTTTGGGCATAGTTTCAAATTGCTTTCCAAAATAGTTGGATCAGTTCACAACTCCACCAACAATACATTAGTGTCCCAGTTTTCCCATATCCCTTTCAACATTTATCATTATTTTTTCCTGTTATCTTAGCCAATCTGAGAGGTGTGAAATAGTACTTAGAATTGTCTTAATTTGCATTTCTCTAATCACTAGTGAAAGTCTTATAAATATGAATGTTGAAAACTATCTTTACTTGTAATTGGAAAAAATCAAATACTATTTACAAAAAATCAAAAACAAAACAATGGGTATCTTCTGATCCGTGCAAACCTTAACTTTTAAGGATTTTTAAGGATATGTGTGTGTAAAAGATTTAATTTATTTGGTTGGTGTGCAAAGGGCAGAACCTTAAAGAAATGAATCTTTTTTTTTTTTTTTTTTTTTTTTTTTACTTTATGTAGGATTGTACTCTAAGACTCTGGGAATACAAAATTGGAAAAGAATTGCAGTGCTGTCATCTTAACAAACTGAGAAATACTGAGACAACACAATGTGATAAGGTGGGGTTTGTAATTTTAACCTTGTTTTTGTTAATATATTTGTAACCTTTTATTGAGTTGCATTGACTCTACAAAGCAAAAAGGAAAGCTAAAAAATGTTTAGTATCTATACTAGACTTCTGGCAGGGTTAATTTAGTGTTAAAAATAGTGGAAACAGTCATCATTTTGTCAATCACTCTAGTTCAGGGGATGGGAACCTTTTTTTTCTGACAAGAGCCATTGGAATATTTTTAATTGGTTATACAAAATTATCAACTTAGTAGAACTCAAGCAGTAGGGGGTTTTCAGTATCTAGCTTTCAGCTCATCACCACCTGTGGTTGGTTGCTTTAGCAAATGATATCACAGGCATTATATAAACCTTGGGCTGGACATTCCCCACCTCTTTTCTAGGTTGCCATTAAATTTTTTTTTATTCAAATGTATCTCATCTTGCTAAGGAATTGTTCCTTAGTTGTCAGGATCAATTAAAAATATTTTAAAAATCTTGTTTAGAAATGTTTTTGAAATTAGTGAAGAATGGGGTTTCAAAAGCAATTAATATTGCAGTAATGAATTTGGTACTGTCATTTTAAAAATATTTTCCATTTTGTAAAAAGGTATTTTTTGTAGCTATATTGCCTTGTGATAGTCACTGAGTTTTATGGTTGGGGGAACTGAAGCAGAATAAGGGGCAGCTGTGCCACCTGAGGCACATGGTGTAAAGAATAATGACTTGGGAGTCAGAAGTCCTGGCCTCTAGTCCTCTTCTTAGCTATATGATCATGGATAAGCTACTTTTATTTGGGCTTTAGATGTTTCTTTATCTATAAAATTAATGTTTAGACCAACAGAAACTCTTAACCTTGAAATAGCAAATTTTCAAAAAAACCTTAATTTTAAAAATTATTTTTTACAAAAATTTTATGCATAGGTAATTTTCCAGCATTGACCAATGCAAAACCTTTTGTTTCAACTTTTCCCCTCCTCCCCCCCAGCCCTTACCCCAGATGGCAGGTTGACCAGCACATGTTAAATATGTTAAAGTATAAGTTAAATACAATATACGTATACATGTCCAAATAGTTATTTTGTTGTACAAAAAGAATCAGACTTTGAAACATTGTACAATTAGCCTGTGAAGTAGGCAGACAAAAATATAGGGATTGGGAATTCTATGTAGTGGTTCATAGTCAACTCCCAGAGTTCTTTTGCTGCTCTATTGGAACTGATTTGGTTCATCTCATTGTTGGAAAGGGCCTCATCCATCAGAATTGATCCTCATGTAGTATTGTTGTTGAAGTATATAATGATCTCCTGGTCCTGGTCATTTCACTCAGCATCAGTGTAAGTCTCTCCAGGCCTTTCTGAAATCATCCTGTTGGTCATTTCTTATAGAACATTAATATTCCATAATATTCATATACCACAATTTATTCAGCCATTCTCCAATTGAGAAATAGTAAATTTTTAAAAAATGGATTTTGTTAACTGTATAATTGCTATTTTTTTGTAATCATATGTATTTTGTTTTATATATCTTATAATGTCATTTTGAGGAGAAGTCCATAAGCTTCATTAGACTGCCAGAGTTCCATGGCTCAAAAAAGATTAAGAACCTCTGATTTATTTGGACTTTTAAGTCACCTTTTGCATTTTGATTCTGACGTCTTTAAACAATATGAGGAAAGGTCACTGGAATCTTTATGGGTAAATTTATAGATATTTTCCAGCTCAGAGCTTTATTTCCTAGTAATTTATTTCTAGCTTTTGAGCTTCACTTATGCAAACCAATTAATTTTATGTGTCCACCCTTCCCCTCCTTTTTTTGCTTTTTGATTGATCATTTCTCTTTTCATTGTTGCCCTACACTAAAGGCTTTAAGGTCTTTATTATTTCTTATACATTTCAAAAATCTCTCTGATAACAGATCTTAGAGAGACATGAGATATGAGATTAAGAGAATTGTCCAACAGGCAAGGACACAAGTGAAATCTCATACAATGATTTTTCCAGTCAGATTTTTCTCTCAACAAAACTCTTTTCTAATGGTCTCAAACCAAGTAGAGTATAATGAATAAAACATTACATTTAACATGAGAATTCCTCATCCAAATCCTTTGATGTAGTATTATATAGTAACCATTTATTTATTTTTTGAACAGTGATTCTAATATATGCAAATCTTAGAATTTAGGTTATTCATTAAAGAAGAGTCAGTTTAGTGATTGTGAGTTTTCCTAGATGATCTTCCTTGGACATTTTAGCTAGCATAACAAATTTCAGGTTTTTTTGTTTTTTTGTTTTTTTCTTTTTTAAACAATGAAATAAAATTTCCTTCAGTTACCATTATGCTATTATTCTGTTCTTTCTTGTTTATTTCTTATTGATTCTCATTGTTCATGTACCATATATCTATAATTGCCAAGCATATTTAATATCGAAAATATTTTTAGTGCTTTCTGTATTTTTTTTTTTTTAATATGATAGTAACAGTCATGGTGAACTATTCAGAGCTCATAAATTGAATAATTGGACTTTTGTGTGAATATATGGCTTTAAGCCATTGTGTTGAGTGGGACAGAGAATCAAAGACTTGTTTCAGATGTTATAACATAAATTTGTACTGAACCCTGTCAGCCTGATAACATGATTTTTCTCTACTTTTGTTCAGGAGCCCTTAAAAAAAGAGTGAAGGCAGTGGATATTGGGAATAATCCAGGATTTAGGCTTGATTGACATTGGGATTAAAAAGATAAGGAACTTGAAAGCAGATGGTAGGCATTATAAGGAATCCTAGTGAGTAAGGAATTTTAAGTAAGTCTCGGCCATGTCTTTTTTTGCTGAGAACATGAGAATGTATTTGCAGTTATCTCATGGAATGCCAGGGAAGCACACAAGAAGAGTCAGCCATCCTTCTGGTGCCTTAATTAATGAATATCCTCTATTTCAGGCCTTTATTTACCTCAGAAACTTGGCCAGTTCCTGCAGTAAACATAATCCTCCTAAAGGAATGAACAAATATTCTCCTTGGTGGGCTTCTTGTGATGGAGCATCCTGTACCTGAGAGGCTACTACATCTCAAAAGTCATGTATCAAATGAAAATACTTAGTATAGTGCCTTCTTTGTTCTAAGCTTATAGAAACCCTTTAGTGGAAAGGGACTTTGAGGGTTTGGACTGGGAAACATTGCACAGCTTGCCTAGCAGCTGCTCCTACTTGGGGCTCTGAATAGCTGTGACTACGAGTCCTCCAAGCCAAGGAATTCAGATGTTGGTGCTTCCTCGGAGTGGTGGTGATGCGTGTTGTATGTGGTTTGTTTGTTACAGTGTCTTTAGTGTGGCCACTGTGTTTTGTTAGCTGTATATTACTTTTGTACTGTGAGTTTCCTCTTCCCTTATGTCTTATTTAAATCAAGATTCTGAGCAGTAATATACTTGTACCCACCCTCTTTTAAAGCAAAACCTGCTGAATGCAAATTCTGAACCTATTTTAATTGTACAGGTATCAAGGTAGGGAAAAGAGAAAAGTGTAGCCTATGAAGGGATATCTAATTCTTTTTATAGATCAAGTTCTGTGTCTTTAGCCAACATGAAATAGTTTCAGTTAATATTATTTTGCTAGGTCCTCATTTCCTAACTTCTCCCCCCATTATTTCCCTTGAGATTTTTGACTTTTTGTTTTTCCAGATAATATGGTTTTTTAGATATGTAAAAGAATCCTTTTTGATTAGTATGTGTATTGTATTAAGTAAATTTATTTAGTTAGAATTTTCATTTTTGTTGCATTGCTATCTACCATCTACAACTAATAATATTTCTCCATTTAGCTCTATCCCATCCTTATTTGTGTAAAAAATCTTTTTCATATAGTTTTTGTATGTGGCTTGATTGGTAGGTGGATATTTTATTCCAATATTTTATACATTTTGTAGATTTTTTGAGTGGGATTTCATCTTGGATTTTGTTTGTTATATTAGAAAATCTGATTACTTGTATAGGTTTAATTTATATATAGTGCCATTTTGCTAACATTTTTGTTTTCACTTAATTTTAAAATATTCTCTAGGGTTTACTACTAGGCCTTATGTAAAAAAGATCATAATTCTGTTTCATTTTTACTTACTCTTAGACTCTCACTTTATTTTACCTGTATTATTGCTATATGTAGCAGTTCTATCACTATCAAAAATATTTGTGATAATGAATATTCTTATATTATTGCTTATATTATGGTATTTGGGATTTTTTATTTGTGTTCTTCTGACAGACTTGTAATGCTTAAATTATCTATGAATCCTGTCCTCAACATCAATATTTTCCTTTTATAGAGATTGTGTTTTCTTTCCTCATTCTTCTCTGATACCACTAATTAATTTATATGTGGCAGCCCTCATCATGGCCTGCTGTATGAAAATCTTTTGAAAGAACTGGGATACAGAAATATAAGTTGTTATCCTTTCTTCTTTTTCCCCCCCTAGATATTTGCAGTGTCAAGGATAACTTACTGTTGCAAGGAAAACTGCATTGCTATTTTATGTGACTGGTAAGCTACCAAATTATTGTAATTTCTTTTCCTTATCACATACCATAAATTTTATTTCACTGGACACTATAGTGTACCATGACTTATTGATAATATAATATATTAGTGGACTATTGTCATTAAAAATGACCTTTCCTTTTTGAGGCAGGGAGATCTTTGAAATCATTAAAAGAGCTGTTCTTTTTAAATCTCTGCATAATTCCTTATTTGTTTGCATTATTTAGTCAAGGTATGCATATATACACAGAAGCACACACACATACTCCCCACATAGACACATATTATACATATAGTGGTGGATGAGCTCCATAGGTTCAACATCTACTTTCCTATTAAGTTCCAAACAGTAAACATTCTAAATTCAGTTGTTTTTTACTCTTTCCTGGCTAGTCTAAAATTTTCAGTATCACACAGTGAGCACTGAAGAGGTACATATGAATATGAGAAGGCTACAATGAAGAACCCAAATGAAGGATGTTATTCAAGAGGTTAGATGGTTGATATGTGTTTATTTGGCAAAAGTTGAGGGATAACTATTGTATGGCACATATGTGCCACTTGTGTTCTTGCAATGTCAAGAGAAAATAAGGAAAATCATTTAAAACTTTGTCCTCCCCTTCCCTCCCTCCAACAACTTTTAGGTCTTTACTATGGCAGGACATAGGAAAAAGAAACAAGGGGTTGGATAGTCATAGGTGTGAATACTTAGAGGGAATATCTACATAAATAAAATCTCACATCTGTTTAAGAATTTAAATATATCAAAAAAAGAAGAATCGATACTTATTATTTCATTAGACCTTTTCCCTCTAATCTGAGTACTATGTAATTATAAAGCTAGACTTCAATTTGAGAAATCTTAATAACTGCTTCATTGTCAGGATTCCTTCCTCTAGTGAATTTAGGCTATTACATAAGCTATATATATGCTTATACTATCTGCTTTATTAATATAATTGTAATTCAGCTCTTTAGTGGATGTGATCTCTTTCAGTATGGGTATTCTTTCCATTTGATACAGATCATAACTGAGTTTCTCATCCTGTGCAAACTTGTTCATGTCCTCCCGTAAATTTGTCATAAAGAATTCATTCACTGGGCTTGGGATCTGCCTCTAGTGTTTTCAATTTTATTTTATTTTTTATTAAAGCTTTTTATTTTTGAAACATATACATGGATAGTTTTTTAACATTAACCCTTGCAAAATCTTGTTCCAATTTTTCACCCCCTCTCCTAGATGCCAAGTAATCCAATAACCATGGTAAAAATATGTTTCATCCAATATATGCATACATATTTATTCAATTATCTTGGTGCACAAGAAAAATCAAATCCAAAAGGAGAAAAAATGAGAGAAAATAAAATGCAAGCAAACAACAACAAAAATGATGCAACCTTCATATTCTAAATCTCAAGGAAATTTACAATAAAAAACAAATAGCGAATTCCCCTCCCCCAACTATGTCATAATGTAGGCTCATTGGTCTTGCACTTCACTAAACCCCCTAATATTTTGCATGTGAATTGTTAGATCCAGGTGAATTTAATTAATTTTTTCTAATCTTTCTTTTTCTTCCTTAAAAGCATTCCTATAATCTACATCTTCCAACTTGATGACACCAAGAAACAGCTGATTTACAAACAACAACTTACCTTTAATTACAGAGTGTGGGACATTGCCTTTGAGGAAACACAGGGGCTTTGGGTTTTACAAGAATGTAGAGAAATGCCAGTTTTGCTTTATCATCTTGAGAATGGACAGTGGCAGGTAAGCAGCGTGCTTTTTAAGTAACAATAATTATTCACATTTTTATACTTGTGCTGTGCAATATATTTTTAGTTTTTCTTGAAAGTTTTATATGACTACTCCAGATTTTTTTTTTTTTTTTTAATTAGGAAGAAGCATTATAGTATAGTTGAGTACCAGATTAGAATAGTGATGGCTTGGATTCTAGTCCCAGTTCTACCAGTTTGTTTAATTGTATCATAACATTATTTTAGCTTCATTTTTTTTAATCTGTAAAATAGGTTTATGATACCTTCTCTACTTATCTGGTCATTTATAATGATCAATAAATAATGTTCGTAAATCACTTTGAAAACTGGAAAGTATTATATAAACCCAAGGTAATTTCATTTCTTTTGCTTTCTTCTGAAACATTTGTTTTCCTCTTTATGGTGAGAGCTCCATGTGCAATGCATTTTAGTTCTGAGAATTGTTTCTATTTTTTGTCTTTCTCAGCCCGTTTCCAAAAACGAAGTGTTAAAGAAAATCTCGAATAATCTACATGAGAACTGGACCATGGTAGAAGGTGGTGAGATATTTACTTGTTAATGTAATGTTTCAAATTATTTCTAGCATTTCTGATGAGGCATTTTTGTTCCACAGAGCTCTACCGACCATTTTTAGCATTTCCTTTCTACTTCAGTCTACAAATGAAAAGAGAAGTACCTTTACCATTTCATGTTGTGGCTATTTTGAGGAAATGGATTCTGCATCTATGATTTCATTTGGTGTTAATAATTCCTTTGACCAGAGCAGATTAGCAGCTGTTCTTCAACCTAGTCTCAGAGATCAAGTGACTTACCCAGAGTTAGCTTCTATGTTTAAATCCTAGATCTGCCACTTAACTCTGTGAATCTTAATAGGTCACTTTATTCTTCTTGACTTCAGCCTTTACAATACATAAAATGAGGGTGGGTTAATTGATTCCTAAAGTCCTGTGTAATTTTGAGTTTTCTTTTTAAGTTCATCCTTGTAAAGTACATACATGTAAAGATAGTTATTTCAAGATCATAACAAATGATCTCATGGCAGATTTAATTTATTGTTTGTATTTGGTCAGAGAGGAATAAAAGTCTTTAATCTTTGTGGGTAAAAGACATTTTAGCAATGTACTAGTCAAATTCAGGAAACCTGTAATCATTTGATCTAATTTTAGGGGTTTTGGAGTTACATGTGAATCAAGTGAACCTTTTATTTTAAGAAAGGCACAGGAAGATTTTCATTCACTTCCTTGTCAAGTGCTGAGTCTTCCTATCTATCTGAATCAGCAAAGTTAAAACTGCACGTAAAGGAAGTATTTAGGAATTCATTTCCCCATTTTAGCTGTTTTTACCTGCCTAGTCTCTCCCTTTCTGTTGAGTGAAGGGAATGAATCTAATGGTCCTATCTATATTTCCAAACTTTTATATATTTAGCTCAAAACTCTTAAATATTTCATAAAATTTTCAGTGTATGAAACACTTCATCTAGTCATGATGAATGTTTTAAATTTTAATTTGCAATCAGTCTAGTTATTCTTGTTAATAAGGAAGCATTAGGGTATATAAACTATTGACATCATTTTCATTTGTTTTTTGTGGTGTGAAGGTGATAAGTTTTGTTTTTACATGCAGATTTGCTTTCTAAATTATGCTTTTTTAGGCTAATAATAAAAATTATTTCTGTTCTTAAGAACCCACTGGCCAGGCACTATGACCTAGGAGTAACTGCACTTCATCCAAGACTGGTTATTAATTTAATATCCATATTTTTCATATTAATACTAAAAACGCCAATCACAAAAACATAAATTGTTACTACCCTATTTTCCCATTGTGCTGTGTCCATTACAAATTTGTCACATAATTTCAACTAGGCCTTATTGTGGCAAAGTAATCTTTTTATACCTTTTAATTGATTCATTATTCCAGTCTCTACAGAAGCTCTTCCAAGCCTTTTCATCCTTCTTTTATTCTTCATTGCTCTTGGCCCTCTCAACTGAGAATCTTGCCTTATATTTCATTGAGAAAAGTTGAGTCATTCACTATGAGCTTGTCTTTTTTTCTCCTCATGTCACAGCATCCATGATCTTCTTCAACTATGTCTCCCTCTGTATATTTCTATTCCTCTATATACCTCTGTATGCCTTTTTCTCTTTGTTCTCAAAAATCCCTTGTTTAATCATCTTCAAAAGCCTTCATCCTGGATCAGTCCTTCTGTGGCTAAATTCCTTGAGAAAAACACTTATAGTGGGTGCTTCTATAGATTTCCTATTGTCTCTAGGATCAAATTCAAAATTCCATTGGACTTTTAATGCTGTTTATAACCTGACCCTTTCACACCTTCTCACTCTTCTTATACTGTATTTCCTCCATGTACTCAGTGATCTAATGACATTACTTTTTTTGAGTAGAAGTTATCAATAAAAATCTACAACTACAGAGTTCTCCACAAACAGTAAAAACAAAATTGACTAAATAAATAATTAAGAAGAGTATTAATTTACTTTGCCTGTTAAAATTTGTGTGTTAACATATGTATGTATTGCATTATGCTGTATTATGCAGAAAGATTTACTTATATTTAATTTAAGATGGGTCATTCTATTGGATATTCAAAATTTTTTCTTTGATAAAGAATCAAACTAGAAAATATGTAATGAGGTAAATATCAACTTCACATAAGGATAAAAAAGGGATAAAAAATAAAACTATTCTCTTTAGGCATGAAACATGTTAAATTCATACTAATACTTAGTAGAAAATATAGTCACCTAGGTCAATAGCATAATGCAATGAAAAGAGCAGTGGATTGAAAGTCAGGGACCTGGGTTCATATTGGTAACATTGGACAAGTTCACTTATTTGGCCTGTTACTCATCTTTAAAATGAAGGGGTTGCACTAAATTTCCTCAGAGGTACTATGCTTCAAATTTTTCAAGAACAGATGATACTTGTGTTACAAAGATTATTCAGAAATATCAGAAAAGATTGGCTGTTACTCATTTACTTGAAGCATACAAATATGGAATTGATTTTAAAAAGTTTGAGTTCCAAACTTTTTTTTTTCCCTTCTCTACCCTCTTCCCCCAAGACATAAAGCAATCTGATATAGGTTATTCATGGAATAGTATGGTTTATTCAGAAGAGCTATTCTTCTGTAAAGTAAGGAAAAATATAGGCTAGATAGCATTCATTTAGATGGATTTATAACTGGTTGAATGTTTGGACTCAGAGTACTCTTTAATGGTTCATTGCTGCATTGGCAGAGGTTTCCAATGAGGAGCCCCAAGGAGTTATACTTGTCTGTATTCTATGTAGCATTTTTGTGAAGAACTTGAATAAAAATCATAGTTATTAGAGTTGCAGATGAGACAAAGTGGGATGGGATGAAAGAATAAAAAAAATCTTGACTGGCTAGAACATTAGGCTGAATTTAACAAGTTGAAATTTAATAGGGATAAATATAAATTAAAATATTTCAATTCAAATCTTATTTTACAAGTATGAGATGGTAGAAGCATAGTTGGATAGCAGTTTGGAAAAGATTTGGGGTTTTTAGTGAATTATAAACTCAATTCAGTAATGTGATATGCACTGGAACTGCAGTTAGGAAGACCTGAGTTCAGATGTGACTCCAGACACTTATTAGCTGTGTGATCCTGGACAAGTCACTTAACCTGGTTACCTAAATGGCAAGCCACTCCAGTATCTTTACCAAGAAAACTCCATGGACAGTATGATCCATGGGGTCACAGAATCAGATATGACTGAACAACTAAACAACAATGTGGTGATATGACTGCTAAAAATACAACAAAAAATAAACTAAACTAATTTAATCTGTTCTGCATTGAAAAAAAGTATAGCTTGTAGGAGCTAGAAGCAAGATGGCAGTGGTCTTGATGTAGTCTGTCCTGATGATAGCATATTTAGAATTCTGGATTTTATGAACTGCTGCTTAAGAATTTCATTGATAAATCAAAGGGTGGTCAACTGAGGGCAGCTAGAATTCTAAAAGATCTACAATCATTGCCATATAAAGATCAGTTGATGGACTGGGAATGTTTAGCCTGGAGAAGAGAGGACTCAAAGGTCAATGGTATCTTAACCTTTTTGAAGAATTGTCTCTTGGAAGAGGAATTAGATTTATTCTGTTTGTCCCCAGAATTCACAACCAAGAACAATGAATAGAAATTGCAGAAGAGTCAATTTAGGATTTATGACAGGAACATTTCCTTAATAATTTCCACTAAATTCATAATTGGAATTGGCTTCTTTGGAAGGTAGTGTTTTCTCCTTTCTTAGGGGTATTCAGTTAAAGCTTAGGTTATATCCTTTTTGTTCAGGTACACATTGCATAGTTTTGTTTATGTTTTGTTTTGTTTTTTGAGTTTGGGTTTTACTAGATGGCCAGTGAAATCTCTTTGAGTTCTAAAACTATGATTCAGTGGAAAAATAACTGAAAAAATCTTCAAAGAAGTCTAGTATAATATCAGTAGATTAAGAAAATATCTTTGATAAGATCCAATGACATAAAAACACTAAACAGTAAGTACAGAAAAACTTTTCCTTAACATAACAATAAAAAGTCAAATAATAAAAATAAGTCATTACTATGTAATGGAAAAACAGCAAAAGCTATTCACACAAAAAACATATACAAATCATGAATACTACCTAAATTGCTGTTATTTGACATATAATATTGAGTTATTTGATATAGCAGATAGTAAGAGATTCACACTGAAGATAAGAGGTCAGGATGTTAGTATTTTTAAATAATGAGCTAGAACATTTGGATTGTAAATGTAATTCAAAAAAGTTCAACTTTCTCAACTAAAGAACTCCTTAACTAAAGAACTAATGGTTATAGAATAATCCATACAAAAGTCTGCATTTCTTATTTACAAGTAAAATTAATAAACAATTTTTAAGAATCTGAATATAGTGTTTGATAAACTTACATCCAAGTCTTTAGGTCAAGATCTCTCTGTTGACAAAAATTGTTGGGATGAGTAGAAAGCACTTTGACAAAAATTAGACAAAGAACAACATCTTACACCATATACCAAGAGAAAAATCAAAATGTGTAGATAAGATTAAGATATAAATAAAGGGTGATATCATATGCAAATTAGAGACATGGAAAATTTGACCTGTCAGATCTTTGGACAAGGGAAGAATTTATGACCAGACAAGAGCTAAAGAGAAACACGGGAAGTAAAATGGATAATTTTGATACATAAATTAAAAAGGATTTGCACAAACCAATGCAGCCAAAATTAGGATAACAGGAAACTGAGAGGAGATTTATAGCAAGTTTTTTTGGATTAAAAACCTTAGTTCTTAAATATAATGGGAACTGAGCCAAATTCATAAAAATAAGAACTCTTATTCAATTGATAAATGGTCATAAGTTATGAAGAGGCAATTTTCAGAAGAAGAAAATCAAAGCTATCTATAATCACATTAAAAAAATTCTCGAAATCACTACTGATTAGAGAAATGAAAATTCAAACGACTCTGAGGTAACTCTTCACACTTATCAGGCTAAAATAACAGATAAGGAAAATGACAAATGCTGGAGAGCATATGGAAGAATAAGAACACTAACGTGCCGTTGGTAGAGCTGTAAATTGGTCTGACCATTCTGGAGAACAATTTAGAAATATAGCCCAAAAGACTGTCAGACTGTGCCTGCCTTTTGACACAGCAATACCACTATTAAGTCTGTATCCCAAAGAGATCAAAGGAAAAAGGGGGAAAGACTTATATGTCCAAGTACATTTATAGTAACTCTTTATAGAAGTGACAAAGAACTGGAAATTGAGGGGGATGCCCATCAATGGGAAAATGGTTGAATAAGTTGTGACATATGAATGCAATGAAATATTATTGTATGATAAGAAATGATAAGAATTATTTCTTTTTTTTTTTTTTTTTTTCCTGAGGCTGGGGTTAAGTGACTTGCCCAGGGTTACATAGCTAGGAAGTATTAAGTATCTGAGACCAGATTTGAACTCGGGTCAAGAAGAATGATTTCAAAACAATCTGGCATATGAATTGATGCAAAATTAAGGGAGCAAAACATGGTACATAGGAATAACAATATTGTAATGGTGATCAGCTATGAAAAACTTAGCTATTCTGATCAGTGCAATTAATCAAGACAATTCTAAAGAACTTATGATGGAAAATGCTGTCTATCTTCAGATGGAGAACTGATAAACTCTGAGGGCAAATTGAAATAAAATTTTTCAATTTCTTTTTCTTGCTTTCTTTTTTGCAACACGGTTAATATGGAAATATAATTTGCATTATTTCTTACATATAATGGATATTACTGCTTTGCCTTGTCGATGACTGAAGAAGTCTGGAGGAAAAAAGAGAATTTGGAAATCAAATTTTTAAAAAATGTTAACAAATAAATATGTTTTTTGGGGAGGCAAAAAAATCTGTATAGGATGACAAAAATCATTGAATGTTTGACATTTAATGTACCTAGAAATACAGAGAATCTCCATGCCAATAACTATAAAACTAAAAACACTAAAAAACTTGAAGTGGTAAAATTTCTTTTTTTCCCTATAAATATTTGTTATATAAAATGGCTTTCACGGAATCTGGAGAGATATTTGTAGAAATTTTTATGATAAAAGATAGTGAAAAACTTAATTTTTAAAAAATGAAAATCATTGTTAGCCAAAAGAAAGATATACTCATTATTGACTTAATTGGAGTTTTCAGTCATTTCCAAATGTAGTAAAATTCATAACATGATTATATTGTTTGACTTAGCAATTCCATGGTTTGAGACGTACCTGAAGGTATTAGATTTCACCATCCCTCCTCCCAAAAAGAGAGGACAGCAGTGTTGAATTACTTATTCGGAAATTTTTAGAGCAGCATTTTATGTCCCACAGTAAGCCCATTAGTTTAATGATTTACTTTGATTTGATTAAGACCAAAATGTAGGAGGAATATAAGGAAATTTGGATTTATGAAAAAATGTGTAATATGAAAAAAGCACAGCTGGAAGAGTGGAGTATATGCTATGAAGATGAGGATAATTCCTGATGGGCAGGAGTTTAAAGGGGAAAAGAGAAGGAAAAAGTGTTACTACAGACAATGAAATTAATTATAATTAGTTAAGTTTTGAATAAAATATTTCCATTTTTTAAATTTAAAAAAACATTGGCTTAAATGTTTGATGAGTCATTGTAATAAAACAATCTCAGATTTTTAGAGTTGAATGATCTAATCTAGTTTTAACAATAAGAAATCTGAGGCCTAGCATTTCATTTGATTAGTTAGACCAGTCTCAGCCGTCTCCTTTTTGGAAATCAAAAGTTATAATCTAGGTTTCTTTATTGTAATTTTCTATACATCATCTCCTAACTGTTTCCTAATTCCTAAGGCTATCCTTTCATCAGTTTGATATAAGGGCAATCCATTTTTCTTTAAAAAATGTAGTATATGTGTTTAATAACTTTATAATGTGGCTTTGAAAAAGTTTAGTTATATTTTGGTTGTATAGCAGCATCCTACTATTAAAGAGTCCCTATTATTATTTTTTCTTTTTTTCCCATTACAGGATCCCCTGGCATGGATGACAGTTTTAGCAGTCTTTACAAGACCACTTTTGATAACATGACTAATTACTTAAAGAAAAAAGAAGAAAGAGTACAGCAGCAATTGGAAAAAAAGAAGAGAAGGAAAAATCCTTGACTTAGGGGGCAAACAAAAAAAATAAAATGAAAAACATCCATGTGACAGTTATTTCCCTAATTGTTTTGAAGGTCATAGGATCATAGTTTTAAAAGTTTTTCTATCTTTATTTTACACATCAGAAAATAGTTTCAGAGAAGTTTTGACTTGTCTAAATTCACACAGGTTGACAGTGACAATTGAATATTAGTTCTATAACTCCAGATCCAGTACTTAGTAAAAATTCATGAAGGCAAAAAATTGACTTACTTGTTTTTCCATTACATTTGAAAAAAGAAATGGTCTAAACTATTTGTATCTCCTAAACATGGTGATGGTTAGTGCTATTTAGATCTAGGTACTTAAATCAAGCTGTTTGAGATAAAATGGCATTATCCTTTGTTAAGAGGAAATGATACTGTACCTATGGTCCTTTATTGTATATATACTTTATCCTCCAATTGAGGGAAGAAATAAAGTTTTTAAGTTTAACTGAAGATGTTATAAATAATTGTAATAAGGAATATAAGGCCAGTTACCTTCTTTTTTTGAAGGTAGTAATCTAGGACCTCTTGTTTCTCACATATGTTATTTTGGGTCATCAGCTATTTTAAATAGCTCAGTCTTCTAACACTCACCAGTACATCTCTAAGCCAGACTCTATAAGATGCATGAATTTCAAAGCAGAGGCATAAACTGAAAACAATAGTAAGGTAACTAATCAGGAATTGAATGAAATCTTCATTTCTTAATTTCAAAATATATTTTTGACATATCCCTAATTTGTTTATTAGAAAGTCTGATATGACCCATCACCTTCATATTTAAATATTATTTTTAAGTATTGGTAATTTATTTTACCTATGTCTGAAGGGATCTTTATAGAGTGGTGAAAAATAGGGACAAACTGATCTTTTTCTCTGAACTTGACGAATGTGAACAAATATAGATGTTTTTATTAAAAAAAAAGGTTGCCTGCAAAACTGCATATTGTCATTATATGCTATTTTCTTTTTAAAAATATATAATAAATGCAACACTAGTTTCACTGCTGTTGTGGTTGTCCAATTCTGTTTCCTAATTTTCTCTAGTTCTCTTTTGTGCATTTTTTCCTTTTTCTAGAAAAAAGTCTGTTTAAAAAAAGCCAAAAAAGTTTATAACAAATTATGCATGACTAAGCAAAACAAATCCATACATTGGCCATGTCTGTTAATGTGTAAAATTGTCTTCATCAAATGTAGCAGAACTTTGAAGAATGATAGAAATTATTTTCTTTAACATGTGTATGAAGAACTGGCATTAAAAAACAATAGGTATTCAGCAAGGAATATATTTTATTTGCCCTAGGAAGTTCCCTAGGAAATCATAAAAAATTGGTTTTTTGAATCTTAGTGTAAGACTTTATGGTTATTCCTACTGAATTTATCCTCATCAAAGCCCTGTGTGAAACAAGACTGGCAAAGGAAACCAGCTTATGAAAGTCAGAGCTGGATATGTGTTTTTCTGGAATAACCGCAATAAAGGAATGCTGTGAAGATGGCATATGTTTTGTCATTAAAATTAATCTAGTCAGCAAGCTTGTATACTTACCAAAAAGAGTGAATGACAGATTCATGAAAATGCAATTGCTCCATGATGAACCCTGATTTGATGAAGACCTAGAAGCCGCCATCATCACGTGCTAAAGGAGGACAAGCTTATAATTCTGAATAAGTTTAGTGTAATAGTAGGCAAAGATTGCCAGACATGATTGGAAGTCCTTGGAAGGAATGGAGTTGGAATCAGCAACAGCAATAGTCATTTATTGCTGAAGACATGCATCTCATGATCATATCACCAATCATTTACCTGAATGTAATAAAACTTGGTGGATGCGCCCTTGCAGTGAACAGGATATGAGAGTGACCAACACTATGTGTAGCACAGAGTCTGGACTGGTCATAGACTTAACCTTTCCAGGCTAAATATTCACATTTGGCAAAAGTGGCAGCCCTCACATTAAGATGATCAACAGAAGACTTAACATTAACAGATTAGAGCACTTCTCTAGAGGGAACATTATGTTGCTAACTTGGAGGATAAGTTGAGTCAGAACACAGTTGGCAACAGTGGAGCAGAAAAGGAGTGGGCAGCTTTCAGAGACTTGGTATACAGCACCACATTTACTCATCTAGGCCATGCCCTTCACAAACATTAAGATTGATTTGATGAAAACTATGGGGAAATTCAGAAGTTGTTAAATGAAAGTGAGAAGTCCACAGTTTACTAGCAGTATAGTTCATCTTTCTCTTAATAAGGCCACATTTAATTTCATCAGAAGCAAATTGCAAGGAAAACTTAGAGGGATGCAGGATTTATGGCTCAGTAAAAAGGCAGAATGAAATTCAGTTTTAATTTTTTAATTTAAAAAAAATAATAGCTTTTTATTTTCAAAATATATGCAGAGATAGTTTTCAAGATTCACCTTTGCAAAACCAAATTTTTCTTCCTCTCCCCACCTCCTCCCCTAGATAGTAAGTAATCTATGTTGAACATGTGCAATTCTTCTATATGTATTTCCACAATTATCATGCTGCACAAGAAAAATCAGATCAATAAAGGGAAAAAATGCTGGCAAACAACAAAAAAGATGAAAATACTATGTTGTGATCCATACTCAGCTCCTACAATTCTCTTTCTGGGTGTATTTGGCTATCTCCATTACAAGACCGTTGGAACTGGCCTGAATCACCTCATTATTGAAAAGAGACATGTCCATCAGAATTGATCACATAATCTTGTTGCTACTGTATACAATGGTTCTGCTCACTTCACTCAGCATCAGCTCATTTAAGTCTCTCCAGGCTTTTCTAAAATTAGCCTCCTGAACATTTCTTAAAGAACAATAATATTCCATAACATTCACATACCATAACTTATTCAGCCATTCTCCAACTGATGGGCATCCACTCAGTTTCCAGTTTTTTCCACTACAAAAAGGGCTGGTACATACATCTTTGCACATGTGGGTCCTTTTTTGTTTTAATTGGGATATAGACAGGGTAGTGGCACTGCTAGGTCCAAGAGTATACACAGTTTTATAGCCCTTTGGGCATAGTTCCAGATTGCTCTCCACAATGATTGGATCATTTCACAACTCTCCCAGCAATGTATCAGTGTCCCAGTTTTCCCAACATTCATCATTATCTTTTCCTGTCATTTTAGCCAATCTGAGAGGTATGTACTGGTACCTCAGAATTGTCTTAATTTGCATCTCTAATCAGTGATTTAGAGCATTTTTTCATATAACCTGAAATGTTTTAATTTCTTCTTCTGAAAATTGCCCATAGGCATTGGCCATTTATCAACTGGAGAATGGATTGTATTTTTATAAATTTGAGTCAGTTCTCTATATTTTAGAAATGAAGCTGTTATCGGGACCCTCAGATGTAAAGATTTTCCCCCAGTTTTCTGCCTCCTTTCTAATCTTGTCTGCATTGGTTTTGTTTGTACAAAATCTTTTAATTTAATATAATCAAAATTTTGCATTCCATTTTGCATTTCATACTGTACTCTAGTTCTTTGACCATTAATTCCTTCATTCACAGATCTAAGAAGTAGACTATCCTTTGTTCTTCTAATTTGCTTATGGTATCACTCTTTATGTCTAAGTCATGAACCCATTTTGACCTTATCTTGATATAGGATGTTAAGTGTTGGTCAATGCCTAGTTTCTGCCATACTATTTTCCAATTTTCTTATCAATTTTTGTCAAATACTAAGTCTTTATTTCAGAAGCTGGGGTCCAGAAGTATAGATTACTATAGTCATTGACTATTGTGTTG
Source organism: Sminthopsis crassicaudata (assembly GCF_048593235.1). Taxonomy (NCBI): domain Eukaryota; kingdom Metazoa; phylum Chordata; class Mammalia; order Dasyuromorphia; family Dasyuridae; genus Sminthopsis; species Sminthopsis crassicaudata. Next base: position 257,936,366 of record NC_133619.1, read on the forward strand.
TGAACTTAACCTATTCCACCGATCAACTAATCTATGATTCTGATAGTAACAATTCAAAATTCTTTTATGATGACTTGAGGACTATTTCTGAGCCAAGATCAATGATACATCTCAAGTACTTAGTGTTGATGAATCCACATTCATCAGTAATAAGGCCATGATCCTGGAGAGATGGGCTGAACACTTTCATAGTATTCTCAACAGACTTAACAATCAGCGCTAAAGCCATTAACTGTTTATATGAAGTTGAAGTTAATTCCTTTTTAGCCAAATTTCTGACTGAAGAAGAGATTTTGAATGCCATTCAGCTCCTTTCATATAGTAAAGTGCCTAGTACAGATTCTATTCCAGTTGAGATTCACAAAGCAGGGAGTCTGCTGCTTATACAAAAGTTGCCCAAAGTCATCTAGGTTAACAGGCAAGAGGAAGTCATTCCCCAGGATTTCATGGATGTTTCTGTTGTCCACTCTATAAAGGGTAAAGGAAATAGGTTGTCCTATGACAATTGGTGGAAGGGGGGAAAAGAAAGGAGGGGAGCATGTCTCTTAGTTACTGCTAGTAAAATTCTTATCTGAGTCTCCTTAATAATGACTGAAAGGTCATCTACCTGAGAGCCAGTGTGACTTCAGAAAGATAGGATGTTTTCTGTCCAACAACTCCAGGTGAATTGCGAGGAACAGTACAGATTTGTACGCAATATTCTTTAATCAAAGGCCTTTGATACTGTCGGTTGTGAAGACTTCTTAAAAATTGTCAACATTCAGTTGCCCAGAGAAATTTCATCAGTATTGTATGTCATTTTCATGATGGCTTGCTTGCTTGGATTCTGAATAATGGACAACGCCCTTGTGCTTTTTCTGTTACCAGTGGAATGAAGCAGACTGTGTGTGCTTGCTCTCATGATTTTTATTTATTATTTTAATTTTAATTTTTCTTCATGTTTCTTAATATGGTGTTTTCAGCAGTGCTCTCAGATTACCTTCAGTCAGGATGAAACAGCAGACATCAAGATTAGCTAATACACTGATGGCAAATTATTTAACTTGAAAAGGTTAAAAGCCAAAACATAATGTGGAGGGAGAGTTGGTGCATGATTTTTTGTTTGCCTTGGAAGCTGAGCTACAGCAAAGTATGTATCAGTTCTCTGCTGCTTGTGCTAATTGTAACCTAAACAATTAGCACCAAGAAAACATTAGCATCACACCATCTATATGTGGAGCCATTAATTCTAGCAAGTGGAGAAATTTTGAATACTGTGGATAAGTTCACTTACCTTAGCAAAATACTTTCCTTGGATATCCCATCTAAATGATGTTGATATATGCATTGCTGAAGTTCCTTCATTTCTGATATAGTAGAGGTGAAATGATTCAAACATGTCCCAGGAATACATATCAGTGCAATTCATTGTCATATGAAGCAAATCCTGCTAAAACATTTCATATTCTCACAGTTTTGCATGGTTTATAATGCTTTTGTATTCTGAATCAAAGAAAACTAAGATGAGTTAAATTTCATATTTGCTTAGACTTTTCTAGAAAAAATATTTTAAATAAATGCATAAAGATTGGACAAACCAAATAATCTAGTCCTTTTTATGTGCTAATAATTGACTTCACACAGCTAATGGCACTTAATTTAAAAAGCCCAAGGGCACCCTATTTACTCTGGATCATCATCAGTCATCTTGACTTTTGTCTTGCCTCTGGACTTCCATGGCTCAGGGAGAGAATAAGACTGATGATTTTAAGCAACTCTGTGTCATTTATATCCAATTCATCCAAATCTTCTTTGAGAATTAAAGACAACAACAAAAAGTTCTCCTTGAACACTTCACATAGCCCTTTAATTTTTGTACAACTATTAGTATTCCACATCACTACAACATTAGTATGGATTTACTTCCCATGTGGAAAGTTCCTTCCAGCTAGATGTTCAATCAAACACAAAAAAATTGGAAATCCATTTACCATTGATAAAAATGAAATTGGTTCTTCAAAATGAAAACAAGGTCCCATACTCCCAAAGGATCTTTTAAATCTACTAAACTACGATTAGTCATATTGTATACTGCAAAGTTTTGTTAGGTAAGGATTATGCAAACCATGGGTAGTTTTTCCTGTATTTTTGAGTTGTATTCTCTGGTATTTTCCTTGGGAACCTGTGCAAATGTACCAACTGAGTAGATTTCTGTCAAGAGAACTGGTTTCATTCTTCTTTGAAGTTCTGAGACCCAAACAGACTTCTTGGAGAATTGTTAAATATACGGTGGTATATAAATACCAATGAAATATTATTGCAGTATAAGAAATGACAAAAGATCAAGGGAATAAGTGAACAAGCATTTATTACCTAGTATGTGCTAGATTCTTTACAAATATCTCATTTGATCATCACAACAACTTTGTGAGGTAGGTACGATAGTTCCCATTTTACAATTGATGAAACAGAGGCGGAGGTAAGGTGATTTGTCTGGAGTCGCACAGCTAAAAGTGTCTGAGGTTGCCTTTGAATTTGTCTTCTTTACTCCAGGAACAGAGCTCAATCAGTATAACCTCATAGCCATTTTATGCTTCTCGAGTATTGTGTTTGAATATCCTCTTTTCCATTCAGCTCTTGTTTTTTTCATCAGGGATTCTTAAAAGGCTTTTTTCCCCCATTAAATATCCATTTTTTCCCCTGAAGAATTAGGGAGGAAGGATTCCTGTTTTGCCGGGTAGATTATTCTTAGTTGTAATTATGATTCTTTTGCTTTTGGGAATATTCCAAGCCCTTTTCTCCGAGAGCAGAGGAAAGCTGCTAAAGCTTGTGAGATCCTGCCTATTGCCGTGATATTTGAATGGTTTCTTTCTACCCTTCTTGCACTGGTTTTTCCTTGACTTGGGAGTTCTGGAATTTATTTAGAATTTTTCCTGGGAGTTTTTATATTGGGATCTCCTTCAGGAGGAGAGTAGTGTATTCTTTCAATTTTTTTTATTTTGCCTTCTGTTTCTAGGATATTGGGGCTGTAATTTCTTTTTTTAAAATTTTTTTATTATAGCTTTTTATATACAAAACATATGCATGGATAATTTTTCAAAATTGATCCTTGCAAAAACTTCTGTTCCAACTTTCCCCCTCTTTCCCTCTATCCCCTCCCTTAGATGGCAGGTAGTCCCATACATGTTTAAATATGTTAAAGCATATGCTAAATACAATATATGTATACATATTTATACAGTTATCTTGTTGCACAAGAAAAATCGGATTTAGAAAGAAGGTTAAAAATAACCTGGGAAGAAAAAAACAAAAATGCAAGCAAACAATAACAAAAAGAGTGGAACTGTTATGTTGTGGTCTATTCTCATTTTCCAGGGTCCTTTCTCTGGGTGTAGCTGGTTCTGTTCATTACAGATCAATTGGAACTGATTTGGATCTTCTCAAACATCAGAATTGATCCTCATATAGTATTGTTATTGAAGTGTATAATGATCCCTAGTCCTGCTCATTTCACTCAGCATCAGTTCATGTATGACTCTCCAAACCTCTCTGTATTCATCCTGCTGGTCATTTCTTATGAAATATTAATATTCTATAACATTCATATACCACAATTTATTCAGCCATTCTCCAATTGGTGGGCATCCATTCAATTTCCAGTTTCTGGCCACTACAAAAAGGGCTGCCACAAACATTTTTGCACATACGGGTCCTTTTCCCTTTAAAATCTCTTTGGGCTATAAACCCAGTAGTAACACTGCTGGATCAGAGGGTATGCACAGTTTGATAACTTTTTGAGTATAGTTCCAAATTGCTTTCCAGAACTGCTGGATCCTTTCACAACTCCACCAACAATGCATCAGTGTCCCAGTTTTCCCACATCCCCTCCAACATTCATCATCATCTTGTCATCTTAGCCAATCTGACAGGTGTGTAGTGGTATCTCAGAGTTGTCTTAATTTGCATTTCTTTGATCAATAATGATTTGGAACACTTTCATATAAATAGAAATAGTTTCAATTTCTTCACCAAAAATTGTCTGCTCATATCCTTTGACCATTTATCAATTGGAGAATGGGTTGATTTCTTATAAACTAGAGTCAGTTCTCTATATATTTTGGAGATGAGGCCTTTATCAGAACCTTTAGCTGTAAAAATGGTTTTCCAGTTTATTGCTTCCCTTCTAATCCTGTCTGCATTAGTTTTATTTGTACAAAAGCCTTTTAACTTAATATAATCAAAATTTTCTATTTTGTGATAAATAATAACCTCTAATTCTTCTTTGGTCACAAATTCCTTCCTCCTCCACAGGTCTGAGAGGTAAACTATGCTATGTTCTTCTAATTTATTTATAATCTCATTCTTTATGTGGGGCTGTAATTTCTTGAAATATGATATCTGGACTATTTTTTGATTATGGCTTTTAAGTAATCCAGTAATTCTTAAATTGTCTCTGATAAATCTACTCAAGTTGGTGTTTTTTTCAATGAGATATTTCACATTTTTTTTTATTTTTTTCATTTTTGACTAGTTTATTGTTTCTTTATGTCTCATGGAGTCAGCTTCTACTTGCCTAATTCTAATTTTTAAGGAATTATTTTTTTTTAGTGAGCTTTTATATCTTTTTTCCCTTTTGGCCAATTCTCAAATATATATTATAAAGAAATGGATCCTAGATGAATTAGCTGATTCAATTGCCTACTGAAACACACACATATATACATATATGTGTATATATGTCTTGCTTGTTGACTTCAAAGATATATTTTGTAAATAAATTAAATATAATATAAACAGTAGCTCCTAAAGCTAACAATTCACAGAAAATATGTATTCAGGAACCAAATGTTCAGAATTTGAAAAGGCATAATGACAACAAATATGAATTCCATTTATTATAAGGAAATAGTCTTCTATGTATTGGTTGGTAGTATATAAATTAAGCCCATTAGTTTCCAGTTCCAGTTTTATTCAATATATTTTTCTAGAGTAGGTTTCTATGAACCATTTTCACACTGCTATGTAAAAATGGCAATTCTTTGGAAATTTGAAGAAAACCATATATTGTTTCTACATCATAAAGTTTATAATCCTTAATGTCAAGAGACACTGTCTCCTGTTTTCCAGTTGCTAAGATTGTTGGCGAAGCTTGCACATACTGGCTTTGTACAAATTCTCAAGCAGTTCATGTTTGGTTGACCTTGTTTGTGTTTAAAATTTCTGAACTATCCCATTGCCACCTGTAGTTATATGTAAACTGTCAAACTTCTTTTTGACTGAATTTTGCATTATTGCGTTGATGACATTAACTGTTCCATTTCTAATAGCATTTTTCAATTTATTCAGCATGGACTCCATGATTGCAATATTATACAATTTTATTTCCCTCCTGAGGGGGCAGATGCAAGGACTTTTCTTCCCCAGAGCTACTACTCTGGTTATTCATTTTTGCCACCACTGGGCTCTGGAATCCAGAAGGCCTTCTGTGGGAGAGGAAGAATGGTACAATCTTTTTTGAAAGAGTCAAGATAAAATCTACTTTCCCTGGTCATTGGGTAAAGATGCTAGGTACTGAAGTTTACATATGCCCAAAAGAGCTAATTCTTAATCAGTGAGAGTTTTTACATTTTGGAAATTGGCAAGCTTTACATAACAGAGTTTGATGTAGTGTTTTGTGGATTGTTTAGATTTAAGAAAGTGACAAAGACAATTTTAACAACGCAGATTAAACTTAAAAATGTCTTGTGCATTTTCAGAGACCTAGTTACTAAACAACATTTACTAATATTCCTCTACTAACAGCTGATTTAATCTCTACTAGTTTAGTCTCTTTCCCACAAAATGAAAAAGATTTACACAAATCTTATACAAAAGAGAGTCATGCATAACAAAAATACATTTTTTTATTTGAGCAAGCAAATAAAACTTTAATCGGGGAAGCTGTGCAGATTAGGTTAGGCAATAGAATACAAAAAAGGAAAGTAGCTTTATGACACAGGAGTTAGATGAAATCTTATTTCAACTGGCAAGAAAATTATTTCACTTAACTAGTTCACTCTTATTAATCTCTGTGAGATACAGGCATCAAGGGGGAATAATGGAGTGCTGGCTCTTCCTCTCATGCCTACAGCTGTCTACCATTTAGATTTTGTTCCATGCCTCCTTCCTCACTTCATCTCTCCCCTTTTCTGTTTCTCTTTTCCAGAAAGATCTTAGCTAATCAGAAGTCACATCTTCCTAGAGCTATGTATTGTCACAAGGCTGTCCATCTGGGTATTTTCAAACCATTCTGGGGGGGGGGGTTACACAATTAAATTCAACAGAGAAATAAGAGTTAACATTGTAAGAAGAATTATAAAAAGAGTAACATTAAAAAACCCAACAACTTCACAAGTTCAAAATAGGAGACATGGTTATGTGCAACATATCTGCTCTACTATGTAGCACCACATTTTAGGAAGGATTTTTGATAAAAATGAACATCAGCCAGAAAATGGTAGCTAAGAAGGACCACAAAGGGCCTCTTGATTTTATCATATGAGAAGTGGTTGAATGATGAACCTGGAAGCAGAGAAGAAATAAAAATTTTAACTGCCTTAAAGTGTTTTAAAGGAATTTTTATGGAAAAGGGATTAGACCTATCCTATTTGACTGCATGACTGCAAAAAAGTAGAAGTAGTAGCTTAACTTCAGAGAGGTCTCTTTTGACTTGGAAAGACTTCCTTAGTTTAGATTTATCCTTACTTGAGCAATTCAACAAAACCCCCGATGTTCTATCAGGATGATGTGATCTGTTCTAGCCATCAATACTTTTCTACTGGCATATATTCTAGATTCAAGATGCCCCAAAATATCAAGTACTAAACAAATGGCACTGAATGAAAACTCCTTGTTCATTGAACTTGAGCAAGTTTTAGAGTCTGGAGATCAGTTCAGAAGAATGGAATTGATAACAGAATTTATTTCTATGATCAAACTTATTAGAATTTTTTTTTTGTCATGAAGCTCCTAATGAACTATTAAATAATGAATCTTTGAGAAGGTTGGTCAGATTTCAACCAAGGCCACAGAAGTAACCCTCTAAACCTATGAGAACAATAAATCAGCAGTTACACATAAGATAAAAAAACAGAGTTGAGAGAAAACAATTTTTGCTTCCCAAAATTTCTTGGAAGAGAAGAAAACATCATAGGCATATATCAGAAATGGGGTCTTTCCAGAATTCATCTAAAGGGAAGTTTAAGAAGCCATTTTGTTTGTTTTTCCCAGAGCCTATCACAAATTGGTTTAATCTGATAGGCATAGCTACCTAGTACCTTCAGACAGCTAACAAAAGCCCACCTTGAGATGGGAACTCCCAAATTTACAGCCTCCCCCCATTTTCATCTCTTTGGAGGACTCTTTCAATCAATAAACACATTTTTTAAAAAATTAAGCACCTGTGTGTAAGCACTGTGCAAGGTTTGAAATAATCATCACAAGAAGCTTACATTCTTATGGGATAGACAAGCAGTCATTTGAGCTAGACACATTTTTCACTCCTTAAGCATCTCTGAAATAGGAATTATGTGTAAGAATTATAGCTAAGAAATCAAGAACCCTAATAAGGTATCAACTTGATTGATAGCAGAAAAAGCTGATCCCTTTTTTGCTGACTTAGCACCCTTACCAGACATATAATTCTTGTAGGGTTGCCCAAGAAGAACAAAGGGCTTGCAAAAGAATTCAACTCTACCCCTTCCCTCCCTGTATCAGGAAAAGCCAAAAGCCAGATGCTTGCTCTTTTTAAAACTATAGTGTGACAACGCCTAGTGCTACAATGAGGAATAGAGGGAAATAGGGTAGAAAACAGGATATTAGTGTATGTGTGTGAGTGTGTGTGAGGGGGAAATATGTACAATAAATCAGAATTTTGAACCTGTTAGGGCAGGAATTAGAAGCATCATTTTCTGAATTTCTACATACTTTATGAAGTACCCTTTGACGTACTTGGAGAGACAAATGAGCTGCCATAGAGGAGGGAGCAAGAGGTTGAAAAATGTCAATAACTGCAATAAGCCTGGTTTCCATTCTGCTATTTGTTTTAACATTAGTGGGGAAGATAAAAAGATTGAGATAGAAAAGGATTAAAGAAATGATGAACAATTTTCCAGTTTAAAATGAGAAGCAGCAGCAACACTATAATATCTACCATGAAGGAATTATATGTTCACTCACTGGAAAATAGTAAACAAGAAAAATGAATGTTTATCCAAGCTTGTTATAATATAGATAAATGTTAAACTGTTTTCAATGTTGAGATATTCTAGGAGTTCATTATGATTTTTAGAGAAGTGGGAATAGATCTTTTTTTTGCTTTGTAGAGAGTAAAACTAAGACTATATATAAGGGGAAATATGAGGGAAAAAGCCTAGTTAATTATTAGAACAATCCAAAAGTGGAATAAATTTTTGTTGAAATACATTTAAAATGGAATGGGCTGCAGCAGGATGAATTGAGTTCTTCATCTGTGGTGATGTCACATTTAGGAAGAATGATCCTTTGTTGGGGAAGTTCTCTTTTGTTCTCAAAGTTGTGGTTCACCTGGAAGTTACTCTAAATGATCTTTGAACTCTCCACACTATCTGCTATGCAGTTGGGTAGTTTCCCTGACTCTAAATCTCTTAAAGTTTATCACCATTGCATCCTGTCAGATCTGCAGCAGAATCCTTTTGTATTGTCTTTCCTAATTGGAACGTAAGCTTCATGAGATCAGGAATTGTCTCAATTTTCTTTGTGTCATCAGCACTTAACACAGTGATGAAGACATAGTACTTAGTACTAAGTATTTACTTTTTTACCTATTCCCTTATAAATAAGTTGTCTATAAACAAACACTTGTCAAAAGAATTGCAGACTATTAATAAACACATCTAATAAGAGAAATGTAAATCAAAATAATCCAAAAATTCACTTCAAACACTACAAGCTAACAAAAATGACAAAAGATGGGAATAGTCAATCTTGGAGAGTTTGTGGAAAGATATGCATATTAGCTCATTATTGATGGAGCTATGAATCAGTATAACCAATTTTGAAAGCATTAGAAATTAAGCAAATGAAGTGATTGAAATGTCTATATCCATAGGTTCCATTGTTGGAATTTCTCCCCTAAGGAAGTCACTGATAAAAAAAAATGTCCAAAATATTTATAGCTTCATTTTTTGTAATAGCAAAGAAAACAAATTAAATGCCCATTAGTTGGGGAATGGGTAAACAAATTGTGGTACACAAATATAATGGAATATTAGTTTTTTATGAAATGATAAAATGGGTGAATGTAGAAAAGCATAGAATGATCTATATGAACTAAGGAAAGTGAAGTGAGCAGACCTAAGAAGACCATATACATGATGACCACAAACTGGAAAAGAATTAAAAAATGAGCAGATGTCCCTCAATTGGAAAATGGCTAAATAAGCTATAGTATATGAAAGTAATGGAATATTACTGTTTTATAAAAAATGATGAATAAGCTAATTTTAGAAAGACCTGGAAAGATTTACAAGAACTAATGCTGAGCAAAACAAACAGAATTATGAATGCATTATCAATAATAATAGGAAGATTGTGAGATGATCAACCATGGTTCTTCTCAGTGCTTCAGTGATCCAAGGCAATCCCAATAAACTTTGGATAGAAAATGCCATCTGCATCCAGAGAGAGAACTATGGAGACTGAATGTAAATCAACATATGGTGTCTTCATTTTTTTTCTTCTGTTTTTTTTTTTTTTTTATCTTATGGTTTTCCCCTTTTGTTCTGATTTTTTTCTCTCAACAGGGTTCATAAAGATATGTGTATTAAAAATTAATAAACATGTATAATCAGAAAAAACAATAAAAATAAAGTAAAATATTTTACATTGATATGCATTAAAAAAAAGAAATAACCATAAACACAAAAAGGGCATGTTGCAAAATTAGAAAGAACAAGCATAGCTGGAACAAAGGGATATAAGAAGATATTCCCACTCTACTCCTTTGCAAAGCTGGGAGGTTCACAGGCATTGCAGATTGTACATATTTTCAGACTTTAAAAATGTAATGATCAGTTATGCAGGTTTTTCATCTTTTTCTTCTTTTTCAGTTTATAAAAAATAGTATGTTATATATGAGATGACTCTATGGAAGGGAAAGCAGGAGAGATATTGGGAAAATTGTGGTGATGTAAAAAAAAAATCCCAAAAAATCAATAAAATTTTATTTAAAAAAAGAAATGTTTTTCAATCATTCCAACTTCTGTTTTATGAATCCTCTTGAAAGGAAAACCTCACTACATAAAGACAAATTGCACTTCACATAGAAGATATTGTTGACTATTTAAAAAAAATAATGATCTAGATTTTAAAAAAAGTCTTGAAGTTGGAAAACATATGGCTTAGTATATATCTAATTCTTTTCCAGAAAGAATTAAAGCATAAATATAAACAATTATAGGCTTCATCCTCAAAGTCTATGGGTATCTTGTTAAACAAAATATTTCTAGAACATTTAAAGTGATCGTTTATCAGATAATTTTGATAAGAAGCTAGTCAAAAACCGTAGTTTTGCCTTCCAAAAATGCCAAATTTCTTGAAATTGTTGCCCTCCCTAATCTTTAAAGCAAACGTTTAAATCATCATTTCACTGGAAATGGGTATATTTTTGTTTTCATTCACAATCATTGTACATGTTTACATATACTCATAGGATACTGAATCAACTCACCCACAATTATACTGTGTTGGCTGACATTATATCGTATATGTCCACATGATACACATGAATGGGTCTAAGTCTTACTGCATAAACATTTCAGAAACACATTCTATTTGCTTGTACATATATATACCATTCCAAGTTTTAATATTATAACTAGGTTTCATATATATATATATCTCATCATATCTGTCAATTGTTCTAAAATATGTTCTAGAAAAAAGTATAAATTTCCTTTCCTTCATATGTGAATAGTAGAAATGGTTCCTATTTCCAGTTAAACATTTATTCAATAAGTATTTATTTTGAAACAAAAGTAAGCTATTTTACACACAATGTACAAAGTAAGAACAGTACCTCTTTTTCTGTATAAGAATATGTTATTTAAAAGACAGTTTAAAAATAAAATTCTATAGACTATGATAATTCAATTCTCCTTTCCTTTGACATCTTCCTTCCCTCTTCTCTTAGTTTTTCCATTAATAATAATTCAGTTCTTAGAAAATAAGGTTCTGTAAGACTTCAGGAAGTATCATCTTTGTTCTGTGCTGAAGAATCCCGAAACATCTAATAGACCAGTCCATAACTGAGTTCAACAGTCTTCTAATCTTCCTCATAAATGGCCTGAAAAAGGAAAAAGAAAATATTTTCAGTGATGTGTGTGTGTGTGTGTTCAAAATTCCAAATCAACACTAAAATCCATACGATTATATCTGGGATCTGTGGCATATGTGGAGAGCCCAGTAAATGGTCCTTGAAGGGCATGAGAAACAAAGCAAAGTGTTCTTTCGCTTTGCTTGGAAATGCTTTATACAAATATTCTAATAGCAAAATGAGAATAATAATAGCACTTATTTCACAGGGTTAATGTGAGGATCAAATGAACTATCATGTACAATGTTTTGCAAACATATTAATGTTAGTTATTATTAATAGCAATTAACAATGCTTTTGTCAATTGGGCTCACTTGCAGAAGCTTGAAACAATTCCCTTTGGGTGTGGGGAAAGTATTTTTTTTTTACTTTATTTGTTTTAAATATGTAGTTTGTTTTCACTGTAATGTTTACCACAGATGTTTGCTAGTGTGGGTTTATTTGTTAGACATATAGCTGAGAGAAGGCAATTGAGTAGAGAACATGATCCAAGAAAGAGAGAGAGATCTAACACTGATAATTATTGCCAAAATGCTCTCTCTGGCTGGGGATTTAAAGCTAAAAAAAAAAAAAAAAAAAAAAAAAGTAGGGTAAGTGGGGGCAAATAAGAATAACTGAATAAGGGGCAGCTAGGTGGTGCAGTGGATAGAGCACCAGCCCTGAATTCAGGAGGATCCCAGTTCAAATCTGGTCTCAGACACTTAACACTTCCTAGCTGTGTGACTCTGGGCAAGTCATTTAACCCCAGCCTAAAAAAAAAATTAAAAAAAAAAATACCATTTACCATTGCTATAATCAGAATGCTTGATATGATGAGAATAACCTTTGGATTTGCCATATTGCACTCTTTTTCTTATTGGGAAAAAAAAAAAAAGATATACAGCATGAATAGGAATTTGAAGGACTCTTCCTATACTTGAGAGTTATCTATTAACATATTGCTTTTCAGGAAAATTGAAATATGCTTTTGCTTATTCTTATATAGAATATGTTAGTGTTGTTATTTTCAGCTACTATGATCATTTTAAAAGTTTTTCAATATGTGATCAAGAAAAATTAGCTGGCACTTAGGTGTCATCAGTAAGGTGTTAAAATACTTTACCTTTTTCTTGGCATCATCTATTTTTTTTAATTCCTCATAACGATTTTTAGATTCCCAAAGAGGCTGAAGCATCAATTCTTCAACCATAGGAAAAAGCTAGAAGAAATAAATATACGTTTAAATATTTCATTATTCCAAAAACAATGAAAAGTAATCAAGAATAAATGTATCTTACTCCTCTTTTTAAAAGGAGCTAAGCAGACGACATCTGGAATTACTGCACCTAGTTTGATAGACATTAATAGATTTCTAGGTGAAGGCATAGATGGCCTTCAAGTTCATACCAGGAGGATTAATTGAAGGAAGGCTCAGAGTGGTTATGAAAAGTTTATTATTTGAATGAAAGGTTTTACTTTTCTGCTTGGGTCCAGAAGGCAGAATGAGTAGCAATGGGGTAGTAGTTACAAAGAAGCAAATTTAGGCTTAACAAAAAAATTTTTCTTTCTAATAATCAGAGCTATCCAAAAGTAGATTATGTCATTTGAAGAAGTAGTGGGTCTCCTCTGACTAGAGGCTTTAAGGCAAGGGATGGTTGACCCCTTGTTAGATATATTTTAGGGGAAATCATTTTCAAGGCATGGGTTGCCTTGAAAAGAGTATATATACATGTATATATATATATATATATATATATATATATATACACATACACATACACACACATATATGGGGACTTATATATATAATACATATATATCATATATATACAGTGAGAATCACAAATGTACATATAAAATATGTAGGTAGGTAGGTATTCCAATGCCAATTATTTACCTTGGTAACTGTTTCGAACATTGGGATCAGAACAAACTTGATGAATCCAATTTGGGCTGTAGGTTTGGTCACTTTATCTCGGTCCATGAAAGGTGCCACTGGAAGTCCTTCAGATTTTTCTCTGTCACTCTAAGGTAAATGCAAGAAGCAGTGTACTAAAGACTAGAGTTTAAGACTATCTCAGAGGACCACAGTGCATTTATACATTCTAGAGATGGAAAATTTTATTTTAAAGTAAAATTGTAATATTTACTTGTAATTATTTGTATTTAAAGTACATTTACATAGAGGAGAAATTATAGCAAACTATGATAAGATGGTAGAAAATTATTTTAAAATTATTAAATCAATTGGCATGCCTGGTCCAATATATCACTGAATAGCAGTTATAAGTATGAAACTGTTAAATTTCTTGGAAATTTGAAAGGATTGCAATCATTCTATTCATGTGCTCAATATTAAGTAATTATAAATATTCTGTTATTGAAGCTGTCAGTGATTAATGAATGAGAGGTTATAAATTCACATAGCTCACTATATCTAGCTAGTCCTAGACTGGGCCATTCAAACTAGAAACTCATATTCCCTCTAGCCATTCATCTAGAGCATAGACTCATCGATCAAGATTTGGCCATTATAGATCCAATCATCTAGTCAAAACTCTTCAATTTATTTACTGCCATGGTCACTTGGGATCATAGGCTGAGTGCTTCCTTTTAATAAATTAAAATTGATTTATGGGCTTTTATTCACATGATGAAGAACTCTTGATAATAGACTTCTATAATTTCATTTGTCCCTAGATCTTACTTTATTAAACCTATTCTTCATTTTAATTGTGACCTATAATCTATTCATTCCTTATTATTTTATCAGGCCATAATTCTTTTTCTGGTTTCCTATTCCTTACCTTTCACTTGATCTATATTTAGCAATTTAAGTTCTATCCTATTTTCCATTTTCAAAGCCGTTGGATTAAACTCCTACATCATTTATTTGGACTTTGCCAATCTCTCAACTCTGGAATATCACCTCCACCACTTCATCCACTACAAATCTGTTGTTGAATAGAGCTGAAGTTATAGTACTATGCTAAATCCACAACAAATGTATGTTATTTAATCTCATCTGGATGTTTATAAGACAATATTTTCATTTTACCCTAATTGATTTTTTTATTTCATTTATCATCCTGATTATTTCAAACTTTCTTTTCTCTCCTTAAGTGTCCCATAAAGTTCTCCTCTCAACTTCACTGCTAAGAAAGTCATATCACATTTTACTGAGAAAAACAAAGCTATTCTATATAATCTCCTCCCCCACCTTTTCTGCATCTTATTACTTCTTTACTTTCTGCTCTCTTTACTTTCTCTCCCCACTTACTCCACTTTCTAATGAAGTGGCTTTTATCCCTTCTCTTTCCTTTCACTCCCTTGAATCTTTTCTTATAGATTATCTCTTCAATTTTCCCTTCTCTTCCTAATAATGCCTTCTCCTATCTACTAGTTCATTCTCTGTTGCCTACAAACACATCTCCATCTTCTCCATTATTTTTAATATAGTATTTTATTTTTCCCAATTATATGAAAAAACAATTTCCAACATTCTTTTTAAAAATTGAGTTCCAAATTCTTTCCCACCCTGATTGAGAAGCAATTTGATATGGGAGTAGTCAGGCAAAACATTTCCATATAAATAATGTTATTAAAAAACTGAGATTAAAAACCCAAGAAAAATAAAGTAAAGATTATACTTGGCTCATTCAAGATAATTCCAATAGATTTGGGATGGAACTTGCCTTCTGCATCCTGAGAGAGAACTATGGAGACTGAATGTGGATTGAATCATGGTATTTTCACCTTTTGTTTGTTTCTTTGTTTATTTGCTTTTTCTTTCTCATGGTATTTTCCCTTTTGGTCTTCTTGTACAACATGACAAATATGAGATATGTTTAAAAGAATTTGACATGTTTAACATTTTTAAAAATAATATGTTTGTATCTGTATTCAGACTCCATCAGTTCTTTCTCTGGAGTTGGATAGCATTTTTCATCATAGATCTTCAGTTGTTTTTAATCATTGTAATGTTAAAAATAACCAAGTCATTCACAGTTGATCATCTTACAATATTGCTGTTACTGTATATAATGTTCTCCTGGTCCTATTCATTTCACTTTGCATCAGTTCTTGTAAATCCCCAGTTTTTTTTTTTTTTGTTTTTTTTAACAATTCTGAAATGCTTTATTTTCTAGGTAGCTGAACTATGAATGTTCTTGAGGACGATACGTTGTTTTGAATTCTTATATACTATTCTTTTTTTTTTTTTCTGAGGCAATTGGGATTAAATAATTTACTCAGGGTCACATAGCTAGGAAGTATTAAATATCTGAGGCTGGATTTGAACTCAGGTCCTCCTGACTTAAGGGCTGGTGCTTTATAGAACATACTATAATTGTTAAACTTATATTCTAATTGCAACTGTACTTTGATTAACAAAAGGAAACTGTTTTTTTTTTCCATGCAGGTCTTTTTTCTCCCATACAGGACTATTAATACATAGTCATGAATAAATGTGTCACTGATTTTTATATATCTTATAATTTAACCATCTGAACAATGACCTAAAAACTTCCTAGTCAAATAGATTATAATAAGCTTCAGCAACATAAATTGTTATTTCTTGTTTAAAAACAAATTACTCTCTCTAAATAATAAAGCTGATATATTACTATTAATATCTCAAATTGATACATCATGTTTTGATAGGTACTGTTTGAAAATCTCTTGGTTGTACGGTGGAAAGGGTACCAGAAAAAAGAATCAATAAGATTGTTTCCTAACCAAATAGCTGTGATTTTGAATAAGTGATTTAATCTCTTTTGGTATCACCTTCCTCATTTCCCAAATAAAGATGGTAATGGATGGGACTGAAGACCAAATTAAATTTTATATGATTTTAGACATAATGAAGTTTTGAATAAAGAAGATTTGTAGTTAGCATGTTCCCAGGAATTAGAATGTTATCAAAGATGCTTTCATTCTTCATTGATGCAATTAAAGGGTTCCCTAGATCTTCCATGTCTATAAAGCCTAAATGTTTGTTATAAGATTTCTCTACCAAAGCTACATGAAAAACTGAGTTATTTGATGCAGTTGTGGAATTATAAAAAGAATACTTATAACCAGTGTCCTCCAGTGTCTCCAGGTTTTTTTGAAAGCATGTAACTCATCATTTCTAATAGTACAATAGTATTCTATCACATACCACATCATATACCACAAATTGTCCAGCCATTCCTTAATTTAAGGGCATTCCCTCAAAGTCCAATTATTTGCCTCCAGAAAAGAGCTGCTATAAATATTTGGGAATAGTTTCAAATCACTTTACAAAATGGTTGAATCAGTTTGCAACTTTACCAATAGGGCATGAGTGTCTCAGTTTTCCCACATTCCCTCTAGCATTTGTTATTTTCCTTTCTGTCTTATTACCCAATTTAATAGGTATGAGGTAATACTTCAGAATTATTTTAATTTGTATTTTCCAATCAATAGTTATTTAGAACTACAGATGTTCTATATTCTTCACCTGAAAATGATTCATTTTTTTTTGATCATTTGTCATTTGAGGAATGGTTCTTATTTTTATAAATTTGACCCAGTTCTCTATGTAGTTTAGAAATGAGGTCTTTATAAGAGACACTTGCTTCAAAATGTTTTTTCCATGATGATGATTGTTAACTGTATTTCCTTCCATACTGTTTATTCTATTTTTCTCTCTCCTTTTAACCTGTCCCTTCTCAAAAGTGTTTTGCTTCTTTTCCCCATTCTATCCTCCCTTCTATGAGTACTCCCTTCTCTCTTCCCCTTTCTCTCCTTCTTTCCTGCAGGGTAAGATAGATTTCTATACCTTACTGAGTGTGTATGTTATTTCTTCTCTGAATCAATTTCAATGAGAGTAAGATTCAAGCATTCCCCACCTCCTCCCTATCCTGCCTCTCCCTTTCTCTTTCTCCCAGTGCATTCTTCTTTCTCACTCATTAAATTTATTTTTTTAGTTATTCCATCATATTCAAGTCACTCTGTATCCTCTGTCTATATATACTACTTGTAACTGCCCTAATAATGAGAAAGTTTTTATAAGTATAGTCTTTTCAGGTAGGAATATGCATAATTTAACCTTATTGAATCTCATGTAATTTCTCTTTCCTGTTTACCTTTTATGCTTCTTGAGCCTCTTCCATTCTAAAAAAATCTTCCACTATATTCACCTTTGCCTCAAATTATTGTCCTTTGTCTCTTCTCTCTTTCTTAGTTAAAGTCCTAGAAAATAAGATTGTTTCTTAACTAGATAGCTGTGATTTTGAACAAGTGATTTGGTATCACCTTCTTCGTTTCTCAAATGGAGATGGTAGTGGATGGGATACTTGATAAACCTGGTACCTGTTCTCTTTCCACTTATGTCTCCCTCCTTTGTAATCTCATATCAGACCTCATTGCTCAGCTGAAACTCCTCTATCTAGAATTATTTCTTAGGGCCCAAATCTAGTGGATTTTCTCAGTCCTCCTTCTTGATCTATCTTTATATCATCTTACATTTTTGACCACCTCTTGTATACTCTCTCTGTTGTGTGTGTGTGTGTGTGTGTGTGTGTGTGTGTACTACTCTTTTCTGGAGAGAACATACTACCAGTCCAATTCCTCTACTATGCAATCACTCAAAAAACATTTAATAAGTAGCTCCTATGTGTCAGATAGCACACTAATTGCTGAAGATACAAAGAAAAGCAAAAGACAGTTTCAAGGATTTCATAGTCTAATCAAGAAGGCAACCACTTGTACACCACTATGCAAACCACTATGTACAAAAAAGCTATATTTAGGATAAATTGGAGATAATTAACAGAGTAAAAGCCATAGAATTAGAAGAGAATTGAAGACCATAGAATCAGCCACAGAATCTTGTAGAATATAGAATGTAGGATTTTAGCTGGGATTGAAGGAAGCCAGAGAAGTCAGTATGTAGAGATGTGGAAGACAAGTCCAGGAATGAGAGATAACCAATGAAAATGTCCAAGTGATGGAGTATCTTTGTGCAGGGACTACCAAGGAGGCCATTGTCATTGTATCACAGAGTACATGATAGGAGAAAGATGTAAGGCATAAGAAAACAGAAGTAGGGGAGGATCAGGTTATAAATGGCTTTAAATACCAAAGAGAGGATTTAATTTGAACTTGGAGGTGATAGGGGTTACTGAGTGGAAGGTGTGGAGGTGACATGGTCAAATTTGTGGGTTAAGAAGATTATTTGACAGCTGAGAAGAGAATGAAATGGAGTGTAGTAAGATCTGAGGCAGGGAAACCACATAGTAGACTATTTCAATAGTCCAGGTATGAGATGATGAGGATCTGTACCAGAATAGTGGAAGTATCACAAGGAAAAAAAGAGCATATGTGAGAGATGTTACAAAGGGAAAATTAACAGGACTTGTCAACAGATTGGATATAGGGGTAGTGGTGACAAAGAGTGAAGACTTGAGAGTGACATCTAGCTTGTAAGCCTAGGTGACTGGGAGGATGGTGGCAATCTCAATAAAAATGGGAATTTAGAAGTTTTTTGGGAAAAATAATGAATTCAATTTTCAACATGTTTAGTTAAAAATGTCTGCAGAATATCTGATTTTTAGATATCCAATAGGCAGTTAGAGTTGCAAAATTGGAGGTCAGGAAAACAATTACCACCACCACCATAGAGAGTTGATTAGGTCACTAAGTAAAATGCTATGAATGAAGAAAATAATAGAAACCAGAATAGGGTTTTGTTGGACACCCATAGTTAATGTACATGACCTGGATAAAATGCCAGGAAAGGGTACTAAGAAAGAGTTGTTAGATAAGGAAAGGAAGCAAGAGAGAATGGCTATAAGGATATCACTTTTAATATGTTTCTGTTCTGGATACTTAACTCTTCTTTCTCTACACTTCTCAGTCATCTTATCAGCTCCCATAGATTCAATCTCTGTACAAGTGACTTTCAGATCTATGTAGCCAGTCCTAGTTTCTCTACTGAGCTTATAAAATGTTCCAAAATCAGAAACTTACATGATTTCATCAGTGGAAATTACATTAAAATTGCATAGCTATGTGCTTTATCTTTGCATTTTAAGGACCACTGAAGAAGGAAGTGATAAACCACTCCAGTATCTTTGCCAAGAAAACCCCAAATGTAATCATGAATAATTGGATGTGACTGAAATGACTGAGCAACAAGGATCATAAAAACTTTCCATTTTACTTTCTCAAACCTTCCATATTTGTTACCTTCCCATTAGAACATGAGTTCTGTTCAAACCTGGTCTCAAACATTTAACACTTCCTAGCTGTGTGACCCTGGGCAAGTCACTTAATCCCAGCCTCAGGGAAAAAAAAAAACAAACAAAAAAAAACATGAGTTCTTTGAGAGGAGGGACTATTTTGCTTTTCTGTTTTCATCCTCAGCATTTAACACAATCCTTTGCACCCAGAAAGCACTTAATAAATCTTTTTTTCATTCATTTAATTCTTTCATTCATCTCTAACTTAACAGGTCTAAAATTTAATTGTCTTTGATTCAAATCCATACATCTCTCAAACTTTATTATTACTCTCAAAGAGTACTTCTAATTACAGGTTTGCAATGTTGATGTCATCTTTGAATGCTCACTTTTCACTCAATCTACATGTTCAGTCAGTTGCTACATTTCGTTATTTCTACTTCCATAACTTCACTCTCATTCTTCCTCTTCTCTCTACTCACACCATCATAGTTGAGGAATTTAGTAGTTTTCATCTCGACTGTTATAATTGTTTTTTAATGGGCCACCCTGCTTCAAGTTTCTTTCTGCTCCAACTCTTCCTCTATAGAGCCACCAATATGATTTTCCTAAGAAATGATTCTCACCAGATGACTTCTTTACTCAATAGCCTCCAGTGACTTTTTATTATGTCTTAGATCAAATATAAATTCTTCTGCTTAGCATGTGAAACTTTTCAGAATGCAGACTCAATCTATCTACACTTACCAAACATCACCAAACATTATACTAAGCAGTAAAGATTCAAATAAAAGAAGAAAGACCTTTTTTTTCCAAGGAGCTCACTATCCAGTTATTGCAAATTCTAGTCTTCATTTATTTCATATTATTTCATCTATTTACTCTATTCTCCAGTTAAATTACCCTTTTTTTCCATATATGACACATGTTTTCTGATGTCATGCCTTCCCACTGGCTATCTCCTATCTCCAGTATGAATTTCTTTTCACCTCAGCTTTATAGAATTCCTGGTTTCCTTGAAGGGATAACTGCAGATACTAGTGTCTTCCCCCCTGTTATCTGGTATTTACTTTGTTCATCCATCCATCCAGCTATCTGATGTTTGTCTGTCTGTCTATTTATCTATCAGTATCTACATAGTGTGTGTGTGTGTGTGTGTGTGTGTGTGTGTGTGTGTATGTGTGCATGTGAATGAATGAGTAATCTTCCTTAACTCCTTCAAGACTCTATTTTGCTTTTGTTTTTATTTCCCCAATGCCTAACACAGGGCTTAGCACACAGTAGGAGCTTTAAGCTTTTTAAACATTTTTGACATTGTATTTTGACTCCCATGCAGTTTTTTTGACCAGTTAGATCAGGGGAGCATTCATTGGTAGTGTATTGTGATCCAATTATATTAGCATTTGTGGGTTGTCATTGTCTTTGATTTCAAAAATTTTAGCCAATTTTATTTCAAACATAGGCTAGCAATAATCACATCTAATTTTATCAAATTGCTTCTTTTCATCTGTGGAGATATGTAATGTTTCATTATACCTTATATAGATTTTTCAACTACTGACCATTGATAAAAACATGACTAAATGCCATAATATAAAGCTTAACTTTGCAACATTCTTACCTGCATAAAATATTCTTCTAATAAACAGTCAACCCAGGGTTCTGCTACTTCCATTGGTCTGACTTCATTGGATATATCACAACATTTTATCAATATCATCTTTAGCTGAAAGAAGATGTTTTAGTATCAAGAATTTTGATAAATGTCCATAGACATGTGGATTTACAAGTCAGTTTCTGGCATTTACAGTAATTAGAATTTCCAGGTAAGTCACTTAATCTCTCAATGATCTAGGCAACTTACTGAAGACTAAGTTTCAGAAAAAGTTTTGACCTTGTCTTGTTGTATAGAGTTTTCTTACCCGAGAGTTCCTTACACCAATGAAATAAAAGATTTATTTCCCATTCCTATTTGTCTTCTCTTTTTCACTGGTTGATTGGTAGACTTTTCACATACTTTTTATTTTCTAGAAAGCAGATAATAGCAAATGTATTGACTGATTAGGAGAGTTCATCTTCTTATCCATTAGTCTTTGCTATGGTTTACTGGAAATAACACTCAACTTGAAGTCAAGAGAGAATGAGTTTTGATTGTGTTTCTTTATGTAAGTCATAATTACTCATCCTTAGTTTCATCGTTTATAAATCCATTCAAATACTTCAGTGGATCTGAAATCTTATCAATGAAAGTTCTCTCTCCACCAATACATACCACAACCTATCCATGGCTTCTTATCTTCTATGATCTTTTTAATATTCTTCCATATATCTTTTGAAAGAATCCACACATTGAATGTCATCTTTAGATGTTTTTACTTTATAGGTAATAGTAGAAAACTTGGTCTATCCAGTTGTTATTCCTTGCTAGTACTATAAGATCAGTACATTTTCTTTTCTAAATCATCAATTTCCTTTTGAATATCCTTTACATCACTCCTCACACATGGGTCGTTACTGAGAAAATACTGTAGTTTATATTCACCATGGATTTCTCTATCTCTTTTATATCACCTGTAATTTATGTCTGTTGGAAGATTGTGGAAGCTCCAAATAGATTAAATTCCTTGGAGATGATGGAAATCCAAGATTCACAATCAAATCATATTGCCAAGTGTACATTTATATTAAAAAAGATGATTTCAAAATAATGAATATTCTATGGTCACAATCTCAGAACAAGTCTATTATTATATGTACCTTTCATTGTTCTAGGGGTACTTTGCATTAATCCTATGAACTAGGTGTATTCATATTATGATGTCCATTTTCTATATTAATAAACTGATAGAGAAATTAATTGACTTGCACAAAACCATGCAGTTTATATTAATGGCAAAGCCAGGACATGGGCTTAGTTTTTTTCTGAATCCTAGTCTATTTGAATTATAGCTCATAATCCATTTCAAACCAAAGAGTTTAGGAACATAAATTAATCTTTCTCTGATGATCTATTTGAAGTTCTTGCAGTGTTGAAGAGTAATCTTTTTCTCTTTACTATGGATGTGCAAATTTTCCTGTTTTAAATAAATTTCAATATAATAAAGTGCCAGATGTAGAGAGTTCATTATAGTAACAAGAATGCAGAACAAAATTAATTAATTTCCTCCATTTCCAAAACAGATCACATAATAGAAACTGGAGAACAAGGCTGTTCAGTAATAGGAAGACCTCAGTGTTTAGAAACCAAATGGGATTTCATAAATCAGTATTATTTGCTAATATAGTCACATAATCTTTCAAAAGCAAGTTTTACATTATTGTCTTCTTGGTTAGTTTTCTTGGGAGGCAGGAACACTGTGATACATTAACAGAAGGACACTTTAATTATTTCTGTGATTTTTTAACTTTTACTTTATCAATGTGTATTTGTTATGGATTATATCACATTTGGGGCATAAATGGCATTTCACAGAATTGACAATGAACAAAATTCTGATAGCCACTTAACAGTTATAAGTTCACAAGGAAAATTATGACTTTGCAAGGTGGTAGGCATTGCATCCTGAACATAAATATGATAATATAAACAAAAGACCTTATTGGATTGTGGTCACTGAAAGAATGAAACATCAGAAGCCTACTTACATAAATCATATGTTCCTCATTTGTGTAGTCAAAATTTTCCATTTTTTCCTTAAAAGAATCCAAAATTTCTGCATGTCTTGCCATGTCAGTGGCCAGGATTAATGTAATTATCCCCTAAACAATTGAAATGAAGATGCATGAATCAAATAATTTATCAAAATATTTATAAATACATTTATAAATATACAATATTTATGTGTCCATTAAACATTTTCTCTGTGATTATATATTGCAGCCAACCAGCAGTAGGCCTTGGGGAGGAGGGCAACAGAATCAGTAGTGGCAGAGTTGGTTTCTGAATCTCTCAGCCCATAGACATTAAGGGGATCAAACAATTGATCAGAAAGAGACTATATGGGTCCCTTTATTGGTACCAGGGACAGAATTCTTTTGTATTGTCTCTATTTGGATCTGGGTTATAGTCCTGGGTCTTAGTCCCAGGATTAGAAGGAACCTTAGTACAATATAGTAGAGCTTGTTGCAACAAATTCTTGTCGTGAATTCAGGGCAGAAGAGTGCTTGTACACACAGACCAATGCATAGGCCAGAAGAGTAGAAACATGCCTCTTCCTATATCATACCACTTTGGAAGAACTGAAAATTTATAGGTCTCCAGAATTATATCTGTACAAAACCCCTAAAGCTTGGTACAGTGCCCCTTCTACTCCAGAAGCAGAGCCCCACTTTAGCAGAGATCTAAAGTCAAGAAATAAACTAAAAAATGTTCCTGATTTTAGAAAATTACTAGTGGCAAGGAAGCTCAGAATACAAACTCAGAAGACAACAAAAATCAAAACTGCTACAATCAGAACCTTAAATAAAAATACGAGTTGGTCTGAGGCTGTGGAAGAGCTCAAAAAATTTTTTTAAATCAAGTAATGGGAGCAGCTAGGTGATGCAGTGGATAGAACACCAGCCCTGAAGTCAGGAGGACCTGAATTCAAATCTGTTCTCAGATACTTAATACTTCTTAGCTGTGTGACCCTGGGCAAGTCACTTAACCTCAATTGCCTCAGCAATAATAATAATAATAATAAAATAAAATAAATTAAGTAAGGTAAGGAGAGGAAAAATTGGAAAGAGAAATGAAAGAAAAATGAAATATAAAAAGAAAAAATAAAGTTTTGAAAATTAATTGTAATAACAAAAAGAAAATGTCACAGAAAAGTGTCCTCTGCTCCCACAGCCCAGATAGAGTAGCTATTTGGTCCCTATTTACAAACCTGCCTTATCTTTTTGAAATCTTCTGATGTTACATTGGAGAAAATATTGCATTCAGGCTGGGAAATGATCTGGAAAGCCACTGCACAGTGATGGTTCTCCAACGGTGAAATATCATTGTAACGTATTGCAAGCTCTGTGCGTGCATTAATCTGGTAACTGATATCAAGAAGAGAGTGAGAAATCTAAATATCATATACAGTTTATACAGATGTTTCATATATATATATACATATATATGTGATGTATATATATATATAGTTATATATACTGTAACAAAAATCTATGCTATCTTAAATATATATATATATGTATTATTTAATTTTACTTTACCCATTTAACAACACTGTTAAGTAAATAGTTTCCCTATTTTTCTATCCTCATTTTAGAAATGAAGATATTATAATTCAGAGAAGGTCATGAGTATTACATGGAAGAGATGATTCAGACCTTCTATTGACTAAATAGATTGTATTTTGGACTATATCCCACATGTAAGGTAAGAATTTCAACATATAAAACACTGAAGCCTTGTAATTATTTTCTTTGGAGCAGAATTTTTCACATATTCAATTCAATTTCATTTAGCAAAGTTTTTAAAAAGGTTACTCTTTTTTATTAAAGTTTTTTATTTTTCAAAACATATGCATGGATGGTTGGTTCTTAAACATTAGCCTTGCAAATCTTGTGCTCCATTTCCCCCCTTCCCTCATGCCTTCCCTAGATGGCAAGTAGTTCAATATATGTTTAACATGGTGGAATATATGTTAAAGCCATATATTGCAAACTTTTTTTATCCCTCCTACATACAAAACACTGTACTAGGCATGACAATACAAGATGAAAACGTAGTTGCTCTAAAGAACTTATAATCTAATAGGAGGGAAAATTAGAGACCAATTGTATGTGTCAAGTTTGATCATAAAGCTAAGAAGTCTATGGTTATGAGTAGTTTCTGAAACTAATTTCATTACTTTATATCTTATTATATATTTATGAACTTGCTCTAGCTTTCACAATCTATCTGCCTCTCCCCCATCTATACATGTATAAATATGTCTGTGACAAAAAAAAAAAATGTGTGTGTGTGTGTGTGTGTGTGTGTGTGTGTGTGTGGTTAGGGATTGTTCATAGATTTTTAATACTGAATTTTGAGAAAAATGTATTCCATTACAAGGTCTTACAAAAATGCTAACATTTTCAACAAATTAAAAGCAATTACTTAATAAATAAAACTAAAATATATTTTCAAGTCAAACAGTTTTGAATTTATTTCTTATTTTAAAAGATCATCCACCTAAAAGAAATTTTAAAAGCTGTTTTAGCACAATCCTCTCAATTCTTTGCATGACCATAATAAAATTAGAACTCAGGTGTATCAGAGGAAACTGAGGACATATTGATGATTTAATTAAATTCACACAGCTTATCAGAGCTGAAATTTGAACCCAGGTCTTTTTAATTTATAGTCAGTGATGTTTTTATCTTGTCAGACTGCTTCATATTCATGTTTGAGCATATATTGCTGAGTGTGAATGTGCAAAGAAAGAACATAAATTTTATAATTTCCTCTAAGGAGGTAAGTACATTTTTTATTTGTGAGAAACCATGATTATAATGGATAAAATGAGAAGATAAGAAAAGAGTATCCTCATAAATGAAATCATGACCTTCCCAAAATAACCATTAAGTCTTCTTAGAAGAAAATGGAACTTACTTTTATTTTTTCAAATCTGCCATACTGGAAAATCATATTATAGATGATAAGATATTTAAGGAGAGACACTAACAGTTTCATTATAAATCTATGTCAAATATAAAAAAAGAGAAAGTCTAATCTTATAGCTACAACTTTAAATTGTTACAAATATCAGATGATCTGTTTGATACAATGAATCATTTCTCTTTTGTTTGTAAGTTTATCCTTTAAAATAAAGATGAAAAAAAAACAATTGTGAACATACGTATTATTGTATCCTGGGTGATCCAGATCATGGCAGATAGCTGCAGTCATTAGAACTAAGATATCCATTTGAGAAAACTTTTCCTTCAATAGAAAAAAAAATGCAATATTAGTGATTCAGCTTTTTACTCTCATTTTACAGAAAAAAACCAGTATGATATTTGATGAAAGTGAAAGATCAATCTCACATACTTAGAATGCATTCCTTTCTTACTTTGACTTCTTAGAACTCCCTTCAAAGGATACTTAGGAGGTACTATTTGTATAAGGACTTTCTAAATGCTTCTCCTACCCCTACAATGAACAGATTGCTTGTCTCTTGAAATTGTTTTGCTTATTCTTTGTATTTACTTATATATCACACCTCTTTCTACAAGTTCCCTTACAGAGACTATATACTGTTACTGAATCTTTAAGAGCCAAACAGAATGCTGCAGAAAAAGTAGTTTGTGCTGGCAACTGGGAGTGAATTTATTATTTCTTATTATGATGCATTCCATCCCATGGAGTCAGAGAGGATGTGTACTTTAACTTTGAAGTCTATGACATAGTGTGGAGAAAATAGAAAGGAAGTGAGATGAAACTTATCTCTCGTGAAAACTGTTTTAACTGCTATATTTGAAGAAGTCTATGAGGAATGGGCAGTTTACAGTATCTTCTGAAAGATTGCTTCCTGTAATGGCTGAAGAAAGGACAAATTTAAAAGACTATTGTAACTAACCTTTTTCCCTGAAAAAAAAAAAAAAAAACAAACAACGAATTTAACTCTCATCTTGAGGAAAAGTGTGAAGGGGAATCTTAAAAGTGTTTGTTTCTGACTACTGCCTTCCCCAGATTTCCCTCCCTATTATTATCCTCTCCACTTTGAAAAGAGGCCTTTTAAAAGAATGGATGACTTTTACTTGATTCTTCTCAGGGGTTTAGTGACCCAAGGCAAATCCCAATAGATTTGGGATAGAAATTGCCATCTGCATCCAGAAAAAAAGAACTATGGAGCTTGAATATAAATAAACACATGTTATATTCACTTCTTTTTTTCTGTTTTTTTTTTCTCTCTCATGGTTTTTCCATTTTGTTTTGATTTTCTCTCCAACATGATTCATAAAGCAATGTGTATCAAAATAAATTTTAAAAATAAAAATAATAAAAGAAGTGTTTTTTAAAAAAAGACTTTTGTCATTATGTATAGTAAACTGAATTATGAAATTATGTGGAGCCCAGAAATGAGCTCTAATGAACTGGGGTGAAAATTATAGTTAACAATTAATGAGAAATAAGTTACAATTTTATTAATTAATAAAGTTCCAAACATTCCCCTAGATTAATTCAGAATTCAGGATGATATTAAATATATAAATAAGTTAAGTAGCAGACTTTAGAAATGGCCAATAAGGGTGTATGATGGACCTCAGACCTTCTGTAATCTTGATTTTGTATACATACTGCATGTTCCCAGTACATATCTGCTAATAGATTCTCTAAAAGACTCATAAAAATCTGTTACAAACGTTCCCCGCTCTTATCAAACTTCCTATAATTGTGCTTCTTACCACCCTCTCTACTGAGGACTTTGCCTCATAGTTCACCAGAACAATCGAGACCATTCACTGGGTTTGACCCTGACAAGGAAAAGAATCATTTTCTTTCCTTTTTTTTCATCTGAAACTGAAAAGAAGAGTTTAGGGGGGGTGGGGAGGAAGATGTTTGAGTGATATGAAATGAGCAGGGTAAGAAAAAAGGGAGTTTCTTGGCAAATGACCTTTTGAGGTTTGTTTTATTTTTATGTTTGTTTTGGAGAAAGCAGATTTGATTTAGTTGATATAATTGATTTATGGAATACAGTCAGTCACATATGATGAAGTATTATATTTTTAATAGGCATACATATTTATACAATTATCTTGCTGCACAAGAAAAATCTGATCAAAAAGAAAAATGAGAAAGAAAATAAAATTCAAGCAAACAACACCACAAGAAGTGAAAATGCTATGTTGTGATCCACACTCAGTACCCACAGTCCTCTCTCTGGGTGTAGATAGCTCTCATCATCATAAGATCATTGGAATTGGCCTAAATCATCTCATTGTTAAAAAGAGCCACAACTGTCAGAATTGATCATGTGATGAAGTACTGATGCAGTAAAAAGGCTCTGATATTTGTTAATTTGTTTATGAAATATTAACATTTATTTCTAAGTTGGAAAGGGGAACATGGGGACAAAAGTCAACCTATTAAAAAAAAAACTCACTTTGGATTCATAAGAAAGGTCCAAAATATTGAGAGGTAAGCCCAAGAAAGACATGACTTTGGCACCTGGAAGAACTCAACAAGGAAATAACCTTAGCCATCTGTGTTCTATCTATGTGTGTCTCATTATTATTGTACAAGTTTATGCTTATTCTTTCCATGGATGCTATATGTACTTTCAAGAGAATGTACCTTCAGAGTTATGGTAAGGGTAGCAGGGAGGTGGTCATGGTGGAGGTGAAATGAGAATGTTTTATAATTATTGTTTTTGCTATACCATTTTAGTAAATGTTTTTGCTAAAAATTAATACTCTGTCTACTCTACTAAATTGATTGTTAATGGAAAGTAATAAAGATAATCATAATAATTAAATAGCTATTACTATGTGTCATTATCATCTTATTTGATTCTCACAACAACCCTGAGAGAGAAGTGCTACTATTAATTTCATTTTACAGATGAGGAAACTGAGGCAAAAAAGTGAATCACATATCTAATAAGTGTCTGAGGTCACATTTGAATTCAGGTCTTCCTGATTCCAGGCCTGGTGTTCTATCTATGCCATGTGTACTTCCCATTTTATACCAGTCTTGTGAACCTCACAACATGGCCAGACCCTATTTGAAGGTAATAAGGAGAAACTGGTACAAACTTTTCTTCACTAGGTTTTCAGATAAGGACAAACCACTTCCTGCCTCTTCCTTAGGGATTCTAGAGTAGGAAAAACCAATCATTTTCTCACTAGGACTGTGGACCATTCAGAGACTACAACTCTTTCTGTCAAGATGTGACTGGGACAAACCACTTTGCCATCCCATTTCCATCAATTTGATATTAAACTCCTGGCTTCTTTGTTTAGAAAGATGTGAATAATGGAGAAAGAGGTAGATGGTGGAAATAATTTAGGGTTAGGGTTTAGTAAAGCATTATTTTCAAATAGGAGAAGAAAGCAAAGGATGTAAGGTTAAAAAATAGTGTAGTGTTAAGCTAATTCACCAAAGAGTTAAGTTTGAGAAAATGGAAGGAATGACAAAGGAAAAAGTTTAAGATTAAAAGAAGTTTGTTCATTTTGGAGCAGGTATATCAGAGGACAAAGTGGGCAGCCAAATCAAAAGTGGAACATTAATGAGTAAGGTTGAGGTAAATGGGAGTAAGCAAGTGGGAAGCTGGTTTTGGAGAATAGTGTTTGGATATCATTAGGTGAGCATTCTGAATTCCTGAAATGGGAAGCTGGAATGTGCTAAATATTGAGAAGTTTGTCCAGCTAGGGTGAATTTTGTTAGAGAGAAGTCTTGCCTTGAAGGAGACAGATGATAAAGACTATTTGAGATCCTTCCTTGAGATGGACCTTGTAGCAGGTAGTGATGCTAAAGGCAGTGAGGCCTCAGGAGATCTACAATCCAGGAGGAAAGATTCAGGAGGCAGTAGTACCTGTGTGTGTGTGTGTGTGTGTGTGTGTGTGTGTGTGTGTGTGTGTGTGTGTGTGTAAATGGAAGAAGAGCTCTTATTTTAAAGCTGGAGGATATCTAAGAGGCCATAGAAACCACCTAACCTTGGCTTAGTGGTCCTGATTGAGTTCTGCTTTGAAGGTGGCCCTGAAGGAAGCTAGAAAACTGGTGATATGATGACAGAGGGCACATAGGGGGAGCTTGTCTTCTGTTCAGGTTCTATACCAAGGACCAGAGCCAACAGAATCTGGAAGCTGCAAGATGTGAGATGAATGGTTAGGTCTTATCTTCAGGCAGTAGGAATGGTGGTAGTGCTGTGTTGGGGCTCTCTGGGACATGATGGTTAGATATGAATAGTAGACATAGGAGAGTCTTGTGTAGTCCACTGACAGTCAATGTATAGGAGGATAAGAAAACAACAGAATATAACATTAATGGCTTGGAACTCTAAACTTTAATTTTAGCCTGGGGTAAATTTAAAGGTAGATGTCTGTCAGCCAAGGGCTGCTAATAGAGTGTTCCCCTTTTCTTCTGCCCAAGAAAGGACACCTTTTTTCCCAGATAAAATCTGGATCTTGTTTTCATTCCTTTCTCAGCATTATGAAGCTGTGATGAGACCCCAGACTGAAAGGAAGAAGGAGATTTATGTTCCTAGAGGAGGCAGAACAAGTACCCACCTGGAGAAAGCAGAGAGATATCATGCAATACATCATCTGGGTCACACAGAAGCAGTGTCGAAAGTTATGAAAAGGGTTGTTTCTATAGTTATCATGGATGCAGAGCTGCCAAAATAAAAAAAAAAAAATACACACACACACACACACACACACACGAGCTGAATTTTTGACACTATTAAGCACTTATGCTTTTCTAGACTGAGGAAGACTATCCATCTTCCCTCTCCATTTCTGACACTAACTTCAGACTTTGTTGTTATTTTTCCTTCCCATCTCCCCTCCACCAGTTCTTTTTAAAATAATAACAATAGTTTTTATTTAAAATATTAGGTGCCTATCTCTGAAGATACTAAAATGAACTGATAGATTCCACCTGAAGCAATTAAGATTACCTTTGTAACACATGGGGAAATTGGTTCCCATAAAATGAAATTACTTTCCATGAGACATGTATGAAATCAGCAATAAAGCAGAGAATAGAACTTAGATCTTCTAAAGCAAGACCCATTAGAACACATCATATCACTTTGCTTATGTTAGTTTGTACATTTTTTTCTTTGACTCATTTTTTTTCAAACTCATCAAATACAGAGTTTAAGATGCAAGGAATATTGTTTATTTACAGTAAAAACAGGCTTTAGGAGTTGCGCCACCAATTAGTTCAGTTGTGCTTTGTTTTTATTTTTTGTCTAAAACTGTAATTTCAGTGAAGAAGGGTAGTCTCAGAAGTGGTCTTGAATAGAATCTATAAATTAATTCATTTTTTAAAAACCAACTCAGAATTAGAAACATCACACACACACACACACACACACACACACACACACACACACACACACGTCTCATCTCTGTGGTCCCAAGACTTTTCTTGAGGTTCTGGATGCTAACATTTTCCTTAGATCTTGAATTTTTCAGGCCATCACATCAGAAAAAATTTTGCAAGTTGGATTTGCAACTGTATCAATTTCTATTCTCATTATATACTATAAGCTATTTCATATAATATGTTTATATATGTAATTTCATCTAATTTTTCTTATTTCATATAATATGAATATATTATTAAACTATGAATAATTTGCTATTTCATATAATATGCTTAACAATAGCTTATATATAAGTTATTTCAGCTTGGTAGAGAGTTAAAAATCAAGTTTTTAATAGCACTCCTAAGGACACCCTTCAATTTTAGGAAGCCCAGTTTTGTCGGAAAAGTATCTGAAGAATCAAAACATTTGTAATTCCAAACAAGAGACAAATTATATGCATAATAGTTACCAGCCACTTCTTCAGCGTGATAGGGTTGATATTAAAATCTTTGACTAGACCAAGATCATGGTACATGTGTTCTAAACAGCTTAGCATCTGTAAGGAAATTGAGAAAAGAATTGTTATTAAAACATGCTCCCTTATTATAGAATCTAAGATTGGAAAGGAACCTTACAGGATAAGACTTCCAGAACAAGCAGATTCTTGTTCCTGACAAAATATCTGTTCTACAAATCACTGAAAGTGGTCATCTTGCTTCTACCTAAAACTTCCCATTTCACTTTTGGGTAGTTCTAATTGTTAGCAAGTTTTTCCTGATGTCAAATCATAATCTGCCTCTAAAAACTTTCATCTAGCTTAGTTCTGTCTTCTGAGGCCAAACAGGAGAAGTCTAAACCCTTTTTCCTGGCAATACTTTAAACATTTGTGTACTAGTTTCTTCAACAACCTCCTGCTTTGAATACAGCATAAATTTCCCTTGCATTGTCTACATATTCAAGGTGTCAAAAAGATGGGTTGTTTAAAGCCTTACTAATATAAATCTGGTGACATCATAAAGAATTCTTTGTTTCAGAAATCAAGAGGAATTCTATAAAAGAAGATGGGGTAAACAATAGGAAAATATGCAGGTGGGATAGCAAATGGCCATCTCAAGGTTATGTTTATTTTTTGGTGTATTTAGAAAATTATCTCATTAGGGAATGGCTAAATAAACTGTGATATGTGATTATTATGGAATTCTATTATGCTATAAGAAATGATGAGTTAGATGCTCTCAGAAAAATCCGGAAAGACTTTCATGAGCTGATGCAAAGGGATATGTATTAGGTATAAATAAAGTAACTATCATAAGATGATCAACTGTGAATACCATAACTGCTCTTAGTAATACAATGATCAAAAGACAACTGAAGGACTTAAGGTGAAAAATGCTATCCATACCCAGAGAAAGAACTGATGGTATTTTGAATGCACATCAATGCATAGGTTTTTTTTTTGCTTTATTTTTTTTGAAGGGTTTCTTTCTTTCTTTCTCTTTTTATGGTCTATGTTTTCTTTCACAATATGACTATTATAAAAAAAATTGCATCACTACACATGTAAAGCCTATCTTGAATTGCTTGTATTCTCAATGAGAGTGGATAGGGAGGGAGGAAGAGAAAAACATGGAACTCAGAAGTTTAAAAACAAATGTTTTTAATCCACTCTGCTATCTCCTGTTTCATGGGAGAGTTCATTCCATTCACATTCACAGTTAAGATTACTAACTCCAAGAATAAATTTTAAAAATGCATTTTTACATGTAACTGAGAAATTTTTTTAAAAAAGAAAGAAAAACCATCTATTTAACTAAAATTTTAGCTCAAGCTCCAGTATAAAAATATTGAAAGCAAAATCCAAGTTCTGTATCTCTTATAAAAACACTTCAAAGGTATAATTAAGAAGGGATTAAAGGTACACATAAATATATAAAGCATAAATATAAAGTAAATAAAAATATACTTTGTTGTAATTCAGTAATGTCTAATTCTTCTTGATTCCATTTGAGATTTTTTTTCTTGGCAAAGATACTGCAGTAGTTTGTTATTTTTCCAGCTTATTTTACAGATAAGGAAACTTATACAAATAGAGTTAAGTGACTTGCCCAGTGTCACCTAATAATGACAATGTAATCACTAGTAATAGACAAATATGGGGGCAGATTTGAATTCAGGAAGACAAGTTTTCCAGATACCAGACCTAGAACTCTTATCCATTGCTCTTCTAACTGCCAAAAGTAATCAAATATAAGGTAATTTGATAGAGAGAACAAAAGATCAGGAAAGGAAGATGCTTCCTAAAGGAAGAAAAGGACTTTGTGAAGTAGAGGTAAGGAGAGAGTGTAATCCAGCCACTTGGGATGGCTAGTGAAATGGCATAAAGATAGAGGATGGAATTCCATGTGTGAAAAGTAGAGAAAAGGCAAGTATTGCTGGATTGAAGAAGACAAAAAGGTGAGTATTGTCTAAAGTTATAAAGAAGGTTGAGTTGAGATTGAGAAAAGCTTTAAAAAAGCTAAATGGGGGCAGCTAGATGGCACAATGGATAAAGCTCTGACCCTGGAGTCAAGAGAACTTGAGTTCAAATTTGATTTCGGATACTGAACACTTACTAGCTTCATGACCCTGAGCAAGTCATTTAATTCCAATTATCTTACCAAAAAAAGAAAAAAAGCTAAATCAAGGAATTAATATTTGATACAGATGAAGCAAGGTGTTACTGGAATTAATTGAATAGGGGAGTCATTTAATTAAATCTGTGTTTAAAGTACATCACTTTGACAGCAATCTGTAGGATGGACTGGAATGGAGAGAACCTTGAGCCAAGAAGACTAGTTAAGAGTTCATCTAGACATGAAGTGAGGATAACTTAATCTAAGATAAGAGGCAAGGTGAGGATTCACACACAAGAAGAATGGGTAGTATGTATATCTATATGTGTAGATGCCTACATGTGTATATCTAGAAATGGTAAGATTTGTTAATTGATTGTGAGGTAAGGGAGAGTTAGAAGTGGAGAATAAAATTGAGATTATGAACCTGTGAGATTAGAGGAATGATAGAGCCTTGGCAAAAAAAAATTTCCCTTGGAGGGAAAGATAATATATTCAGTTTCTGACATATTAAGTTAAATGGCGTTGGGAAATCTAATTTGTAATGTCCAGAAGGCAACTAGTGATGCAGAACTGGAGTTCATGAGAGGGACTGGGACTGAATTTATTGAATTATCTGTGAGATTTTATTGGCTCAGGATATTTAAGACTTGGGACACTGACATAGTTTTCTGGCCTTCTACATTTAAGGGGCTAGACCATTTTCTGTTAGGTTTCTGACTGAAGACTAGTAGGATAATTTAATGCTGACTTAGAAGAGATTAGCTCAGCTGAATCAAAACTATATCCTGAATGAATATATAGTCCCTGCTCTGAATGTCCTTCCTCCGAAGGACTAAGCAAAACTTTCTTTGTTAATTTGTTAGATGGAATATGAGTTTTTCTTTTCATTCTAATTTCATACCCAAAATACAGGAGGACTAGCACAAGTTAGACTCAGTCTATGACATGTGGCAACAGTTGACAGTTTTTAAAATGAGCCCCAGATGATCTCTGTGCTTTTGATGATTCTTCTGCTAGTTCCAATGTAGGGTGGCCTTTTATGTAAGGTTTGTTCCATAATCCCTGAGGGACTTTTCAGTTTGACCTTTCAGTAACTAGTGTTTATAAACTATGTTTATGTTCAGTTTCATCAATAATTATACCCTGAAGGGAACAGCAGAAATATCATGCATTGAATTTGCATATTTTTAAATGGAGAGGTATGATAATTATCTTCAAATTCATCAGCTGTGTTGACCTTGGGCTTTCTAATTTTTACTAATTTTTAATTTTCAAGTTCTACTAGGAGATTCTCTCTAAACTCAATTTATGTTCAAAACAGCTGGGAAGGATTAGATTTTTTTTTTTTAGCTTTTTATTTTCAAAATATATGCATAGGTAGTTTTCAACATTCAATTTTTCAAAAACCTTGTGTTCCAAATTTTTTCTCCCTCTCTTTGCTCCACCCACTCTCTTAGACAGCAAGTAATCCAATATATGTTAAGTATATGTGATAATAAATATGTATATGTATATATACATGTGGAAACATTTATTATGCTACACAAGAAAAAATCAGATCAATAAGGGGAAAAATGAGAAAGAAAATAAAAAGCAAGCCACCACCAACAAAAAAGGTGAAAATATTATGTTGTGATCCACAGTTTCCACAGTCCTTTCTCTGGGTACAGATAGCTCTCTCCATCACAAGTCTATTGGAATTGGCCTGAATCACCTCATTGTTGAAAAGAGCTTAGTCCATCAGAATTGATCATCACATAATCTTGTTGTTGTGTACAATGATCTCCTGGTTCAACTTACTTCACTTAACATCAGTTCATGTAAGTCTCTCCAGGACTTTCTGAAATCCTCCTGCTGATCATTTCTTAAAGAACAATAATATTCCATAGCATTCATATAACATAACTTATTCAGCCATTCTCTAATTGATGGGTATCCATTCAAATTCTAGCTCCTTGCCACTACAAATAGGGCTGCTACAAACATTTGATACTTTCTCCTTTTTTATAATTTCTTTAGAATTCAGGCAAAGGATTGGATTTTTCAAATGAGAAGTTTCCCCCCAGCAGAAAAAAAATGAATAATGAAGAATTCTGCCTTGCCCTGTCTTTGTTGGATCTACATAGATACATTGATAGTAGTCATCTACTGAAGCCCATTGAATAAGGGAAGCTCCTATAACCTTTAAGAATTATATAAATTGTATTGTATATAATCTGTTAAATAATTTTGATAACATCCTATCTTGAGAGTTTATGAAGAATCACTTTTGTCTTTTAGAAGCCTTAATGCCTTTTGTCTCTTACATTGTATCCTGATTATTTTTAAAATTTGGTGGTGGTCTTTATTGCCAAAGAGTGATCTGACCTTTCTGTGATCTTTGTATATTAATGAGGGATAGAATTGTTTAGTTTTCAAATACTGACCTGAGCTGGAGCTAGAGCTAGGGAGAAAGTTTCTCATGTCCTTGATATTATGAATTTTATGAAAAATACTATGTAAACTGTTGTTCCATAATGCAGTATGATTGTTTTTATGTTTTCCCTCCTCCCTTATATAACTATACTTCTGTCCAATTCTGGGTCTAGTGTCCTAACTCTTCTTTTTAAAGAAAGAATTTATAAAATATAGGTGTTAGATTTCTATCTTTGTACTTTACTCCTGAGCCAAATTTATTTGGCATTTTTTTTTATCATTCTCCCACTTCTTATTGAAATTACTGAGTATTCTGCTAAAAAACTACTAGAAATAATTCAAAATTTCAGCAAAGTGGCAGGATACAAAATAAATCCACATAAATCCTCGGCATTTTTATATATCACTAACAAAATGCAACAGCAAGAGATACAAAGAGAAATTCCATTCCAAACAAATGTTGAGAGTATAAAATATTTGGGAATCCATCTACCAAAGAAAAGTCAGGAATTATATGAGAAAAATTACAAAACACTTGCCACAAAAATAAAATCAGATTTAAATAATTGGAAAGACATTCAGTGCTCTTGGATAGGCCGAGCGAATATAATAAAGATGACAATACTCCCCAAACTAATCTATTTATTTAGTGCTATACCAATCAGACTCCCAAGAAACTATTTTAATGACCTAGAAAAAATAACAACAAAATTCATATGGAAGAATAAAAGGTCAAGAATTGCAAGGGAACTAATGAAAAAAAACTCAGAGGAAGGTGGTCTAAGTGTACCTGATCTAAAGCTATATTATATAGCAGCAGTCACCAAAACCATTTGGTATTGGCTAAGAAATAGACCGGTAGATCAGTGGAACAGATTAGATACAAAGGACAAAAAAGGGTACATCTATAGCAATCTAATCTTTGACAAACCCAAAAATTCCAACATTAGGGATAAAAATTCATTATTCGGAAAAAACTGTTGGGAAAACTGGAAATTAGTATGGCAGAAATTAGATATGGATCCACACTTAACACCATATACCAAGATAAGATCAAAATGGGTCCATGATTTAGGCATAAAGAGGGAGATAATAAATAGATTAGAGGAACAGAGGATAATCTACCTCTCAGACTTGTGGAGGAGGAAGGAATTTATGACCAGAGGAGAACTAGAGATCATTATTGATCACAAAATAGAAGATTTTGATTACATCAAACTAAAAAGTTTCTGTACAAATAATACTAATGCAAACAAGATTAGAAGGGAAGTAACAAATTGGGAAAATATTTTTAAAAACAAAGGTTCTGACAAAGGTCTCATTTCCAAAATATATAGAGAACTGACCATAATTTATAAGAAACCGAACCATTCTCCAATTGATAAATGGTCAAAGGATATGAACAGACAATTCTCAGAGGAAGAAATTGAAACTATATCCACTCACATGAAAGAGTGTTCCAAATCACTACTGATCAGAGAAATGCAAATTAAGACCACTCTGAGATACCACTACACACCTGTCAGATTGGCTAAGATGACAGGAACAAATAATGATGAATGTTGGAGGGGATGTGGGGAAACTGGGACACTAATACATTGCTGGTGGAGTTGTGAAAGAATCCAGCCATTCTGGAGAGCAATCTGGAATTATGCCCAAAAAGTTATCAAACTGTGCATACCCTTTGACCCTGCAGCGCTACTACTGGGATTATATCCCAAAGAAATACTAAAGAGCGGAAAGAGACATATATGTGCCAAAATGTTTGTGGCAGCTCTTTTTGTTGTAGCTAGAAACTGGAGGATGAATGGATGTCCATCAGTTGGAGAATGGTTGGGTAAATTGTGGTATATGAAGGTTATGGAATATTATTGCTCGGTAAGAAATGACCAGCAGGAGGAATATAGAGAGGCCTGGAGAGACTTAAATCAACTGATGCTGAGTGAAATGAGCAGAACTAGAAGATCACTGTACACTTCAACAACAATGCTGTATGAGGATGTATTCTGATGGAAGTGGAAATCTTCAACATAAAGAAGATCCAACTCACTTCCAGTTGATCAATGATGGACAGAGGTAGCTGCACCCAGAGAAGAAACACTGGGAGGGGAATGAAAATTGTTAGCACTAATATCTGTCTGCCCAGGTTGCATGTACCTTCGGATTCTAATGTTTATTGTGCAACAAGAAAGTGATATTCGCACACATGTATTGTACCTAGACTATATTGTAACACATGTAAAATGTATGGTATTGCCTGTCGTCGGGGGGAGGGAATAGAGGGAGGGGGGGTAAATTGGAAAAATGAATACAAGGGATAATATTATAAAATATATATATATATATATAATAAAAAAAAAAGAAATTACTGAGTATTAAACTGATTTAATTTTGAAGTTATTTTCTTACTCTTTATATAATTTCTCTATTGCCATATCCTTTGTAAGAGTTGTTAGAATAAAAATTGCAATTAATTTCTTGGGAATCCTTTAACAAATAT
Source organism: Sminthopsis crassicaudata (assembly GCF_048593235.1). Lineage (NCBI taxonomy): Eukaryota > Metazoa > Chordata > Mammalia > Dasyuromorphia > Dasyuridae > Sminthopsis > Sminthopsis crassicaudata. Next base: position 257,975,464 of record NC_133619.1, read on the forward strand.
TCATTATAAGCACTGGGATATGAATTAACAGAGTGTGATAAGGATCTAACATTTAGCAATTAAATAAGTGTTTACTTTTAGCACTCTGACTCCCATTCTGCCACCTATCATTGTCATTGTTGAAGCAGAAAGTGGTCTTTAAGGATTTAATTCTCTTTTATTTTTCTTTGTTTCATTGCCATTATAACCTATGGTTCATAGTTTCCCCAAAGACTTTTGGTTCAAGCATCCTCATGTTAAATTGATGTTGATAGGGATTTGACCCTAGGTGCAGTGGTCCTCAAACTTTTTAAATAGGGGGCCAGTTCACTGTCCCTCAGACTGTTGGAGGGCTGGACTATAGTAAAAACAAAAACTCACATTTTGTCTCCGCCCCTCAGCCCATTTGCCATAAGCCAGCAAGGCACACAAACATCTTCAGCTGGCCACATCTGACCCTGGTAGAGCGTCAGTTTCTTGACACTCTATTGTTTCTATTCTGCTGATCTCCAAAATAAAATAAGCATAGGTCAGTTTCTCCAAATGTGGGTAACAAGACCCTGTCTTCCTCAAAGGCACTGTTTATTTTTGCTCCCATGGAAAATTGATAAAGCGCTAAGGACTCATAGCAATTGATGATCAAATACATAAAATTAAAATCCATTAAACTCTACTTGAGAAGTAAACATATTTTGGGGGCTGTTGGAGACCTTTATTTAACTCAGACCTATATCATCTAAGTTACTAGCTTTGCTCATGAAGTTGAATTCTTCATATTATTTCCCTCTGGGCTATGTAGACTTTTCTTCTCTTTCCATGAAAAGTTCATAAAGGCTAGCTCTCAAGGCTGTCAATGCCCAAACACTTGAATTCAGGAATTATTTGATTGGGTAACTCTTGATTTGGGGATTATCCATAAAGTGGTACTGAGAGCGGAAAAAAAATCCAATTTTCATATATCTCCCTTCAGTCCTTGTGAAAACAGGGATATCTATAAGCAGATCATATATGAACATATCTAGTTCTGCCATGTGTTTGTTTGGGGGTTCTTTTTAATGTCCTGACTACTCTCATGTCTTGGATATAGCAAGTACATTCTTAGATAAGTCTGGTCTCTGATTTGTCACCAAGAAAAGAAACAGAAAATAGAAGGTGATCAAGAACTGAAGATCTTGGAATTTCCTTTTTAGACTTGCCCTACACTTATCTTTCAATATCATTGCCACCAACTTTGGAACTGTCCAGGAAGAAAGAGTTTCGATCAGGTACTTATGAATTTGTAGCAATTTGCTTACAATTTCATGAGCAAGACATATATCATCTCTTGCCTGGTGATTCAACTCCTAATTTATGCTGGATAAGATTTTTCTCTGAATTTTAGAGTTAGGAAAAGAAGAAAAACTGTGCTTAGTTTTCATTTTTAGGTGATTTTTTTTTTTTTTTTTTTGCAGGGGGAAAAATCATAGTCATTAAAAAAAATCACCTAAAAATGAAAACTAAGCACAATTTTTCTTCTTTTCCTAACTCTAAAATTCCAAGAAAAATCTGATCCAGTATAAATTAGGAGTTGAATCACCAGGCAAGAGATGATATATGTCTTGCTCATGAAAATAACAATAAAATATATGATAATCACCATATACATGTAATACTGCATTAAGAGGCTTCCATATGTAAGGGATATATAGGGAAGTTGGTAGGAAGTGCATTTCCTTTTAAGGATGTCCCACTAGTAACCCTGATGACAGCAATGGCATATAGGAACAGGGTTGGATGTAAGAGCTCATATTTTGGGTATAAGGTCCCTTTAACTTGAAAAGAATGTAGGGTATTTAAAGCAAGTTTTCCTTGAAGCAGGAGATTTCACATGCAAATTCTCTTTTTAAAAAAACTTGGCTTATTTTTGCCATCAAATCTAATCTCACTTTGGACCAGGAGTGATACTAAATTACTTTGTGTATGCATGTGTATATTGACACATGTGTACACATATACATATATGCACACATACATAAATAAAAATTTGCCACTGCTCCTGATGCTGCCATGTATGTACATCTGTGAATATGCATGCACATGCATACATACATAGATTTATACATAAACACATAAATATGTAATAAATAGATGGTTGATTTATCATAGATAGATATTTTGTTTATGGAAAATTGTGTGTGCCAGGAGTCATGATTTTAAAGTGCCTCCATTGCATTTTAGAATTCAAAAATAGAGTTAGTGGCTGATTTCCTTTCCCTTGTGCTCAAACATACTAAAGTGGGGAAGACTTCTGTCCTACAGAGATCCAAAACACCAAATCTCTATGAATACTAGCACTAATCATTCTAGATAAGGATTTAATGTTTATCCAATTTTCTTTTGTTTAAAGAGGGTAAGGAATACATTATTATTGTAAGAGTAGTGAGCAAGGTGGAGGAAGGTGTTAGAGAGTCCATTTGGAAACAAAGCTAATGGTTTGTGCTGCCAGCTACTGAAATAGAATTAGCTTCCCCTTCTGAGGTTGGCCTTCTCCCAAGGGGAGAAGAAGTCATAAAACAACTTAATGGAAATACTAGCTTAGAACTAAATTTGTTTTTTAATAGACAGGGGAGGGAAAATACAAATATTCTTTTGTTGATCTATAATTTTATCCTGAGTACTTTACTAGGTTTTAGCTTAAAAGTAAGTCACTTCTCAGCTTCCTATTCCTATTTTTTGCAAGTGAAGCTTATGAAATGATAGAGGAAGGGGGAGGGAAGTTGGCATCCCGAGATCCTGTGCTTCACCTGACTCTGGCTGCCTTTTTTATTGAATAGCAGGGAAGGAGAATGGCCTCTGGCTTCTTTCTCTTAGATGCTTCTAAAATATTATCCCAGAAATCCAAGTTCCACATACATTACCACCTGGTGAACTCTGATATCACATCTATTTGATCATCTTGGGGCCTGTCAAACCAAGGCTACTCAAAAAAGGAATATTTTTTTTTCTTTAGAGAACTTTTAAATTGAAATGTGAAAGAAAATAAAACAGAACCTTTGTAAATCAAACAGAAAACCCTTAAACAACCATTTTCTCCCCCAAATTGAAATCAGTTCCTGGCCATTTACAGTGCTAAGACAAGTTCATCTCCTATGACATAATTTTCCATTCTAACATCGATCCTCCTATGATTCTTCTTAGCCCCAACTTCTGCATTTCATTGTAGATCCTCAAATTTTGCAGAGCTTTTCTAATATAGCAGTGAAACTAGCAAATGTTGCCTAACTTTGTAACTCATCTTCTGTAGTTTCTTGTAGTAGAGAACCACAAATATCATTTACACTCTTGTCTATTCATTGTCCATGGACCAGATAGAACTTAAACCTCTGCTAAGTGAAATCTGTTTTGTTGTGCAAAATCTTCATCACCCCACAGAAGACAGTCTTCAGAATTTTCCCTGCCTGGAAAAACAAAAACCAAAACCAAAACCAAAAACTCTTCTTCTTCAACAGGAAGAAGAATTACCTCATATAAGTTTGTTTCTATTTGTCAGTTTCAGATTTGACAAAAGCTTGCCCAATGAGCAGATCAAAAGGGGATATTTTTTAGTCATATTGCAGAAAATGACTCAAATTCCCTTGATCTTTCATTGGTGTTGGATCTGGGATCCATTGTTGTTACATAGCTCCCTTGAAGCATGCAGGATTGGTGTCCTTTCTGTGCAGTATCATAGCCAAATCATTTTAAATCTAAAGAATTTAATAGATCAAGCTTAATTGAGGAAAAGAAAACTTTTTTGCTCAATACTAACCATCAATCAATCATTAATCAAGCATCTATTATGCACCTATTTTTTTTTGTCAGGCATTGGGGTAGGTACTAGAGATAGAAACACAAAGATGAACGTCCCTGCTTTTAACTAACTTATATTTTATTGGCAGATATAACATATGCATATATAATAATACACAAATTAGATATAAGAAAAGTTCAGGAGAAAGGTATTGTGTAATGCTAGCATTATTACTAAATTCTTTAGTTTCAAGGTCCTACTTTTTGCATGATTGAAGTAATGATGCTATGTTGTCTTTGTCCAATCATTTTTAGTCATGTTCTACTCCTCAGGACTCCATTTGGGGTTTTCTTGGCAAAGACATTGGAGTGATTTGCCCTTTCCTTTTCTAGCTCCTGTTACAGATAAGGAAACTGAAGCAAACAGGCTTGCTATAGCAAGCTGTGTACAGCTACTTAGTATCCAAAGCCAGATTTGAACTCAGGAAGATGAATCTTTCTGACTCCAGGCCCAACACTATCAATTATACCATGTAGCTGCCTGATGATGCTACCATGTAGCTGCCTGATGATGCTATACAAATGCTCTTTTTTTTTTCTTTTTTTCTTTTGGACTGCATTAGATTATGTATCCTTATTTTTGATTCACTATCACTTAGGTATGAAATATATAATTTAAACTAGCAGCCTGGATATTAAAAATAAAAGAGGAGGCTGGGGAAGGTCACCTTAAATAGAACTATCTCTTTTGTAATCTTCATTAGGACCATAGGATTAGATAAGAGAATAAGTTTTGCTTAGGATTGTTTTTAAGTGACTAATTGAGGATGTTAAATATATTGGTTTTCCACTCACCTCATTGGGCTCCCAGAGCCAGACATCAAATGTAGGCTTCTTGAGAGCTTCTATAGTCTCTTGAGAAAGCATGTACTGAAGAAGAAGATTCAATATTATTTATGACTGCATTCCCATTCAAGCCATATAGAGTTAATTACAATACACTTTAGAAGAATAAAGCATTGGTAAAGTAACTGGAGAGATTGTTATATTCATGCCTGGATCATACCAATATAGTAAAAATGAAAATACTGCTTAAATACAATTATATATTAATTGCTATGTTAATTCAAAAAGCAAAGAGATACTTAGGAAAAGGTCTAGAATCTCAAGGGAAAATGTGAAAAAAAAAGAAAAAAGAATAAAGGAGAAATAAAACTTCCAGATGTAAATTATATTACAAAGCAGTAGTACAAAACTACTATGTAATGATCAAGAAACAGATATTGATTAGTGGAACAGATTAGGTAAGGATGAATCAAAGCCAGTTTAGCAAAACAGTTTTTAATAAACACAAGAACATATATAATCTTTGAAATAATCCGTATTTGATAAGAACTATTGGGAAAATTGGAAACCAGTTTGACAGAAATTAGGCTTTAGCTAACATCTTACCACAAAATGTTCTACATCAATATGCAATCAAAACATTAAATTCATACCATAAAAACTAAAAAAAGAACCAGCACACATATGACAGTGGGAGAGTTCCTAACCAAACAAAGAATAGAGGAGAAAATAATAATTAAAAAAGGTAAAGTTTGATTACATCAAGTTGGAGTGTTTTTTCACTTTTAGTGACCTTGTCAACTCTTATGATTTTAATTATCATAGGATTCATGAAACACATTCATATATATATAATGTGTGTGTGCCTATGTGTGTGTGAATATATGTATAAGTATATATGTACATATACATACAAATATATATGTATATACACATAGTTTTTTAGGTAAATAGATATATACCCACCATCACTAACTTTCTATCAAACATTTTAAACAATCCCATAGATGTCTCAAACTCAATGCATTTAAAACAGAACTCAGAACTCATTACTTTCCCTTCCATACCTATCACTCATCCAAACTTCTTTGTTTTTGTTAAAAGTACCATCATTAAATTAGTAAACCAGGTTTATTATCTTGGTATACCAAGATATACCTTGATTCTTATTCTTCTTCACCCTACAAAATCAAATTAATTAATAAATCTTGCTATTGTGACCAGCACCATATTTCTTGCATCTGACACCTTCTCTTTCTTCACATAACCACAAGCTTCTAGTTCAGGCCCTCATTACCTCCTACACAAATCATTACAATTGCTTACTAATTGGTCTCTATGTACCAACTCTCCCCTTACCCTAATTCATCCTCCACAGAGATGTCAAAGTTATTTTTTAAGCAGAGATCTGATCTTAAAATTTCCTTTATAGATGAGGACAACAAGGCACAGAGAAATTAAGCTATTTGTTCTTAGTCACACAATTAGTAACTGGAAGAGCCAGGATTAGCACCTATGTCTTTTGAAAGTTAGTCCTCTATTCTTTCTCTGTATCACACATGGTGACAGTGCAATGTAATGCAAAATATGATAGGAGAGATTTGATTTGAATATCCAGTCCATTATATAATGTGTGGCATACTGGAAAATATATTGAATCAGAAGACCAAGATTCAGGCTCTCTCAGTGTGACTAAATATGAGTCACTTATTCTCCCTGTGGCTCAGCCTCCTCTTCTGTTTGGTTCAGTCATTTTTCAGTTGTGTCTGACTCTTTGTGACCTTATTTGGGGGTTTCTTGGCAAAGATACTGGAGTGGTTTGCCATTTTCCTTTTCCAGCTCATTTTACAGATGAGGAAATTGAGGCAAATAGTGTTAAATGACTTGCACAGGGTCTCACACTGAGTGTCTAAGACCAAATTTGAATTCAGGAAGATGAGTCTCAGTGACTCCATACTCAGCATTCACTCCGTTGTGCCACTTAGTTGCTTGGCTTTATCTGTACAATGAGGTTAATAATAATACTTATAATGAGAACATTACTATGTGCCTGAGCATATAACTTGAGAAAACTATCTAGTAGATAGACTACACATTTAAAGAAGAACAAGACTATGAGAAATTCTGCTCAGCATAGTGCTTCGCATGTAGTGAGCACTCTACAATATTGTTATTGTTATTATTATTATTATTATTATTATTATTAGGGCACTCTTTTCAATAGAGCATATCATAATCATGCAGTCTTACCATTCTGTGCAATTCTTTTATACACACATGTTTATGTGCCTATATATATATAAATATATATATATATGCACTTATTCCTAGAAATTCTCCATATAAAATATTTTTAATTTATTGGGGATCTTCCTCTAGATTACTTGCTACTAAATTGATACCAGTGGGCTATATGACTAGTCCATTTCATTTTTCAGGGCTACATTTCTTTAATAATATATTTTACTTTATTTTTTTTTTTTGTGGGATTCTTCATTGGTAAAATACTACATCCCACTCAAGCCTGCCATTTGCCTTTTAGTTACTTGAAATTTTAATTCTTCATTTAATTCTTTTAATTCCATGTTTTAGAGCTTCATAGTTAGACTGAAAATTTTATGCATGGAAAATAGTTTTGTGATTTCACAGGTATAGGGAATTTTCAATGAGAAAACGTCCTTAACTGATACAGATTGGTAGCTTCTCTTCAGTGATAGTTTGGAAGAGTTGCTTGAGGATACTAAGAGTTAAATAATTTTCCCACAGTTACATAGTCAATATGTATTCAAAGTATAGGAGATAAATATAGATCTTCATGATTCTAAGGCAAGTTCTTTATCCATTGCATCATGTTTCCTATCATTGGAGAAATATTGGTGGTAAAAACTGGTACTAAAAACTTCTATTCCTGTAAGAAATTTGAGGAACATTAAAAGCACCTAAGCATGTTTCCAAATATAACTCAATCTATATTTAACCTCTATAGAATTTTGGACTCAGCTTATTTACTATTCCGAATTGTTTGCCCCCACACACACACACACACGTGATTTGAAGGAAGCTATGAAGCAGAGATGAGGAAGGGAGGATATTTTAGGTACCAGGAATGGGCCAGAGGAAATGCATGGAGCAGAGAGTTGGAATATCCTGTTCATGGAATAACCAGAAAGCTGGTGTCACTGGATTGAAGGGTTGTGAGTAGAATGTATAAAATGTTTTCAGACCAACTGAAAAGGTAGGAAAGAGAGAGGAACAGGTCATGAAAGGCACTGAAGGCTAAATAGAGGATTTTGAATTTTATCCTGATGATGATAAATATTATTTATATAGCACTTATTATATATCAAATACTGTGCTGAACATTTATTGGGAACCACTGGAGTTTATTGAGTAGGAGAGTGACATGGTTGGATCTGTACTTGAAAAGAATCACTTTGGGGGCTGAATGAGGGGGTGTATTGGAGTGGAGAGAAACTTGTGGCAAAAGGCTGGTGCAGTAGTTTAGGCTTAAGGAGGCTACACAGTGGTGACAATATCAGAGCAGAAAAGGGACATGTTTGAGAAATTTTGCAAAGGTGAAGTTGATAGGTCAAGTTGATAGGTCTTGGAAACAAATTGAATAAGTGGGATGAGATATAATGAGGAGTTGAAGAGGACATAAAAAACTACCAGAGATCCTAGTCATCAGTTTATTTCTGGGGGATTAGAATCTTGCGATTACTTCTCTTAGAGCTTTGAATAGTTTGTTTTTATTTAAAAATTATGTAATGCAGTTGATACATTTGCCAGAATGCCATCTCAGAGACACAGAGCTTCCTGCTGAGACACATGTCCTGAGCATGAGTAAAAGACACATATGACAGGAATCAAATTGGTGGCTTGTTCCTAGAAGTGTTGATATCTGTATTTTTCAATAGTCAATAAAATTTGGTTGCATGCATTAATGTGTTTACAGCAAATGAGTTTTATGAATGCACCATGCATTACATGCATTCTAAAAAAATGGTGCTGAGCATTCCTTTGTTCATCCAGTAGTATATCCAGTCATTGATCAGTAAACAAGAATTTTACATTTAGAGTATCATTTATTAGGTTGATGGATATAAATGGGAGAAAAACTACCTTTCAGCATGGATATTCTGCTTCTTTTTTCTCTTATTCTTTCAGTGTGACTGGAGAAACCAAAGGAAAACAAAGTGCTGAAGAACATTTTGTGTTTTTCTTCTTTTCACACATTTCTGTGGACAAAGAATTCATGACCTACATGTGCTATATCTCTCCATATATAGCTAGATTTGTCTTCAGAAAGCTAATGCAGCTTATTGTCTTGATTATTAGCAGTCTGGCAGAACCTGGCAGAACTTATGATCCACTGATAAATTGTCAAGAAGACAGGGTCATTTTTATATCATGACAAGGCAACAGACTTGCTGATTCTTTCCTTGGCTAGAGTTTTATGTCTTACCTTTGGATAGGCTGGGATATCTCTTTGTGGTATCAACTTCCTGTTGTTATCCAACAAACCATACTTACAGGGACAAGTTGTCCTAAAAATAGGAAAAAATATGCCATTATTCTTTCTGCAGATTTTCATTCATAAGTTTATTGAATCTATTGTAGAATCTTAGTGTTGAATAAAACCTTAGATATTATCTAATCCAATCCATACCTGAACAAGAATGAATAAATTTTAAAAAGCATTATTAAATTATGTGTCAAGTATTGTGCTGAGCTCTGAAATACAAAAACAAAATTAAAGACAGTCCCTGCCCAAAAGGGGAAGTAGAGCCCAGAGTTTGTTATAATTTATAAAATTATAGGGAAAAAAAGGAGAAAGTTAAAGGGATGAAAAGAGGAGCCAAAGAGTAGAGTGATACACTTTTTCAAGTGGCAATGGCAGTATTGATTTGATTGAGATTTTAGCAGTAGAAAGCAGAAGGGAAGGGAGATTTCACAGATCACCTCTAAAAAATAATATGCTTCAAACTCCAAGACACGTAGTGGAGAAATTCAACAATTCCAAAGACAAACATTGAATTCTGCAAGAAAAGGAAAGGAAATTCAAATAAATCAAGACTATTCATCATCCACCAGAAACCAGAATTTGGAAAAAATATATTCTGAAAAGCAAAGGATCTTAATATGCAACCCAAATCGGCATATTTTGTAAATCTAAGCCTAATTACCAATAAAAAGAATGGATATTTATGAAAAGAAAGATATCTGAAGCATTCCTGAAAAAAAAGGGAGCAAATTATTTGACTTGCAAACAACAGAAATACAAAAAAATTAAATAAGTACAGCTATCCAGGAGAGCACAAAGTAAATTTCTCCATTTCTAGAGATTATCTAAAGAAAAGAACTAAAAAAAGAAAACATATATTTTATAAAATAAGAAATTGCAAAACTGGGACCATGAAGGAATTATTTTCTTAAAGTTTAAGTATGAAGTATAAAAAGATAAAAATGAAAGCAGAATTTAGAGATTTAGAGAAATGGGAAAAAAACAGAGGATAAATAGGCCTGAAACACCATGGTCTAAAACCTCAAATAATCTCTACTAGTGAATTTGAATATTTTGTGGGACTAAATTACAGAAAAAGAGGGTGCAAAACTGTTTCAGCCTCTCCTACATTGGGAAATTAACATTTCATGGACCTCAGTTCAGTTTTGGAGAGAAGGGACTAGTTGATTGTCAGTCACACTCTATACTGGCCTTTTCCCAAGTCTTTCTCTGTTCTCTAGGAATCTGACTGGGCTGAGTCATTGTCTGCCCTTTTTTGCGGGTCTGAGACAAAGTATTCTAAGGAAAGTTTCTGCTATCTTGGTGTTCCCTAAATTAAGGGCCAAATCAAGTAAGAAATGGTTGCCCCCACCTGTATCTCTCCTCTTATACTGGTGCTGGGCAGAGACTAAGACTTTCTATTTGTTGTAACAAAAAGCTAAGGAAAAAGATAAGGGAGCACTATCAGATACCCAAAACATTAGGTTTGGATGGGTTTTTGTGCTATGATGTATCAGGGATAATAGGTTTGGTGAGACATGTTGAGTATATATATTAGAAATTGGACTTCAGTTGAGCCTCTTATTTTATAATTCTATGGAAAAGGCCAGCTTGCTCTGCCTTTGAAGCATAATTAATAATTTAGAGAGGTTTTTAAAAAATTGTTAGTAGGAATTGGATGCTTTCTTTTTTTGGTCACATGATCCAGAATTTTTTCAAAGGAAACTTTAAGGGATTTTAAAATTGCCTTATTATAATCAAATATAGCTAAAAAGTCTAGTATTATACTGCACAGGTTATATTAAATATTATATATATATGTACATATACATATACACATCTATTAGCTATTATTTTAGCTAGTATGAAACAACTCTGCAATGATCTTGTTATAATATGCATATCATTTTTAAACATGGAAAATCACTTAATTTATCTTCTGTAAGAATGGATTTTTGTCTATAAGGTTCTAAATAAGGAGGAGTACATCTCTAGAAGGTTAGGCAGGCAAGGGATAGTCTACAACATATGTAAATATTTTAAATATAGAAATTTCATTACCTTAGGTTTTTTATTATAATCTGTTATTTTTGTCCTGTGCTACAGATAATTGAAGTAAACTATAGCTTCAATGATAAGTCTTACTAAAAGTCATCGTATAAATGTGTAATTTTTTCTCAGTCTAAGAGCTATTGTGAAGAAGTGAAGAAAAGTAATTTTAAAAGCTTAAAATGCTATACAAATGTCAATTATTGCTATCATCACACAGAGAAATAGGTATTATGTTTCCACAGGTCTAAAAAAGAATTTTTAATTTGAGATAAAATGGTAGACCCAGCAACATTCAAATGAAGGACTTTGACTTTTCCTAGTAAACAAACCTGTGTAGCCATGCAAACTCTCTGATGAATAACCAAAGACTCCTTTGATATGGGGACTTAAGTAAATCTTTTTTTTTTTTTTGAGCAAAACCAAATGGTCAAAGGAAAACTAGTATTTAAAAAATAATAACTTTCCCCAAGTCATATCCATTATATTTAAGAAAAATGAAAATACACTAGGTCTAGGTGAAGTAATTTCCAGAATATCAAAAGAACTAGAAGATTGGTAGGCATTTGCATTATCATCGATATTTGGATGATCTTAGGAGATGTAAAACTGGATAAAAGTAAATATGCACTGTTATTGAAAAGAGGGAAGAAAATGGAATCTTCAAATTATGGAACAATAAACTTGACTTTGATTCTAGGTAAAAGTCTATATCAAATTAGATAAAGGATAGTAAATAAATAGAAAATACACTGGTAACCACAAAAAATCAACGTGACTTCCTCAAAAACTGAAAACTGAGATTCATATATTTTTCAACAAAACATTTGATGTAGTATTTCATACTATTCTTGAGTAAAAGATGAAAAGATATAGTCTAGATTTAGGTAGATTCAGAAATAGCTGAATGCTAGATCTAAAGAATAGTTATTAATAGCTTGATGCCAACTTTTAAAAAATCTGTGGTTGTATGTTTCAGGGATTTGTGATCTTTGTGCTCTTATGTGGAGATTATATGTTTATATTATGTGAGGAAAATTATATTTTTATCAACATTGCAGAAAACTGAGGACATTTCATATTGTGAATATAAGTTATAAATTGTAAGTTAATTCATCAATTTTTGAGAACAATCTCCTAAGAAAGCAATTCAATCAGTATCCAGAAATATTTAAACAGGCTAGATAATAATAATAGTTTACAATAAATAACACTTATACATGGCAGGATCTGTGCTAAGTTCTTTACAAAACCCTGGGGGAGGGTAGGTATCATTACTATCCTCATTCTATACGTGAAGAAATTGAGGTTTAATGACTTGCTTAGGATCACATCACTTGTGTCTAAAGCTATATCTGAACTTAGGTCTTCCAGACTCCATGCCCAGTGACTTTGTCACTGTACCAAATTGCTAATGATTAACTAACAAGGATCAAAAGAGATGAAAAATGAAATGGAATCAGGTGAGTGTTAGGATGGGAGAGAAAAAGAAACCTGGAATTGAGATTATGATCTGAAGCTAAGACCACAAAGAGCCAGAAATTGTAGTATTAGTTGTACTTAGCTTTATAAACGTCTCTCTAAACCTGTCATCTGGGGGACCTAGCTACAATGCTCTGCCTGCATGAAGAAGAGAGCTGAACTTTTTGTCTTCAGCCTTGAACACCTTCTCTGTGCCCTTTGTTCTGTCTGACATGCCTTCTAGTGAGTATATCCAATCTTCTTGCCAAGACCCTGAGAACTGTATACTTTTAATCTTCTGATGGGCTATCTTTATTTTTTAATCTGTTTATTTTGATTTTAATAGTATTTTATTTTTCCAAATCCATGCAAAGGTAGTTTTCAACACTCACCTTTGCAAAATCTTGTGTCCTAAATGTTTCCCCCTCTTATCCCCTCTTCCTTGCCCATGATAACAAGCAATCTGATATAGTTTAAAGTGCAATTCTCCTCAACACATTTCTATATTCATCATGCTGTGTTAAAAAAAAAAAAACTCAGATAAAGAGGGGGAAAAAAGATGAGAAAGGGAGAAAAATTCAGGCAAGCAAACAAACAATAAAAAGGTGAAAATACTATTCTTTGATCCACATTGTGTCCATTTTTCTCTGTGGATATGGATGGCTCTTTCCATCACAAGTCTATTGGAATTGGATTTTCTGCCTTTATCAGAGCTTTTCTTATTCCCTGCTACCTCATCCTCAGTTACTCTCTTTAGCTTTGCAACAGTTAATCTGTTTCTCTCTTATGCCCTACCCTTCCCTTCTCATATATTACTCTAGTTATGCTTAACACTCCTTTCTATTGTGAAGTCTTGAATTCCCATACCATAATGAACCAATCTCTATTAATTATAAACATTTTCTTCTCACATTCCCTTTAGCTGCTTATACTCCCAGAGATCCTTCTCTCCCAAAATGACCCTACATGAACTTCTTTCATGCTACTCTCCCTACTGTGACTTAGACTCTTTTTTCACTGCTAACTCTCAGAAATCTTCCTCCTCTGAAGAGTGTAACCTTTCTAAGTCAGGCTCCCCATATGACTGAATATATTCTGCATCATATGTGGGTGTAGGTAGGCAGGCCCCTTATTGGGATCTCTCTTTTTCTCCTCTCCTCTCCTCCCCTCTCCTTTCCTCTCCTCCCTTTTTCTCTTCTCCCCTCCCTTCCCTTCACTATTCTTCCCTCTTCTCTCTCTCTCTCTCTCTCTCTCTCTCTCTCTCTCTCTCTCTCTCTCTCTCTCTCTCTCTCTGTTTCTCTCTCTTCCTCTCTCTTTTCCCTCTTCCTCTATCCCCCTTTTCTCTCCCCTCATCCCTGTTTATCTCAACCTTCCCACACAGACAACATATATATATATATATATATATATATATATATATATAAATATGTTGATCATTTTATATTTATATATTACTAATTTTTATTATATATTATCATAGTATATAATACATATATTACAGGAAAATATCATTATTGTATGTTACATAATATATTAGATTAGATTATTTTCCTTCCTACATTATAGGATTCATCTGAACTTGCTCTCCTTTGCTCCTCCCTCCTCCCCTGAATTCTATCTCCTTTCTCAGTGCTTTGATCTAAGTTGCTTCCTATGCTTGGAATGTACACACCCCTCACCTCTTCAGCAAAGGACACTTCCTTTAAGATTCACCACAAGCACCAACTTCTCCATGAAGCCTTCAGTGATCTCCTTAACTTTTGATGACTCTTCTCTTTCTCCTCTACTGCAGCTCAGCCCTCCTTTCACTTTTCCCTTTTAGTCACATTTTTGTTTTTCCTTTCTCCTGTTGCACTTGTGCTGTCAATTCTTTCTGCCTCAGCTCATTAAATCATGGATGAAGTGCATATAGTGTTTCCCAATAACTGCTCCTTACCTCTGGAAGTCCTCACTACTTTCTTTCAGTCTTTTTCTTACAGAAGATATGTGTTCCTTTGTTTACAAATTACTATAATGCAAGTATATCTTCTGTTTACAAGACTGCAGTAATCTCAAATCTCAAATGAGAGGGAATGGTTATTCTTTTGAACTACAAGAAAGGAAGGAAAATACTAGAATTAAGTAGAAAGTGAGATTTTAGCTTATGCTTGAAGGAAGCCAGGTAAATAAAAAAAATAGATGAGAAGGAGCATTCTAGGCCTGGGGGATAAGCAGTGAAATTCTCTGGACCCAATGATGTGGGTGGTGGCCCCTTTAAGATTCCTTTCTGATCCCCAACCCCCAAGGCTGACCTTTGATTTACAAGACCTGGTCAAAAGCACCCTTTTGAATTCCAAAGGGAGATATCCGGATCTGAGCTAACTTGGGCTGTCTCCAGCCCCCATTCTAATGATCTAATGATCTGCTCAGGTTTCCCAACCCCCACCTGGCAGGTTCTGGCCTTCACCGGGTTCAGTAAGCATCCAACATGGGATTCCATCCATAGGCCCCTTTTTACCAAATAAAAGAGCCAAGATGGAATCATCTCTTTGCAGAGGGTCGAAACATGCAAGCAACATGCTTTGCATCACAGACTCTCTGTCCGCCACTTATGGTGTATTCTTTTCTTTATCTAACACCTTTTATTAACCAGACTTTAACCTTACTTCCAAACCCTACAATAAATCCTTTTTTATCAATCTAGGTTTTCGGGCTTATAAATAAATTCCTTTACAAGGGACTCTGCGCTGCTACTAGAACACATTTAACTCTGTATCCTTGTGCCAAATCCAAAGGAGTTTCCGGGGAGCTCCATTTGACTCTCACTGCCACTAGACCTCAATTAACCCCAATTTTATTTAAGTATACCTTATCTAGACCTCATCACCAAGAGATGGAGTATCGGTGAAATATTGAGGCCAGGTAATAGTGTGATGTAGCAGCAAAATAACATTTTAATGCAAATTTAGACAGCATTTAATGAAGCATAGTATCTAGGATTAGGGACCACACTCTGATTCAGTTAGATTGAATTTAAAATGTGGTGCTCCATCCATTCAATTCTGAGTGCTACATACAGGATTTTGATAATCTAGAAAGTATCCAGAAGTGAGAAGCCAGGAAGGGAAAAGACCTTGATATCTAACTATAGGAGGATTATTTGAAGGAACAAAGATTGTTTACTCTAGAAAAAGAGATTTAAGGAGGACTAAGAAGTTGACTTAAAATATTTGAAGAATTTTGGGCAGTGGTTAAAAGTTTAGATAGGCAGTTTTAGGTTTGATGCAAACTGAAACTTTCTAATAATTGGAGTTCTCCTAAAGCAGGATTCTCTTTTCTGGATACTTTCAAATAAAATATGGATAATCAATGTTCAGTTTAATTGTAGAGGAATTCTTTTTAGTTGTGGCCCAAAAGAGGTCCCTTGTAATTCTTAGTCTGAGATTGAGGACAATCCTTTTTTTTTTCTTGCTAGTAATATTCTATATTTTCTAAGACATTTGGTTAATTTGAGAGTAAATAATACAAAAATATTTTTAAAAAATTTTGGAACACACGTGATGAAAACACACACATATATGCATCATATGTAATACCTGTATATATATATATATATATATATGTATATATATATATATAATATGTGCTTATATACATTGCATATTTTGTCTGCAAATTTAACTTTCTAATTTTATTTTGCTTAGGCGCAATTAAAATGTTAAAATCAATGTTCAGTTTCTAAGTATATATCACATAATATAAGTGAAAATAATAGCACAGACAATATGTAACAAATCATTAAGGATTAAAAGTTTTATCTATTATTTCTGTGTTCAAAGAACCATAAATCTGAGGAAATAATTTTGTTTCTTAGAATAATTGTTGTACGAAATGATTGAAAACTAAGATGTCAGTCCCATTACTTTTCTGGCACACAAATTTATGTATTTTAATTTCCAGTTATTCCAATTACATAAAGTAAAAAAGATTGATGACAAAAAAATGATTGTTTCAAGTAAGAATTTTACATAAACCCAAAGCACTGGAAGGTCAAGTGACAGAATATGTAGATGATCACTTTTCTGGGAAATATGAAAGAATTTAGTTAGGGTTTGGATGACATGATCTCTAAAGTATGATTTAACAATGAGATCGAATGATTTTTTTATAAAATTAAGATATATCTTCTTCTTCTTCTTCTTCTTCTTCTTCTTCTTCTTCTTCTTCTTCTTCTTCTTCTTCTTCTTCTTCTTCTTCTTCTTCTTCTTCTTCTTCTTTCTCCTCTTCCTCCTTCTTCTTCTCCTCCTCCTCCTCCTTCTTCTCCTCCTCCTTCTCCTCCTCCTCCTACTCCTTCTTCTTCTCCTCCTCCTCCTCCTCCTTCTTCTCCTCCTCCTTCTCCTCCTCCTCCTCCTTCTTCTTCTTCTCCTCCTCCTCCTTCTCCTCCTCCTCCTTCTCCTCCTCCTCCTCCTTCTTTTTCTTCTCCTCCTTCTCCTTTTCTTCTTTCTCCTTCTCTTCTTCCTTCTTTTCCCCCCTCTCCTCCTCCTCCTCCCCTTCTCCTCCCTTTTCTTTTTGTCCTCCTTTTTCTTCTCCTTTTTCTTCTCTTCCTTCTCCTTTTTCTCCTCCTTCTCTTCCTTCTCTTTCTCCTCCTCCTTCTTCTAAAATACTGAAGTATTACACAGTCTAATACTTTGAGACCAGATTTAAACTCAGAAAAATTAAACTTTTTGGCTCCAGGGCTACAGCCCCATCCACTAGACCACCTATCTACTACCTTTGTTGAACCTTAGAGAAAAAACCGGACTACAAACTTCTTCAGTTTTAACAAACAAGCCTCCTCTGAGCAGATATTTTTTGCCTGAATATTAAACTGATATCAGTTACCTGTTGTTTCTTGCAGCCATCTCTTCCCTCATCTTTTTGATGTCACTCTTGCATTTTTCAATCTCCACCACTTTTAGTCCTTCCACTGGCAACAAAGAGAAATAACAAGTGTCACCATGTAGAAACTTGAAGCATCTTTTTTTTTTTTTTTTTTTTTTTTTTTTTTTTTTAGTAATGGCAATAACTCTCAAAGGGCTTCTAAAGGGTTTCAAAGCTAAACAGGTCCTTACAAAGACATGTTGGCATTGACTTCTATTCCCATATATGCTCATGATGCTAAGACTTCAGACTCAACCACTATCATCCAGGTTTTGCACAACGCTCAGTCCAACAACCGTAAGCAAAGTCCTATTACCAATTTTGAATCATTACTTAAAACACCTGTACATGTAAACCCTATAACACTGATGATGATATGAATGATAATAGTAACAATAATAATAATTATTCAAATAACAAATATTTATATAGCACTACATATAGGCACTGTGCTAAGTGATTTACAATTACTATTGCATTTGATTCTCATAGCAATCCTGGAAGGTAAGTGCTATTTTCACTACCATTTTATAGATGAAGAAACTGAGGCAAACAGAGGTGAAGTGATTTGCTCATAATTAATATGTGTCTAAGGTGAATTGAACTTAGATCTTCCTGATTCCAGGTCTGATGCTATATCTACTGTGCCATAAAGCTGCCTGCCCCATCTCCTTTTCTCCTCACATTCAGAATTCTGTCCTTAATTATATTAACATCTCTGGCTCTAATTCTTGTCTTCTCCAAACCTGAAGACCTTTGGACATCTGATGAAGATGTATTTTGTGAGAAAGTTCACGTCCCCAAGGAATATTAAAATGAAATGAAATATTTGGGGGCAGCATGACACAAGGTTACTATGAAAATAATTAAGATAAAAACTTCTCGTTTAATGGATTATTCCACAGAGGAGCAGTTAACCAGGGAATGTTGCTGTTTTAAAATATATGAGAGGCCAATAAGCAATATGAAGGATTTGCAAATTAGACTTAATTTTGCTTGTATTAAATTATTTCATATACGCATGACCTAAAAGGGTTTAAAAATAGTTTCATCATAATTTACATATCTAAATGAATATTATATCAAAATAGTAGTATTAAGAGTATCATATAAGTATAATGTTTGAGTATATCTTTACTCAAAATATAAGCAGTTTACAACAAATGGCATTAGTTTAATTTTTTTTAAACATACCCCATTATTTCTAGTGAAATATAAATTGGAAATTCATTTCATATACTCTCTCAATGACTTTTTTTAGTTTTTAAAAATAAAATCAACTATCAAAAGATATAGATTGGCTTTAATGATGTTCTATAGATTATGAAAGCAACTTCAGAGGAGGAGCTCTAAAAAAGTTTTTTGAGCAATCTGTATCATTAAAATAAATGTATGGCCTATCAAAGACTATTTTAAAGGGATAACATTAATTTCATTCATATAACTTGAATACTACTTTTCTCAGAGATATTTGATGCAAATATTTTTCCCACTTGATAGATTCTCTTTTTATTCATTTGGCATGAATTTTGTTTGTGAAAAGCTATTTAATTTTATGAAACAAAATGTTCTAGTTTATTTATATTGAAATGATTTTACTATGAAAGATATTGATGAAATTTTAAAGTTTTATTAGTTTATAATTATACCATATAGTTCTTCCTTTAAATTTCTAAGAGTTTTTGGAATCAGAAGCTAAAGTAATTTATTGTGTTTGGAAAATCTTCATTCTGCTAAGATGGAATGTTGAAATTTGTGAAGAAATTTGACATTCAGGTTCCACATTCAATTGTCATGATATTTAATTCTATGAAGCTTGGAGAGCTTTTGTGTATAGTTCAGGGATCATTTATCTCCTTCCTGCCCTTTTTTTTTTTATCACTGCATTCAAGAATATATAAACTTGAGGCTTTTAAAGTCTATGTTATTGAGGTTGAGTTGATTACAAGTTGCTTTTTTATTGAACTGAATCCCAGTAGGCATATTGATATTTAGGAAATTAAAGGAAATTTATTATTGTATAAGTTTATTAGTTCATTAAACAATAGTTAGCAACTTCTCCCTCATACATAGCATAATTTGTAATGAGAATAAAACAATTTAGAAACTGCAGAGAAGAAATTTTTAGCATTATATACCTTTTCTTGGAAGTGAGTACAGACCTTGGTGTCATTCTCAGAAGAATGTTTTAAATACATAAGAAAATACATAGAATTACAAAGGAAATTAATATTGAAATAGAGGTATCAATAATAAAAAATTGGAGGCAATAATAGAAAGGGGGATTCCATTCCAAATAATTATAAAAGGTATTTAAAGATCAACTTACCAAAGCACAGAAAATGCTTTTATAAATTCAATTACAAAGTACTCTTTTAATAAATAAAAAACCCAATTTAAATAGCTGAAGTAATATTAAATGCATATGTCTATGATGTGCCAATATAATAAAAAATAAACATTATAGAATGTTAAAAGGCAACAAAATTCATTTGGAATATTAAAATATAAACAAACAAATCAACAGATAAATAAAATATAAAGGAGATTTACTGAAAAGAGGTAAAGAGAAAGGGGAATAGCATATTGAGAACTCAAATTATATTATAAAACTGCAGTTATCAAAACCATTTGGCACGGATTAAAAATAGAAATTTTATCTAGACATGGAAAAAATAGCAATTGAGGGAACTCAATAACCCAGTATTTGATAAATTAGAAAAAATAATTTTTTGGAGGAAGAAGCTCCTTATTTGATGAAAATTTTAGGGAATATGGAAAACAACCTGGCAGAAATTAGACTTACACCAATATTTTACACCACATTCCATAATACATTCTAAATAGACATGGCTTTAATATTAAAGATAATAATATAAAAAATTAGAAAAGATGCAGATAATTCCTTTCACAACATTGGTAGATGTATCCTTAACCAAACAAATGGTTTGAGGCAATTACAAAAGATGACTCCACTTCCATGACTTTATTCCCTTCTTAATTCTCTGCATTCTGGTTCTAGAATTTATTCTGCTGAAATTGTTCTTTTCAAACTTACCAATGATCTCTTCATTTTCAGATCTAATGGAGTTTTCTTAATTCTCATCCTCCTTGACCTCACTGAAGATCTTTGACCTGTGGACAACCTCTTCTCCTTTCTCTTTTTTTTTCTATAATAACAATAATCTCTCCTGACTTTCTTTTTACCTGTCTGCTTCTTCTCAGACTCTTTTGCTGGATCTTTATCAAAGTGTGGCTGCTAAACGTGGGTATCCCCCCATATGACTCTGTCATGGGCCCTCTTCTCCTGCTTTTATATACCACTTAATCTCTTGATAGTCTTATTAATTCCCATGGATTCATTGACCACCTTTATGCACATAATTCTTAGATCTATTTGTCCAATCCTAATATCTCTCATGGCCTCTAATCTCACATTTCCAACTGCCTTTTGGAAATAAATGTCCTCTCATCCTAACCACTCATTCCTGTCAAGGTGACCACTGCCCTCCCAGTCATACAGATTTGCAACCTAGATGTCATCCTTGGCTCATTCTTTCTCATCCTCCATATCCAAATAGTGGCCAAGTCTTGTCCTTTTCACATTTGTAGAATCTCTAGTATATTCCCTCCCCCAATCTATCCTCTGAAAGTGCTTCCCCCAATTCCCTGCAAGATTTTATCACTTCATGCTTTGTCAATTGCAATAGACTTGTGGTTGATCAGCTTCAAGTCTTTTCCCAGTCCAACCCATCCTCCACTGAAATTGATTTTCTTATGTCATGTCATGTCAAACACAATCATGTTACTCCACTATTTGATCAAATCCAATGACTCCTTGTTGACTCTAGGACTAGAATCTTTCTTAACTTTTAAAGCTCTTCTTAACCATGCCCTGTCTACAATCTTCTTACATCTTCTCTCTTATTCATTGTGTGATTCAGTGACAATGACCTTCTTATTGTTCCTTGCATAAAACACTCCATCCTGCAGCAAGCATTATCACTTTCAGTACTCTATGTACCTATACCTGTAACTCTTTCCATAATTCCCTCAAACTCCTGGCATCCCCAGCTTCTTAGTATCTCTGTTGACGCCCTCTCTACAGGGAGCCTTTCTCAATCCTTAATCTTAGTTCTCTCTCACTCTCTCTCTCTCTCTCTCTCTCTCTCTCTCTCTCTCTCTCTCTCTCTCTCTCTCTCTCTCTCTCTTTGTCTCTGTCTCTGTCTCTCTCTCTCTCTCTCTCTCTCTCTCTCTCTCTCTCTCTGTCTCTGTCTCTGTCTCTCTCTCTCTCTCTCTCTGTCTCTCTGTCTCTCTCTCTGTCTCTCTGTCTCTGTCTCTGTCTCTCTCTCTCTCAGATTATTTCCACTTTATTCTTTATATTATTTTGTTTGTACATTTTTTGCATGTATGTAGTTGTCTGTGCCATTAGACTAGTCTAGATGTTATCGATCTCTTTATTATGATTTGGTAATACTACCAAAACTCTTTTGTGTGTTTAATGTCATGAATTTCAGTTGAAAAAACTTGAAATTCAACTAAAAATTAATGAGGGGGAATTTGTGAAATGATAAACAAGATGGAGGAACAGATATTTCTCTGATCTCTTCAACCTCTTAAAACTCTTCAAAACAGAAATCATCTAGCAAAGATAAAGAAATTACAGCTGTCTCTAGGATATAGGATACTTGGAATTCAAAATAAGGAAAAGAAATAAACTTGTTTCTACAATGACCTACTTAGCATCCATCTCCTCACTTCATTCTACAGCTGACTCATATCAAATTTATCACAAAATCTCCAAAACATAGTCGGATTTTTTTCTCCCTCTTTTTAGTATTGTGATGGTACTAGCTTTAGGCTGAGGAAGTCTTCTCAGACTAAGACAGAGCTAACATGAATCTGCAGCATTCCAGACGATGGAAAGTTATTGGGGGTATGTAGAGCAGATGGCACAGGGAATAGAGAACTAGATTTGGACTCAAGAAGACCTGAGTTCAAATTCAGCCTCACACCACATTTACTATGTAACTCTATGCAGATCAGTTAACACTATTTGCCTCAGTTTCCTCACCTATAAAATGAACTGGAGAAGGAAATGGCAAAATACTTCAGTATCTTTGCCAAGAAAATCCCAGATGGGTTCACAAAGAATCAGACACTATTGAAACAGTTGAACAACAGCCAGAGCTTCAGTGGTCAGCAGTATGTTCTGTGCTATAAAATATTACTGCAGAAGAATCAGGAAAAGAAGGAAAGGTGTCAGATATATGCCTGGGCTGAAAATAGAGCACAACACCACATTCTCTTCAACCCTCAATTCTATCATATCTTTCTAGAGCTTCAAAAACCAAAAATATACAAATCAGTCCAATGGCACCTGCATAGGTGCTCTCTGAATTATCAGTGCCAGTTCAGAGAACTGAGGAATAGAGGTAATAGAACAGGATGCAATATATTTGGAAGCTATGTAGCATTCCATTAAGCCTAAAAAAAAAAAGTACACAGCATTCAGCTACTGTCAGTTTGGTGCACCCCCCAAAAAAATCACTTGGGGCAGAGATCTAGGTTAGTGTACCATGAATTGCCCAGTATGGGAAGAAACTGAAATGTTTTAAATTAAGGGGAAAAAAGACTGAAATTACCAAAGATCTCAGGAAGATGAAAACTCAAGAGCCCTGGAACATAAACAGATAGAGCAACAACAAAAAAAAATCAACAGAAGAAAGAAATATGGCCTTCAGACATAGTAAGCAAGTTCAGAAATCTATGAATAAACATTGAAAAACAAAGGAAAATTGTTCAACACCTGACGAATCAGAGGATGTGGTGGAATTTGAGAACTTGGAACTACAACATGTCATTCCTGAGTGATTCAGAAGAGAAATAAGTGTGATGAGAGCAGAATTAATGGCTTGTATAGTAAAAAATAATGGGTAGAATAGGAAAATTGGGATCCGTAATGGAAAATCAAACCAAAACAAAATCAAAAGAGAATGATAAAAATGTAAGAAGTGAAGGACGATGTACAAGAAGAGAAGCAAAAATTCCTCAATAACTTTAAAAGAAAATATATTCATAATGTAAACATAATATATAAATTTCAAAGACAAGATGTTTAGAAACAATTTATGGATCAAAGGTCACCCAGAAAAATAAAAGAGGATGAAAATCTTTTACATCAGAAATGCAGGAAGAATAAATATGATACCAAGGACAACAGCAGAAATAGCAACAGAATGACAGCAGAGGGTCCAGTAAGAAACTGTTTTCAAATGTAAAGAAGTCCTAGATTTAGGTCTAGAAGTGTTTTGGGTATAGGTAGTGGGGTTCAAATTGTTAGATCAATGGAGAGGGCTAGGACAGGGGCGAGAATAAATATTAAAATGGAAGACGTTAGGGGCGGAGGGGTTCTTTGGTAAATAGCTTTACAGCATCATAATATTATTTGCTTGATGATTAGACGGATAAGTCAGATTTGAAGAATTTGTATTCAGTTTGGAAGTCAATGTCAGAAGTGAAGGTGAAAGTCAGGTAGGTAAAAGTCAGTAAAGAGATAGACCTGGGACATTATAGACAGAACCTGTACACAGGTGAACTGATGTGCTTTTTTCTTTGGATGGGAGAACATTACAAAAAGAAAGAATAAAGATGGGAGAGTGGGTAGAAGGGAGTCTGTGATTTGTACAAGTTAAATCAAGGACTAGCAATAAGGGGAAGATGATCCTTGTGATGTTAGTAAGATAAAAACCTGTAGGAAAGTGGGTGGGAATCAGGGGAGGAGGACTGAAAAGAAGGGGAAAAAAGGACTTTCTTGGTGGAACAGGGTTCTACTGATGAATGCTTCTATGGGTGAAGAAAGATCTTCTGTGAAGGAATATAGGGATTGAGCACTGGATATGATTTGGGTGATTTAGTTTTTCAAAAGGCCATTCATTCTATCTTGGGAAAGTAAAGTTGAAAATTTTGGGGGCACTCAGTATCTGTGCAAGCAAACCCAGGGGGAAATTTTGAGGCAAATTGAGAAAAAAAGTTAAATAGGGGAAGGTATAGATTAATGGTGGGTGGTATAATAAGGATATAGTGGAAAAGAGACCCTACCATGTCTTTTTTTTGACACTTGACATAATCGGTATTGTTCTCAAAGTGAGACAGAGTGTAAAAGAAGAATCCATGGGTGAATTCTACAAGGCAGTGTCAGAAATTGTCTAGAATGGATACTTTAGAAATTTTGATTGAATAAAAATACAGAGAATAGAGAGATCATAATTATAGAAATCATGAAAGTTTGTAGGAGGAGAATGAGGATATATATAGGAGAAAGAATGAATAATGAAGAGAGTAAGGGAGATAAATACCTTTTGAAATGGGGCCCAAAGAATGAAACTCAAAAATTAATGAACAGGGCTCATTGAAGGGTAGGAGGAGAAAGAGGAATGTACTTGACAGAGAGGGGAAAAAAAAGATGGAGAAGAATTATATGATCAGATAA
This sequence comes from Sminthopsis crassicaudata, assembly GCF_048593235.1. Classification (NCBI taxonomy): domain Eukaryota; kingdom Metazoa; phylum Chordata; class Mammalia; order Dasyuromorphia; family Dasyuridae; genus Sminthopsis; species Sminthopsis crassicaudata. The sequence goes on from NC_133619.1 coordinate 258,000,462, forward strand.
AAAGAAGAGAACTAATAGGAAAACTCTAAAAGAAAAGGGTTAACAAAAAAGACGAGAGGATTAAGTATGAGAGAAAGAGAACCAATGAAATTAAGATAACTTAAAGAAAAAGATTAAGGTAAAGAAACTGAAGGAACAATTTTATAGCAGAAGAAGGAGAAAGATAACAATTTTTAAAAAAAACTCTATAATTAGAAAGCAATAGAGAAAAATCTCATAACTTTAAATGTGAATGGGTTAGACAATCCAATAAAAATAACAAAAAAATGGTATATTGGGTAAGAAAATAAAACCCTACATTTTCTTCCTTACCAAGAAATATTTAAAAACAAAGCTATAGACAAAATAAAACTGAAGGTCTGGGTAAAAAATTTACAATTCATGAAACAAATCTAAACAAGCAGAAGGTACAATCATGCTATCTGACAGAACAAAACCAAACATTAAAAAAAGAAATAGGAAAAAACAAGGAAATTACATTATGTTGGGAAAAAAACATAAACAATATCAACTCTGTATTCTGTAAATCTGTTAGCATTCACATTCATAAAGGAAATATTATTTGAGATTAAAAAACCATAAACACTATCATGATAAGGATAGGAGACTTTAATATCTCCCTCTCAATTTTGAGTAAGTCTAACAGATAAATATACAAAAGGGAAAATATGGAAATAAACAAATTTCTGGAGAAACTAGAATTGAAAGTTATATGTTGGTTTCTAAATGGGACTGCAAAAGGATGTACATTATTTCTCAACAATAAAAATTTACAATGTACTAGGATACAAAGATTACTAACAAATCTTAAAAGGCAAAAATGGTTAACAAATCCTTTACAGACCATGATACAGTAAAAAAAATAATCATTGGTTCAATAACTATAAACAAAAGACACAGAACCAAATGTATTTTTAATGATGAAATCCTCAATAATGAATGAGTCAAGGAACAAATCATAGACATAATTAATAACTATATGAAAGGAAATTATAATGATGAAACAACATACCAAAATTTCTGGGATGCAGCTAAAGCAGTCCTCAGAGGAAAAATCATATCCCTACAAATATACATTAACAAAATAGAAAAAGAGAGAATTAATGAAGGGATATACATTAAAAAATTAGAAAAACCAAAAATAAACAAACTTAAAATTATAGGGGAAAAGGATGAATTGGAAGCAAAGAAATAATATAAAGATAATAAATAAAACTAAAAGATAGTTATTTGAAATGATTAATAAAATTAAAAATCTTAGTTAAAATCATTAAAAAGAAGAAAGCAGAAAATCAAGCCAAGAAGATAGCAAATGATCAAGGTGAAATTCTAACAAAACCAGAAGAAATAAATAAGAATAATCAAAATATAATAAGCAGTTACATTTTACAAAAATCAAGAATACAAAAGAAATACAAGAATAACTAAAAGAAATAGCTTAACCACATCAAATAAAAGCAACAAAACCATATAATAGTAACAGTAGCTACAGAAAAGTTATTTGACAAAATACAATACCCATTTCTATTAAAAATACTAAAAAGCACAGGAATTAATGGAGCCTTTCTTAAAATGACTAAGTATATCTATAAGATAAGTATATCTAATATCTAAGTATTATCTGCAATGAGGATAAACTAAGAGACTTCCCAATAAGATCAAGGGTACAACAAGAATGTCACCACTATTATTCGGTATTGTGCTAGCAATGTTAGCTATAGCAATAAGACAGGAACAGAAATTTAAGGAATTTAGTAGGCAATGAGGACATAACACTCTTAAAACTCTTTGTAGATGTTATGATGGCATACTTGGAGAATCTAAGAGAATCAACTAAAACCTAATTGAAACAACTTTCTCAAAGTTGCAGAATAAAAATTAAATCCACATAAATCTTCCGTTTTAATATATAACACAACCCCCCCACAACAAAACAATAAAAACCCTAGCAGGAAAAGATAGAAAGAGAAATTCCTTTTAAAATAGCTGTAAACCATAGAAAATACTTGGGAGTCTTCTTGCCATGTTAAATCCTGGTATATATGAAAATAATTACAAAATAGTTTTTACACAAATATCGAGCTAAACAATTTGAAAAATCTTCATTGCTCATGAATAGGCTAAGCCAGTATTATAAAAATGACAATTCTACCTAAATTAATTTACCTGTTCAGTGTCATATCCATCAGGATTATTTTTATAAAGCTAGAAAAAATAATCACAAAATTTATTGGGAAGAACAAAAGGTCAAGAATATCAAGGGATTCAAGGGAAAAAATGTCAAGGATGGCAACCTAGGAGTACCAGAAGTATCAGCAATAATTATGGTGGAAAAAAATTGGTACTGGATAAGAAACTGAGTGGTGAATCAGTGGAATAGATTAGATTCACATTATACAGTAGTGAATGACTACAGCAATTTAATGTTTGCTCAATCCAGAAATCTAAGCTTTGGAGGTGACAATCCACCATTTGATAAAAATTGCTGGGTGAACAGGAGAGCAGTTTGGCAGAGACTAGGCATAGATCTGCATCTCACACTATAGAAGATCAAAATGGGTAGTGATTTAGACAATAAAGTGTTGTATGATAAGTAAACTAGAAGAGCATGGAAATTTTCCCTGTCAGATCAATGGATAAAGGAAAAGTTTATGACCAAACAAGAGATATAGAGTATTATAGGAAATAAAATGAATATTTTTGATTATATGAAAATAGAAAAAGTTTTGCACAAACAAAACTAAAAAAGCCAAATTTAGAAAGAAATCAGATAAGAAAAGAGATCTAGTTGTAAAGGAATTACCAGGGGAAAAAAGCTCCTAGTTTTGATGGATTAACAGAATTACAGTTAGCTTTCAAGGAACAATTAGTAGCATATTTAACAATTATTCTCAAAAATTGGAAAAGAAGGCACTCTACCAGAATCTTTTTATGAAACAAATGTAGTTCTAATACCTAAAGCAGGGAAAAATAAAACTTGGAAGGAAAACTATATGCCAATGTCATTAATAAAAATTGACTTAAAATATAATAAACAAAATTCTGTCAAAGAGACTATAGTATTTTATCTGAGAAATTATTCATCATGACCAAGTGAGATGTATACCAGGATTCAATATTAGAAAATTGACCAATATAACTAATGACATTATAAGCCTAAATATTCCAAATTACATGATCATCTCAATAGATGCATAAAAGGATTTTTGCAAAGCATTAACTCTCTCTTCTGCAACAAAAACCCTGTGAAGTATAGGCATGTAGGGATCTTTCAAAAATATAAAAAACTTCTATGTAAAACAAAAAGTAAGCATCTTAGGCAATGAGAACACCTTAGAAGTTTTCCTAATACATATAGGAGTGAAGCAAAGATGCCCACTCCTCCAACTATTATCTAATATAGCTATTAAAATGCTACTAATAGCAATAAAACAAGAGAAAGATGTTAAAGTTATAAAAAAATAGACAAAGAGGAGATAAAACTATTTCTGTTTGCTGAAGACATGATGGCATACCTCTAAAATCCTAGGAAATCATCAAAGATATTAATTGAGATAAAATCTTTAACAGGTTTGCAGACTATAAAATAAATTCTCAAAAGTGAACAATATTTTTACAAAGTAATGAACATAAGAAGCAGTAATAAGATAACCAAATTCTAAATAACTGTAAAATATATAAAATATGAGGATCTATGTATTCAAACATACAAATGACTTATTACATGTTATTCCTACAAAGTATTCCTTAAAGAAATGAGTACAATTTAAATAGCTTCAGGAATATTCAGTGTTTATGGCTAGGCTGTGTGAATGACCAAATTTACCAAAATTCATTTATTTATTTAATATGACACCAATAAAATTATCAAAGAGATACTTTATAAAAGGACAAAATGATAACAAAATTTATTTTAAAAAATGAAAGTTAAAGAAGATCTAGGGAAATAATGAAAAGTAGGAATGAAAGGATAATAGTGCTTGCAGACCTTAGACTTTATTATAAAAAAGCCATCAAAAACCATCTGGAATTTGGCTAAAGAACTGAGAGATAGAACAATAGAACAACCTAGATAAAGGAGAATCAGAAACAATATAAGTTAATATCTCAGAGTTTAATAAAATGTAAAATATCAATTAGCTAGGGAAAACTTATTTGAGATAAACTCCTGGGAAAACTGGATAATAGTCTGGAAGAAATTAAACTTAGACCAACACTTTACACATCATTCCACAATATATTCTAAATTAATATATGACCTTAACCTTAAAAATTCTATTATAAAAATTAGAAAAGTAACAGATTATATAGCTCTCACAGCAATGGGTGGGCTACACTTTACCTAAACAAGGGATAGAGGACATTACAAAAGATAAAGTAGATAATTTTTATTACCAGAGAAACAAGGAAAAAATCTATATAAACTGATGCAGAATAAAATAAGTAGAGCCCAATAAAACAACATATACAGAAAATACAACAATGTAAATGGAAAGAATAAATTCATACAAAAAAAGTTAATGTAACAAAATTATAAAGCTCAATCATGACCAGAATGAAGAGATATGAGAAGATACCAGTAACCTGCCTCTTTGTTGAAGTGGGAGGTCTACACATTGCAATGTTTTTTGGACTTTTCCCATGTATTGGTCAGTTATGCTGATTATTTCTTCTCTAAGAACACTGTCATACTAGATGACTTTATGGAAAGGGTAGGGAGGCATAATGGGGATATCCATGATTATATAAAAAATAGAAATCAATAAAACCTTATTTTTAAGACAAAATTTATGAGGTTTTATAAAAAGATATTCTCAGAAATATTAAACTTTTTAAAATGCAACTAAATTTTGATTCTGCAACTTGCAGGGGCAGTGTCACAGGCTTCAGAGAGATCAAGAAGAAAAAGAATTTGTATTTGGTAAATGTAGAGAGAACAATGTTGGTGGCTTGATGAGATTAGAAGCTCATAAGAGAGAGAACTGAGAAAAGAGAGGAGAAAGACAGGAAGCCCCTATTGTATATGGCCTCAAGAAATTTATATTATAAAATGATATTTTAGTTTGAGGGAATCTGACAGGCAGGAGGTTAAGGAAAGTTATAGAAAGAATTATTGAAGGATTAACCAAGAGAAAATGGGCAGTTGTCCCACAAAAGGTAAGAAAGGGGAATGATCTGTTGTTTCTAGCTATGATTTGGACTTTGAAAAGAGTTCTACAACCAATAGTAGGAAGTATCTTATCCTTGAAAACTTAAAATGAAGAAGGACATTTTGGGACTACTTGGATTGTTTGATTCCTGGAGAAACCATATTCCATGTATGATGTTAAGAGTTTGCCCTCCCCCTCCCCCAAATGAGTTGACTTCAGTTTAGATTTACTGTAATGGAAAGGACGGCCCTGTAAGTGTATTATAACATGGTATGACTCATGGTATGCCACCAAAACTGAAAATACTGATTACTATATTAGAATGGGCCAGGATCACCCCTCATGACTGGGATAGAAACCATTCAGTCAGTGCTTAAGCAGAAGTTGTTTATAACTAGAGTTAGCTTGTATGAGCTGGCTGCTTCTTGCTTCTGCTTGCCCTGAGAGAGCCAGTTCAAGAAAACAGGAACAAAACTTTCTCCATGAGAAGATAGCAGCCCATCCATATTGTTAACATGCCAACTCAGTGATTTCACCAGATCAGTTAAAACACTTCCTGTGTGATTGATAAGAGTTAATGGACAGAATCAATGCATGTGTCATGAATGAGAGTGCTATTTTCATTCCATAAAGTATGAAGTGGCAATTTGCCATCCCAAGCTCATTCACTGGGGAGCAAATCATCTTAGAAGAGAATGGAAAATGGGTCCAATATTCTGAATTAAAAGCAGTGTGGTTAGTAGGTATTGTGAAGCTATTCTCCATATATTATATGAAGGCATTTTGTGTGGCTCCAACGAAAGCAGGTTCTTCTCACTTTTCCTTTCTTCTTCCAAAGGAGACTTTAATTTCTGCCAGAATAGGTAGCAGGAAATTGGGGAATAGAAACTTGGCCACTCTGAACTATTTGTAGAGTGGGGATGCTAGGCTGAAATTATATCTATCTGTTCTTTTAAATACTGTTAGTCTAAACTCTGAGATACCATTACACACCTGTCAGATTGGTTAAGATGATAGGAAAAGATAATGATGAATGTTGGAGGGGATGTGGGAAAACTGAGACACTGATGCATTGTTGGTAAAGTTGTGAAAGGATCCAGCAGTTCTGGAAAGCAATTTGGAACTATGCTGAAAAAGTTATCAAACTGTGTATACCCTTTGATCCAGCAGTGTTACTACTGGGCTTATATCCCAAAGAGATATTAAAGAAGGGAAAGGGGGCTGTATGTGCAAAAATGTTTGTGGCAGCCCTCTTTGTAGTGGCCAGAAACTGGAAATTGAATAAATGTCCGTCAATTAGAGAATGGCTGAATAAATTATGGTACATGAATGTTATGGAATATTATTGTTCTGTAAGAAATGACCAACAGGATGAATACAGAGAGGTTTGGAGAGACTTATATGAACTGATGCTAAGTGAAATGAGCAGAACCAGGAGATCATTATACACTTCAACAACAATACTATATGGGGATCAATTCTAATGGAAGTGGCTATATTCAGCAATGAGAGGATCCGATTCAGTTCCAATTGATTAGTGATGAACAGAAGCAGCTACACCCAGCAAAAGAACACTGGGAAATGAGTGTGGAATACTTGCACTTTTGTTTTTCTTCCCAGATTATTTTTACTTCTCTAAATCCAAATTTTCTTGTGCAACAAGAGAACTGTATAAATATGTACACATATATTGTATTTAAGATATACCTTAACATGTTTAGCATGTATGAGACTGCCTGCCACCTAGGGAAGGGGGTGGAGGTAAGGAAGGGAAAAGTCAAAACAGAAGTGTTTGCAAGGGTCAATGTTGAAAAATTACCCATGCATATGTTCTGTCAATAAAAAGTTATATAAAAAGAAAATATAAAAAATATTGTTAGTCTAGGGGATATAATTTTCAGGTTCAAGATAAAGTCCTAGTCACAATTAATGGGAAGAGAAGGATTTTATTCTCTTCCCCCTACTGAATTAGTTTTTTATCCAAGGTTTGACTTACTTCCCATCAGTAGCAAGCATCCCTTGCTACTACATGTAGCAAGTAGTAAGAAACTCACTTATCCAAACACAATTACTCACTTCTCTTGCTATTGACTTAATAGCAAAACAGAAATAAAATAAAATAAACATAGGAAAACAAATACTACATAATACAGAGGAAAAGGGATCTCCCATTGTGAGTGAGGTAACTCAGTTCAATTGAAAGAGAGAGACAGAGAGAAAAGAGAGAGAGAGAGAGAGAGAGAGAGAGAGAGAGAGAGAGAGAGAGAGAGACAGAGAGAGAGAGAGACAGAGAGACAGAGAGAGACAGAGACAGAGAGACAGAGAGACAGAGACACACTAGAGAGACAGAGACAGAGACAGAGACCCATATTTCACCCAAGGGGAAATTCTCTGAAATCTATAGTATAGAAAGTTAGGAATAGGGACAGGGTAGATAGAGGCTGCTAGCTCCCTTGCTCCCAGAGTCTTATTCTCCCTTTTGCAACTTGAAATAGATTTGACATTATGAATGAGGAGAGATTTCCATACCAAAAGGCTTTGGGTGTCAGTTTATAGAGTCATGAGAACTGAAAGGGAGAACCTGGATAATGATGTAATCAATATTGACTCTTAGTCAGTAATACTAATAGATTAGTCATATAAAGGAAAGATAATTGGAAAATAAAAAATAAGGTATGGGTAAATGGGTTATTGCAGGACCTAGTTAAGCCCAATGTAAGATTTTAGGCTGGGTGTTATTTTTTTTTTGAGTCATTTTTCAATTGTGTTCAACTCTTTGTGATCCAATTTGAGTTTTCTTGGCAAAGATACTAGAGTGATTTGCCATTTCCATCTCCAGCTCTTTTTTATAGATGAGAAAACTGAGGGAAACAGGATTAAATGACTTGCCCAGCATCACAGAGCTATTATGTTTCTGAGGCCAGATTTGAACTCAGAAAGAAGAGTCTTACAGACTATAGGCTGGTACTTTATACATTGTACCACCTATCTGCCCTGAAGCATGTTATAACTCCTACTAAAGAAAAATCAAATGAGGTAAAGTGGAAGGTGGTAAATTAAGGAAGAGAGAGGTATAAGAGGATAGAGAAAGGTATAGAATCATGGGGGGTAGAGCAGAAAATTGGACACTTGGGTATATGTCCATGACATCTTGGATAGAAGACAAAATATGAGTAAGAGCAGTAAAAACAAACAAACAAATAAAAAACTCCTATATTACCCTATAGCATTTTCAAAAGCTAGATAACTAATGATTAGGTTCTGAGAACAGAATGGCAAGTGGACTACAAGTGGGTAAGTGGCCCATTTGATGATAAACTTAATAATGACTGTCTAACAGTGACCTATACCTGCACAATTTCATTTTTGTGTGTACCTGTACAAGAGTTGATGCCAACTTTACTATAAAAGTGGTTAAATTTATTAATGGACTATAATAGTCAGTGAAGATTAATAGAGATTAAGAATCACAGCTCAAAAGGTTAAGAATTAGGCTGAAGTCCAAAGAATTATGTGGAATTTAGATTTACCATATAATCCCCAAGTGACCTGAATGATGGAAAGATTTAATGGAATGCTTAAGACCCAAGTTAATAATAGACCCAAATGACTTACCAATGAAATCAAATGGAAAAAGTCAAAGAACAAATCATGAGGACAATTAATAATTATGTGAAAGAAAATAATGATGAAGCAACATACCAAAATTTCTGGAAAGTAGCTAACAAAATAGAAAAAGTGAGGATTAATGAACTGTATATATTTTTAGAAAAACTAGAAAGGCAACAAGTAACCTTAAAATAAGCTAAAAAAAAGGAGACATTAAAAATTAGAGGAGAAATACACAAGCTGAAAGGCAAAAAACTCCCATAGAAATGATAAATAGAACTAGAAGCTGGTTCTTTGCAAAGACTAATACAATTGATAAAACTTTAGCCAATATAATTAAGAAGAAGAGGGCAGAAAGTCAAAACAATAAAATAGCAAATGAGAAAGGTGAAATTACAACAAAACCAGAAGAAATAAAAAGCACATTCAGAATCCATTATACACAATCAAATGCTAATAAAACTAAAAACACAAAAAATAGAATAGTTTGAAAAATCTAAAATACTCAAATTGATGAAGACCAAATCTAAGAAAAGGAAATAAGACTAAGTTAAAGAAACTTCTAGTCAGAAAAGGACTCCTACTTTTGATTGATTCACAGAAGAATTTTTTCAAATTTTTAAAGAACAATTAGCATGGGCACTACACAAATTATTCTCAAAAACTGACAAAGAAAGCCCCTATAGCAATTATATTATGATACAACTATGATCCTAATAGCTGAACCAAGGAAAGATAAAAACAAAAGGGAAACTATAAACCAATGTCATTAGTGAATATTGATTCAGACAGTATAAGCAAAATAAGTAATTCATTATGAACAAATTGGATTTATACCAGAGACGTAAGGACGTTTCAACATTAGTCAACATTAATTAACATTATTAATTGTGTTAAAATCTAAAATATCCCAAACTATATAATTATCTCCATAGATATAGCAAAAGTCTTGGACAAAGCATAATATTCATTCATTCTAAAAACCCTGCAAAGTATGGGCATAGAGGGATCTTTTTTAAAAATGTAAAACCATTTTAATCTAAAATAAACAACAAGCTTTAAATAGGTAACACACTAGATCCTCTTCCAATAAATATGGGAGTAAAGAAAGTATGTTTATAGCCCCCATTTTTTTCACATTTAAATTTACTATTTGTTTATTCTTTTCTTCTTAAATTTTGAATTCCAAATTTTCTCCCCTTTTCCTACCCCTTTCTCTACCTATTGAAAAGGCAAGCAATGTAATGTCAATTATAAAAGTGAAATTATGCAAATCATATTTATATATTATCCATATTTCAAAAAAATCAAGAAAAATAAAGTGAGAAAATTATACTTTAGTTTCCACTTAGAGTTCATTCACTGTCTCTCTGGATGTAGACAGCATGATAAAAATAATACAAATATCATTGTATTGATCAGAGTACCCAAGTGCCAAGTTTATCATTACAACATTGTTATTATTTGTGCACAATGATCTTGGTTTTTCTCAGTTTACTTTGCATCAGTTCTTATATATCTTACTATGTTTTTTTCCTACTTGAAACCACCCCCTTCATCATTTTCCACACCATGATAGTACTCCAACACAATCTTATGCTACAATATGTTCAGCCATTTCCTGACTAATGAGCATCACCTAGATTTCTAATCCTTTGCCATCTCAAAAAAATCTAATATAAATATTTTGTACATATAAGTCATTTTCCTTTTTCTTTGTTTTTTAAAATACAGATATAGTAGTGATATTGTTGGATCAAAGAGTATGTCAGTCCTATAGCCCTTTAGATATAGTTCCAAATTATTCCCCAGAATGGTTGAACCTATTCATGCCTCCACCACTAGTTCACTACTTTTCCTCTTTTTCCCTTTTAATTTAATTAATTAAAACTTTGTTTTAATAGTGATGGTTTGTTTATATGACTATAGATACCTTTGATTTCTTTTTTCAGAAAACTGGTAGATTTTTCTATTTATCAATTGTGGAATGGCACTTATTTTTAGAAATTTGACTTAACTCTATACTTAATATATATGTGGGAAATGAGGCCTTTGTTGAAAAACTTGTAAAAATATTTTTCTTATAATTTTCTATAACAAAGTTTCTTAAACTGTGGAGTTATATAATTGCATGTGTGGCAATAGTAAAAGGTTTCTGAATGCTCTATATCCTGCAGTATCAAATATTTTGCCAAGATTTAATTCTTTATGTAAAAATAAACAAGCACAAATATCTCATTACTATGCAAATTTGCTTTTATCTTTAATAAATGGTAAAAGTATATGTATGCCAAAGAATTGTTTTAAGATAATTTTTTATTATTATTTTTTATCAGTAAATGTTTGATTTGTACTATTTTATATACATGTATACTTGGGGTCACTTAAAAATTTCTCAAGCAAAAAAGGTTCTTGAGTGCAAAAAGTTTAAGAAGCTGTGATCTCTGGCTTCTTTAAATATAAAATAATAAAATATAAATATAAAATAATAAAATTATCTCTTTTTAGTTTTTTTCCTAAGATCACTGAGATCATCATTTTTTATAGCACAATGGTATTCCATCATGACCATATTCCACAACTTTTTCATGTTCCCCAATTTATGGAAATGCTCTTGATTTTAGAACCATTTCATTTCTCATCATGAAATCCCTTTCAGGCAATAATTGGTGAATTCTTTTAATATCTATTTTATAATCTTGATTTAAAACATTGGGGCAGTTTTTCTTGACAATTTCATGAAATAGGATTTTTCTTTGATCATGGCTTTCAAGTAGTAGCATAATTCTTAAATTTTCTCTCTTGAATCTATTTTTTCCAGATCAGTTTGTTTCCCCTGATGAGATGTTTCATGTTTTGTTCTATTTTCCCCGTGCTTTTGACTTTATTTCATCATTTCTTGATTTCTCATGGAGTCATTAGCTTCCACTTGCCCAATTATATTTTTTAACGAATTTTCTTTTCTTTTTTTCTTTTTTTTTCCACTTAATTCTGATTTTATTTGGATGACAATTTTTCATTTTTATGTAAATATTTCCCACCCCTGAGGCAATTGGGGTTAAGTGATTTGCCCAGGATCACATAACTAGGAAGTGTTAAGTGTTTGCAACCACATTTGAATTCAGGTCCTCCGGACTTCAGGGCTGGTGCTCTATCCACTGCACCACCTAGCTTCCCCCGTGTAAATCTTTTAAAGCTTTTCATTTTCTAAGACCTATGCATTGATAATTTTCAACATTCAATTATAATTTTTAAGAAATTATTTTCTTCAGTGAGATTTCTTATTTCTTTTTCCACTCCACCAATTCTGCTTTCTAAGGAGTTCTCTTCAGTAGGATTTTTGTGACTCTCTTACTATTTGGCCAATTCTGTTTCTTAATATCTTATTTTCTTCAGAAATTTTTTGTGCCTCTTTTTACCAAACTGTTAATTCTCTTTCTATAATTTTCTTATAAAGTTTTAATTTCTTTTTTAATTTTTTCTCTACCACTCTTAATTACTCTCTTTTGATGTTTTCCAATAATTCTTGGTTAGAATTCAATTAATATTATTCTTTAAGACTTTTTTTTGTATTTGTTTTTACATTATTATCTTCTGAGTTTGTCTCAGTCTTCCCTGCCACTATGGAAGCTTTTGTAGTCAAATTCTGTTTTGCTGGGTTTTTTTTTTTTTTTTCATTTTTCTAGCATATTTTATTTTACTTTGAACTTCATGCTAAAATTGGAATCTGTTCACCTTGGGGTAGAAATGAACTATCCCCAGCTTTAGGTTTTTTTCTGTTGCTATTTTCAGAACTAGAATTAGAGTTCTACATGTTTTTGGTGATTCCAAGATGGTGAGATGTGAGGAGAGATGTGGTCACTGTTCTTTTGGTCTATGTGGTCTATAGTCAGGAAGGACTCAGAATCTCTTGTGATTGCAAGTTCTAGTGCTCCTCTTTGTTTTGGTACTGTGCCCAGGCACCTGATCCCTTGAGACTGTGCACTCTCATCTCCCTGCAATTTCAATCCAGCATTCTCTTCCCTCTACAACTGTAATCTAGGACTCCTTATAGGCATAGAGTTGCCAATAATGCCAGCTGTATCCAGTGCCAGAAAAGAGTTCTCTTGCAACATCTGGGCTGAGAACTACTGAAGCTGCTGCTATTACTGCCATTGTGCTTGTGTTCTACACTTTGGTGCTACAGACTTCTCTTGCTGATCCCTTTAATTTTCTTAGACTGGAAAAAATGTCTCCTGCCAACCTTTTGTTCACTCTACTGCTCCAGACTTTTATTTGAGGCATTATATTTTAACTACCATTTATTTTCCCCAATTATATGTAAAGACAATTTTCAGCAATCATTTTTACAAAATGTTGAATTCCAATTTTCCCCCCTCTTTTTCTCTCCCCCACTCTTCTTAAAATGGTAAGCAATTTAATGTAGGTTATATCTGTGTAATTGTGTTAAACACATTTCTACATTAGTCATAGAAGTAGACCAAAAGGGGAAAAAATCCAAAAAGTTAAGCAAAAATAGTATGTTTTAATCTACATTCAGAGTCCACTAGTTCTTTCTCTGAATGTGGATAGCATGTTCCATTTTTATTTGTATATATTTTATTTATACATATTTCTGTCGTAACTTTCTTGGATCAGTTTTTTTCTGAGAACATTTTGCTTATAGCATAATAGTATTTCATCATAATCATATACCACAATTTGTCAGCCATACTTCAGTTGATGGATGTTACTTCAATTTCCAATTCTTTGTCACTAGAAAAGAGCTGCCTAGATATTTTTATACATCTAGATACAGAATTAATTATGGTTAGGACAAAGGAAATACTTGGTTTTATAGTACTTTGGGTATATATTTCCAAATTGCTCTACAGAAAGGTTGAATCAGGCTACAACTACCACCAGTAAATTAATGTCTCATTTTCCCCATATTCTCTTCAACATTTGTCATTTTCTTTTTCTGTTCTATTAGTCAATCTAATAGGCATGAGGTAGTATCTCAGAATTGTTTTAATTTGCATATCTCTAATTAATTGTGATTTAAATTTTTTTTCACATAGCTATACAAAGTTTGATAACTTCATTTGAAAACTGTTCATATCTTTTAGTTATTTATACATTTAAATAAGTTCTGAATATATTTGAGAAATGAGGCCTTTATCAGAGAAACTTGTTTCAAATTTTTTTCATGTTATGATTTCTAACTGTATTTCTTTCCATCCTATTTCCCTTCTGTTTATTCTATTCTTTTTCTCCTTTTACTCCATCCCTTCTTAAAAGTATTTTGCTTCTGATTACTACTTCCCTTAGTCTGCTCTCTCTTCTGTTATCCCCTACTCTCATATCTTTTTCTCTCATATTTTCCTGTGGGGTAAAATAGATTTCTATACCCAATTATGTGTGTATGTTATTCCTTCTTTGAACTAAATTCAGTGAGAGTAAGGTTCACTCATTCCCTCTCATCTTCCCCATCTTCCCCTCCACTATAAAAGCTTTTTGTTGTCTCTTTTATGTGAGATACTTTGCCCTATTGTATCTTTCCCTTTCTCTCAGCTTATTCAATCTCTCTCAATCCCTAATTCTATTTTTTAAAAGATAGTGTCCCTTTTTATTCAATTCACACTTACATTCTCTATCTATACTCCTTCTGACTGCCATAATAATGAGGAAGTTTTTGATTTCCAATATCATCTTCCCATGTAGGAATATAAACAGTTTAACCTTATTAAAGGCTTTATGATTTCTTTTTCCTGTTTTACCTTTTTCATGCTTCTCTTGAATCTTGTATTTGCAAATCAAATTTTCTATTTAGCTCTCTGTCTCTTCAGGAAGATCTTAAAAGTCTTCTATTTCATTGAATATCCATTTTTCCCCCTGAAGGATTATACTCAGTTTTTTCTGGACAGGTTATTTTTGTTTGTAATTTTAACTCTTTTGCCCTCTGGAATGTCATATTCCAAGCCCTCTGATTCTTTAATATAGAAGCTGTTAAATTTTGTGTTATCCTGTCTGTGGTTTCATGATATTTAAACTGTTTCTTTCTGGATGCTTATAATATTTTCTCCTTGACCTGGAAGCTCTGGAATTTGACTATGACATTTCTCAGAGTTCTCACTTTGGATTCTTTCAATGTCATTTAACCCTATTTTCTCAGAACAGTTTTCTTTGATAATTTCTTGAATGATAATTTTTTTTAAACCATAGCTTTCAGTTAGTCCAATATTTTTTAAATGATATCTCCTGGATCTAATTTCTAGGTCAATTATTTTTCCAATAAGATTATCCAGATATTAGGAAACACCCTGTTTTTCAAAGCTAAGACCCAATAAGCAAATTGTGCTCTGAGTTTGGTATAACAATAGTCTTTCTCATTCACCTTCTGGAACTGAAGGTCCCTGTACTCAGACAAGGATTAACAGATCCAGACACTAAACTATACTATGAATGGACTTTTTTTTGTCACTTGACAACTTTGCCTCATTGTTGTTGTTGTGCCTTGCCACTGATGCTACATTATACTGTTTGACTATTTAGCCACAAATATATAAATTAAAGTTCAGCCACACCAAAGTAATTCCCCCCAAAAGGGATAGTTCACCAGCATATGCATAATCTGTGTCCTTTCTTGCAAGCCATATCCCTCACCTTGAAATTAAAATTAGGTTTGATTTCTGACTCTCCTGTCCTAGCCTGCTCTATTCATCTTCAGCTATCCACAGATTAGAAGCTGGTTTTGTCCTTTTGACAAGATATTTCACATTGTCTTTTATTTTTTCTTTTTTTTGGTTTTATTTTATTGTTTTTTTTTTTGATTTGATATAAAATTATTAGCTTCCATTAGCTCAATTCTAATTTTTAAGAAATTATTTTCTTCAGTGAGCTATTGAACCTCCTTTTCCATTTGGCCAATGCTATTTTTTTAAGGATGCTTTTCTTCACTGAATTTTTGTGTCTCTTTTCCCATTTGGTCAATTCTTTTTTTCAATGCATTATTTTCCTCACTGGTTTTTTTTTGTACTTCTTTTACCATTTGGCCTGTTTTTAAAGGCATTTAAACCTAATCTTAAGGTATTTAAGTCTTTTTTAAGGTGTTATTTTCTGTAGCATATTTTTGCATTTCCTTTACCAATCTGTTAACTTTTTTTCTTATGATTTTTTTTGCAGCACTACAATTTTTCTTCCCAATTTTTCCCCTCCTCTCTCACTTGATTTTCAAAATCCTATTTGAACTCTTCCATGGCCTGAGTAAACTTCATAATTTTCTTGGAAGCTTTGGATATAGAAGTTTTGATTTTTGTGGGTGTGTGTTTTGATTTTTCTTATCACCATAGTAACTTTCTATAGTCATAATTTTTTCATGTTATGTTTTCATCTTTCCAGTTTCTTGACTTTTAACTCTTTGCTAAAGTGGGGCTTTGTTTCCAGAGTTGAGGATGTAATGTCTCAATTTTCAAGGGTTTTGTGCAGCTGTTTTTCAGAGATACTTCTAGGAATTTGTAAGTTTTCAGTTCCTGCAAGGTGATAGGACCACAAGCAATCTTTTCTACCCTGGCACTTGTGAGAAGGGTCCCTCCTCTACTGTAGCCCACAAGCTCTGGTGTACAGTTGTCCTAGGACTGCCACCTACGACTACAATCAAATCTGAATATGGGCAAAGCAACAGAGTCCTGTCCCAGTTACCTCCTATAATCTCCTTCTGAGTCCTTTTTTTACTCCTTACTATCTATGGACTGAGAGCTCCAGAAGCAACTACTATTACTGAAGATTCAATGGCTCCCAAGGCTTGCTTCTGGTTTGCTGTGGCTTTGTCGTGCTCCACTTTTTCCCAGTGCAGCAGACTATCCCTGCAGAGCTTCTAACTTGTCTTTGGCTAGAAAATTATTTATTCTGTCCTTGTGTAGGTTGTGATGCTTCAAGAATTGTTTTATGGCATTATTTAAAGTGTTCAGAGAGTGGAGGGAGAATTCAGGCAAATTGTTGCCTTTACTCTGTCATCTTTGCTAGAAATTGTAATCTTTTAATTTTAATAATATTTTGATTTTTCCAAATACATGCAAAGATAGTTTTCAACATTCATCTTTGCAAAACCTTGTGTTCCAAATCGTTCCCCTCTCTTCCTCAATCCCTTCCCCAAGACAGCAAGCAATCCAATATAGGTTAAACATACAATTTTTCTTAATATATTTCTATATTTGTCATGCACACACACACAAAACAGATCATAAGGAGAAAAAATGCACAAGAAAGGAAAAACTAACAAATAACAACAAAAAAGGATGAAAAATACTATGCTTTGATACATATCCAGTCTCTATAGTTCTCTTTCTGAATGTGGAGGACCCTTTCCATTTCAAGTCTATTGAAATTACCTTGAATCATCTCATTGTTAAAAAGAACCAAGTCCATCACAGTTGATCATCACATATTCTTGTTTTTGTGCACAATGTTCTCTTGGTTCTATTTACTTCACTTAGCATCAATTCATGTAAGTCTTTTAAGCTTTTCTGAAATCATTTCTTATAAAACAACAATATTCCATTATCTTCATATTCCATAATTCATTCAGCCATTCCCCAACTGATGGCCATCCACTCAATTTGTAGCTCCTTGCTACTACAAAAAACGTTGCTACATACATTTTTGCACATATGGGTTCTTTTTCTTCTTTTATGATCTCTTTGGGATACAGACCTAGGAGACATATTGCTGGATCAAAGGGTATGCATAGATTGATAGCCCTTTGAGCGTTGTTAGGAGGTGTATTCTTAATTAAATATGAGAGAGGCAATTACAGAAAGTAAAAATTAATTTGTTTAAGATAAGAAGGGTAATGGTTGAATGGGAAAAATATTTATTTTGCCTTTCTCCAATAAGGGTTTGGCATCCAAGATACATAAACAATTAACAAATATATAAAAGAGTAACAGTCATTTTCTAATAGATAAGTGATCAAAGGATATGAACAAATGTTTCTCAAAAGAAGAATTTGAAAATATTCACAATCACAATGTTCACAACCACAAATAGTTCTCAAAAGAAGAATTTCAAAATATTTACAACATGCTCTAAATCAGCAGTAAAAAGAGATGTATGTCAAAACAAGTCTTTGGAGGGGCAGCTAGGTGGTACAGTGGATAGTGCACCAGCCCTGAAGTCAGAAGGACCTGAGTTCAAATATGTTCTCAGATACTTAACACTTCCTAGCTGTGTGACCCTGGGCAAGTCACTTAACCCCAATTGCCTCAGCAAAAACAAACAAAAAAACAAAACATGTCTTTGCTTTTACTTAGTACCCTGAAAATTGACAAAGATGAGAAAAACTTGTGATAGTAATGGAGGGGTTATAGAAGGGTAAGTACACTAATACATTTTTGGTGGAGATATTAAATGTCAATCATTTTGGAAAGCAATTAAGCAAAGAAAGGGATTATGATGACCATATTCTTTGAACTAGAGACTTTATTCCTGGACTTATACTCCAAAAAGTGCATCAATAAGAAGAAAATTCAAATATATACCAAAATATTTATAGTAGAACTTTTTGTGAGAATCAAGAATTAAAAACAAAGAAGATGATCATTGGGGAATGTCTAAACAAATAAAAGTAATGGAATATACTATTCTATAAGAAATGATATTTCTAATGAATATAGAGAAGTATGAAAAGATGTATAAAAAATAATACAGAGTAATGTCAGAAGATTCTTACCTCTGGAAATGGAAAGAACAATATAGACATAGACACAAATAAAAAGTGAATGTTAACAATTATAAAGCATGACTTGAATGAAAAATAAAAAATGGGAAGACATTACCCCTCCCTGGAGGTAAGAGGTCCACAGGTGTTGTACATTATATTTTCATACTTTTTCAACGTATTGCTCAGTTGCAGTGATTTTTTTCTTCCTCTTTTTCTCTTTCCCCCCTCTCCCTTTAATCATAAGCTTAGGTTATCAACTGCTAATTAGAATACAGACACAATTTGTAAATATTCCTAATCAGAATAAAAAAAATCCACCAGAAGCCCTACCCATCAGTTAACTGATGGGCTATTATTTGGGTAGACTCTTATTTTCTCCAAATGTGGAAATCTGTATACCTTATTTTTACTCAAGAACAGTGTTTATTGATAGAGACTATCATCGTAAAGGGAGACACACAGCCTCTGGCTTGTGCCAGAGGGAATCTTGTCATGAATAGTGGCATAAAAAATGCTTATCTGGATTTTATGAATCAGGTTGGTGGTTTGTTCATAATATGTTTGAATTTATATTATTGAATAATCTACAAGGTTTAGTTGAGTGTAGTAAGTGTGTCTTATTAGGCATGTCACTTCTAATAAGCCTAAGTAATGGTAAGTCTGTATTAAGTGTGCACCGTGAATAAAAGCATCTCATTGATGCTTTGTATATATTTGGGAATGTATACTTCAGACTGGTGAGGGAAATGTTTTGTTATTACTGCTATTGCTATTTCACTTTAATACATTATTTTTTTGCTTTGAGATATTTTTTATCAATTACTTGAATATTAAAAAGGGATGCATTGGTCTGTGCTTGTGCAGATTCACAAAGTACATTCAACCAGGAATATTTCCTTTGAGTATCCATTGATGTGAGGTGGGGAAAGAAGGTACTCTGGATAGCACCACATTAATAATGTAATAACAACAGGAAATAGCAAGATAAAAACTTAAATTTTCCTGATTTCTGATATGAAAGGTATGACATAAAGTGGACAAAATTTGAAGTTATAAAGTTTAAAATATAGATTTATATTCACTATATACTATATGTATACAACCACAATGTATATTATGCTTTGAAATATTTATTCAAGTGGAAAGGGATATTTCTTACAAAACATTTCAGTAGGAAAGGTATGATCAACTCCTATCACTTAATCAAATTCAGAGAATATTAACTTCTTCATTGAACTATATTGTTCATTTTAATAATGTGGGTGTCAGGGAAACACTTACATTCAAATCGTTTTTCCAGCATTGCCAAGTGATTAGTAACTTCAGTTTTCAGTTCATTGATTTTGAAAGCCCTAAGAATGAAAAAAGAAAAATCCATCAAAAACATTAAAATATAGATCTACCATATTTCACATTTTCACTGCCTTTGATATCTTTTTGGTAGCAAAGGCAAATACTTTCTGAAAATCATGGAGCCAATGAAAACAGACATAACTTTAGAGAACTAGAAAACATGTATTTGGTAGACAAGACATGGTCAATCTTAATTATTATGGACACACAAACAGAACACTTTTTCATAGACTTACAGGATTACTAGAGAAAACTATCCCAATCAGATAAAAATTTCTTAATTCATAAAAAAATAAATAAAATTTATACATTTTTCAATTAAATAAGCAGCATCAAGAGAACATGGTATACAATAACAGCAATATTGTATGATAATACATTGTGAATAATGTAGCTATTCTCAGCAATACAGTGATCCAAGACAATTCTGAAGGACATGATTAAAGGTGATGCTCATCACCAGAGAACGAACAGGTGGAGTTTGAATGCAAATTAAAGATACTTAAAAAAAAAAAAAAATCCTCTATTTTTTTTTTTTTGTTTGTGTTTTCTTTCACAACAAGGGCATGTATTTTTTAAAATTAATTAATTAGTTAATTTATTGATTGATTTCTGAGGCAATTGGGGTTAAGTGACTTGCCCAAGGTCACACAGCTAGGAAGCGTTAGTGTCTGAAGCCAAATTTGAACTCAGGTCCTCCTGACTTCAGGACTAGTGCTCCAATCACTGTGCACCTAGCTGCCCCATGAATTTTAACCTCTGTCAACTTGCTTGCTTTCTCAATGAAGATGGAGGGGACAGAGAAAATTTGGAATTAAAAATTTGAAAAAATGGGGCAGCTAGGTGGTACAGTGGATAGAGCACCAGCCCTGAAGTCAGAAGGACCTGAGTTCAAATCTGGTCTCAGACACTTAACACTTCCTAGATGTGTGACCCTGGGCAAGTCACTTAACTGCAGTCTCAGGGGGGGGAAATTTTTTTTGAAAAAAGAATGTTGGGGCAGTTAGGTGGTGCAGTGGATAGAGCACCAGCCTTGAATTCAGGAGGACCTGAGTTCAAATCTGGTCTCAGACACTTAACACTTCCTAGCTGTGTGACCCTGGACAAGTAACTTAACCCCAGCCTCAGGGGAAAAAAAAATCGAAAAAAAAAAAAAAGAAAAAAAATGTTAAAAAATAATTTTTATGTGAACTTGAGAAAAAAATAACATCACTTTATATTAATTTTTTAAAAATCTTAATGGTTGTATGCTATATCTTGTTAGAACTAAGCTATTTGATTGTCTCTATTCTTACTTTCCTCTTCTCCTCAAACAAATTATTTCTCTTTTAAAAAATAGTATTTCATTTCCCCAAATACATGCAAAGATAGTTTTTAACTTTCACCTTTGCAAAACCGCTTGCTCCAAATTTTTCTCCCTTTCCCACAGCAAGCAATCTGATATAGGTTAAACATATGCACAAATTATTTCTTTAAGAATATATTATATCATTTGGTCGTGTATACATATATTGTATTTAATATTTACTCTAACATATTTAACATGTATTGGTCGACCTGCCATCTTGGAGGGGGGGGGGAAGGAGGGGAAAAATTGGAAAAAAAAGTTTTGGTAATTGTCAATGTTGTAAAATTACTAATGCAAATATCTGGTAAATAAAAACTATTATTATTTTTTAAAAAGAATATATTATATCATACATCTATATGTCTCTGATATTTTATTTTTCATTGTAAACACTCTTACCATTGACATACTTGCAGCTTGTATATGGCTTAGATGTTCTTTGAAAATTGCTGTGAGTTTCATCACCTAAGAGTTTCGTAAATTTAGCTAAGCTGGTTCATGAATGGCACTTGTATATATCTTTATCTAGATAGATAGATAACTAGATACAAATGTCACATATATGGATATAGATATGTATTTAAAGCATTTTACCTTGAAAACTGCTCAGCAACCTGTGTCAACACGCTCTGGAATAATTCCTCTTTTTCTAAAAAACAAAAGGAAAATCAATGGAAAAGAATCAGCAGACACTTCTCTATCCTAAGTTCAATATATTATGAATACATCGACATTTGCAAACCAATTCAGCACATTGAAGAGTTCGAGTTATGCTATATATTTAGATTCAATGTAAGGGAAATTTCCTGGAATTTCCAAGTCATCCTATCTTCTTTCAAAGACAGAGGAACTCATGAAGGAACCTGATAATCTGACTTTAATTTTTCACTAAGGAAGAACTGGTTGTTGAAGAAAAAGTAATAGGAAGCTTAGCTGGGAACTTATCTTCATCTCCTGCCGCCATGCCGCGATCCTCCTGTATCAACAAGGATACAGACTTAGCTCTAGAAATGTCTCCTTTATCTTCTTTTATTCACTATGTCTAGAAAGCACTTCTTTCTCATGTCCATTTCCTAGAAATCTTAGTTTTCTTCAAAGTCAGCTCATATGCTATTATCATATATCCTTAGTTATTAATACGCTCCTTAAAGTTAGCATGTATTTACATAACTGTTTAAATATTTTACCTTCCTAGCAGAATATAAGCTCCTTGAAGGCAAGAAATATTTTAAGTTTTATTTTTTCATTCCCAAAGTCTAGAACAGTATAGTATATCATGGGAATTTAATAACTTCCTGTTAAATTGTTTTAGATGGAATAAAAATAACAAAAAAAGGACAGAAAGTTGAACTGAACAACTTTAGTTCATCATAAGAGTGGGCTTAGACAGAAGAAGACCTGCAGCTAAAATGAATTTATGAGTTTCAGGTCAATGACATAATATAGCTAAGATATGGCTTTTCTGGTTTGTTGTTTTCCACTCATATTCAATACCATATGCCTCAGAGAAACACATAAAATTACTCTGTGCAAGTCTACATCATCAAAAAGATATGAAATTACCCATGCATATGTTTTGTAAATAAAAGCTTTAATTTAAAAAAATAGATATGACCTGATTGGTGATTAATTCATTTAGTTCTGTTCAACGAAAATAATAAATGTGAAAATTTATTATTTGAACAAATATTACACTCCGAAGTATGTACTATGCTAGGCACTAAGTATAAGCACTTAAATATATATAAGTAAAACAAAAACAATTGTAGACCAATTTGAAAGCTAAGTAAATATGAGAAAGGTATTGTGAAGATAATGGATTTATATTCAGGAGTTAGGGTGTGGAGAATGGAGACACACATGTACATGCAAATGCAAAATATATACAAAGTAATAGCGAGAAGGAGAGAATGCTAGTAATTGGAGTAACCAGAAATGGCTTTGCATAGGAAGTGGTCATTGATCTGTATTTTGAAGGTTCTAGGATTCTTTGTGAGACAGAAAATAATGAGGAGAGAATGCATCCTCTGCTTGAGGGGTCATTTATAAAATACATGGAAGCAGAGGATGAAATATATTATATACAAGAAAACCATTGGGCCAATTTGACTAGGGTCAAAAATGTGGGAAAAGAACTAATATGTGTTCTAGACTAGAACTAGACTAGAAAGGTAGGTGGGAGTCAGACTGTGAAGGGCTTTAAATGACAGTCTAAGGATGTCTGGTTTATCTTAGAAGCAATAGGGGAAAATTAGATTTTTTTTGGTAAGGAAGTAAACTGGTATTTACAGGTTAGGCCTGATTCAGACTAGTCATCTGGAATGAAATGAAACCCTAAACCTTTGTAGCTAATAATTAACAAAAGGCGTAAGACTGAGGCATGACAGACTTAGCTCTGGTAGTGGCTTCCTTTGTCTTCATGTGGAACTGCCTCATATCAGCAGGGCAGGGTGTGATGAATAGTTGACAGTCTTGTTACATCTCAAATATGAAGCAGCAGCCGCAGTCACTTCAGGAGATCTTAATTCTGGCATAGTAAGGGAGTTGGATACCTTCTCAGAGAGACATTACACATGACCCTTTACTGATAAGAAGTACAGCATATTCTGAGTGACAACTCTATCACCCATATTCAAGCCTGAATCATATTTCCAGGGCAGAGAGAAGCACTTCTGATCTGCCAGAAAGAAATAAGGGTCCTGCTCACAGTTTCAAGGAGAGAAATAGCAGCACGTATAACTCTAGGGGAATGTGGGACTTGGCCTCAGGTCTAAGATTGAGAGTAGTGTTAATTTTCTGTGGCTGCAGAGAAGCAGAGGCTCTTCTTGGGTAAAGATCAGAATGTAGATCAGAAGAGCAGTGGCCATACCTCTCCCCACATCACACCACTTTGAAAGCTATAAAAACTAGCAGATCCCCAGAACTAACTCTGATGATAGCAGCAAGAAAAACTTTACAACTTTGCCATCCCTGGGTAAGCAGAGTCCACATTTAAGAAAAAATTCAAAGTCAAAAAACAAGATAGAAAAATGAGTGAGCAACAATAACAACAAAAAGAACTAGATCTTTAAAAGCTACTATGGAGGTAAGAAAGACTAAAAATAAGATCAATCGAAGAAAAGACTGAGAAAATGGCTACAAAGCCTCAAAGAAAAATTCTAATTGGACATAAGTCCATGAAAATTCCTAGAAAAGCTAGAAAGAGATTATAATGATAGAGGGAAAATTAGGAAAAGAAATGAGAGTTATGGAAGAAAATTATGAAAAGAGAATTAACAGCTTGACAAAAAAGGCTCAAAAAATCCTGAAGAAAATAGCACCTTAAAAAAATGGCCATATGGTAAAAGACACATAAAAATTCATTGAAGAAAAGAATCTGTTAAAAAGTAGAATTGGTTAAATGGAAAAAGAACAAAATCTCACTGAAGGAAATAATTGCCTAAAAATTTGAATTGTGCAAGTGGAAGTTAATGACTCTATGAGACATTAAGAAATGATAAAACAAACTCAAAAGAATGAAAAAAAAATAGAAGAAAATATGAAACATCTTATCAGAAAAATAATTGACCTGGAAAATACATCAAAAAATGTGATTTAAAGAATTATTGGCCATGATCAAAGAAAGAAAAAATTATCAGGGAAAACTGCTTTGATGTCTTAGATGCAGAAAATAGAATAGAAATTGAAAGAATTAACTGATAATCTTTTCAAAGAGATCCCAAAATGAAAACTTCCAGGAATATTATAGTCAAATTCTAGAGCTGTTGGTCAAAGAAGAAATACTATATGCAGAGAGGAAAAAAAAGAATTCAAATATCATGGAAACACAGTCAGGAACAAACAAAATTTAATGGCTTCCATATTAAAGGAGTAGAAGGCTTGGAATATGATATTCTGGAAGGGAAAAGAGCAAGGATTACAATAATCTACTCAGGGAAACAATGTAATCCTTTGGGGTAAAATGGATATTACTGAATTAGAGGATTTTCAAACATTTCTGATTTTAAAAAAAATAACTGAATAGAAAATTTGACATTTAAACACAAAATTCAAGAGAAGCATAAAAAACATAATTATAAAAAATTCAATAAAATTGAACTGCTTACATTCTTACATAGGAGGATGATACATGTAACTCTTAAGAACATTATCTTGTTTATGATTGGAAGGAGTCTAAATAGGTAGAAGATATGAATGTGAGTCAATTATATTGGGATTCTCTTAAAAAAAAAAAAGAAAGGAAGAGAAAGAGATGCATTGAGAGAAGGAAGAAGGGAGAGATAAAATGGAGAAATAAACCAGGAAGAATTTTTATATTGAAGGTAAAATAGGGGGAGGTGGTGGGCAATGCTTGAACCTCACTCTCATTTGAAATTGGTTCAAAGAGGAAAGAATATATATCACACTCAATTTTGTACAGACATCCATTTTACCCAACGAAGAAAATAAAACAGACTTTTGAGGGACAGGGATAAAAAGCAAAAGAAGAGAATAAAGGAAGAAAATATAATGGAGGAAAATACAGTTAATCATAACTCTGAATGTGAGTGGTATGAGCCCATTCAAAAAATGGAAGTAAATAGTAGAATGGATTGGAACCAGAATCCAACAATATGTTGTTTATGAGACACTCTTGAAACAGAAAGACACAAAATTAAAACAAAGGTTTGGCTCAGAACTTAATATGCTTTAGCTGAAGTTTAAAAAAAAAAAAAAGGGGGGGTAGCATCCATGATCTCAGATGAAGCAAAAGCAAAAATAGACTTAGTTAGAAGAGATAATTGGGGAAACAACAAAATGCTGAAAGGTACGAGAGTCAATGAAAATAAAAAAATTACATCAAGTTTAAGGCCTCATTTATCAGATATTTAAGGAACTGAGTCAAAATATAATAAGTACTATTCCTCAATTGTTAAGTGATTAAAGGCTATGAACAGGTAGTTTTCAGAAGAAATCAAGACTATTTCTGGTCATATGAAAAAGCAAATTAAAACAATTCTGAGATACCACCTCACACCTATCAAAAAATGATAAATACTGAAGTGAATGGGAGAAAATAGGCATATTATAGCACCACTGCTAAGTTGTGAATGTGTTCAACTATTCTGGAGAACAATTTGGAATTATACCTAAACGGTTATAAAAACTATGCATAACCTTTGACCCAGCAATACTACCAGTAGATTTCTATAACAAAATCTCAAGGAAAAAGAAAAGGACCTATATATACAAAAATACTTATGGCAGCTCTTTTTGAGAGATGCTCATCAAATGGGGAATGACTGAACAAATAGTGGCATATGAAGTACTATTGTGTTATGAGGGGTGGTTTCAGAAAAATGTGCAAACAGAAATGAGAAAAAAATGAGAGCTTGCCATGCATTGTAATATCAATGTTATAATTCTGATTAACTGTGAAAGACTTGCCTACTTTGATCAATACAATGATCTAAGTCAGTTCAAAAAGATTCATAATGAAAAAACACTATAAAATTCCAGAAAGAGGACTGGTGAACTGTGAATTCAAATTGAAGTATAATTTTCTTACTTTATTTTTATTGTTTTTTTGGACAATATGGCTAATATATAAATGTGTTTTGTATGAGTTAAATGGATAATTACTATAATTACTTGTCTTCTTAGTGGGTAGAGCTGGGATTGAGAAGAAGAGGAGAGAGAATTTGGAACTCAAAATTTAAAAAAGAAAAAAATGTTAAAAATAAATAATAATTTTAAAAGTCCCATAGAGACCACCAAATTAAAACTGAGAGGAAGAATAAAAAAGACCTCCCAGTGAAAGGTATTTATAATGTCTGTCTGTAAGTCATTTAAAAGTTTTTTTTTTTTAAAGAATGCTACAAAGAAATATGGTGATATTGATTTTGAAGTTAGCAGAGAAAAATGTTCAAATAACAGCAAGTGTAATACCCCCTTTGAAAGTGATTAAGACTGGTAGAGTGGACATTGGAGTTGGATGATTACAGTTCAGTTTGGAAATCTCTAGTGTATCCTGACTCAAAGACTAAAGGAACTGTGATCCCATCTGAAACAGCAGTATCCCTAAAACTTCAATGTCACCCCAAAAGAAATGGGAAAAAGAGAGTACAACCATGGTGGATAGAAGTCTTCAACCACAAACCCATGGGAAATGAAAATCATAGACTTAGTGCTAAAAACTCCTCATTATAGATGAGACAAGTGGGGCCAGAGAGGTTAAGTATCTTTTCTGACATTACACAGCTGACAGAGAAAGGTTTTGGATCCAGGTGTTCTGAGTCCAGATCTACCACCACAGTTTCTACTAGATAATATTTCCTTTAGCAGAGGGTGCTGTGACTTTACTATTAGCACTATGTGATTAGAAGTGGGGAAAACCAGGCAGAGTAATTCAGAGGCTATATTGATCTATGTAAAGTTCTGCTGAAGTCTATGTTTCCATTCTTTGTCTCTTTCCCCCACCTTTTCATTCTCTTTCAAGGAGAGATGAGTCTGCTTTATTAATCCCTATTCATTAAAGTCTATTTGCTTTCCATTTTGCCTCTTGATCAAAAGAAAGTGATTTTCTCTAAGACCACATACTCTTATTTTATCCCTGTTATGACATTCAAGTGGTAAGATTTAAGCATATATTCTAAAGGACATTGATGGCTTTTTTTACCTTAAGGTACAAATAATAATCAGTGAGGACAAGAAAACAAACTATGAAATAATTGATTACTAATTGTTCTTCATGTCAAGGATATTTTTTAGGTACTATATGAGTCCAGAAACTGAATTATGGATAGGGCCTGGAGGCAGGAAGACCCAACTTCAAATCTAGCCTCAGATACTAACTGTGTGACTGGGCAAATCACTTAATCTTGTTTGCTTCAGTCTCCTCATTTGTGTAATGATCTAGATAAGGAAATGACAAACCACTCTGATATCTTTGTCAAGAAAAGTCCACATGGGAAAAAGACTGAAACATCTGAACAATAATAACAACAATGTTATGGAAATATTACTATTTGGCAAACCTGACTAGGTGACTATTAGGATTATCAATGTCCCTAATATTTCTTCCTTGGAAGAAGTCAGTTTACTTTTGGGAAAATTCCAGAGAGAAACTGAAAGAATTTAGTCCCATGTTAGCTCAATTTCAGGGAACTATTGGGAAATCAAAAAATTGTATGCTATATTAGAGATACCATTTTACTGTTGGATAGAATAATATCTAGTCTCCTTATCTCTAAATTTGTTCCCAGAAAACAAACCAGAATGGATATGGAATCAAGTCTAGACTAATGGATATGGATATAATGGATATGGAATCAAATCTAGACTAAGAATAATCTAAAATTTGTTTAAATTAGATCATAATCCCAGTATCTATTCTGAAGTGCTTCAAATCTGACCTGGCCCTGGGGCGAAGGAAGCAGATGGACACTGATTCTCCTGCTGTTTTGTCAGCTTGCTTTTACTAACAATTAGGTCATTACAAAATTGTTCCTTTACCACCATGCCATTTGCACATAGTTAAATTTGTTTGTTTTTTGTTAATATCTGATTTCCTAGTCTGCAAAAAAAAAAAAATGAAAAATGATTTAAAATAACTTATCATAGAACCATGGATATCACAGATCAAAAATTTAAACCTCTATCTTCTAACACTAAATCCAGTTTACCAACAGATTCTTTTTCATAGAATTGGAAGAATAAATGCTTCTAGAAACTTTTAAAATCCATTTAAATCTAGATGACTGGCTGTTTTATATAACATAAATTAAATAACTATAATTGGTTTATTTGATTACACTAGACAGATAAATTATGTTGCTCTGACCCTGGAAGCCTGGTTTGATTGTATATATTGATTAGTTTATCAATTTATTTCTAAATAATTTTAATTTGTAATTTAAGAAATAAAATGCATTTCTCAGATATTAAAAAAAAACTAGATAGTGTGATGTTATATAGTGGAAAGGGCACAAGATTTGAAGTCAGAGGATTTGGGTTCAAATTATAGATTTATCATTTATTATGTGTGACCCTGTGCAAATAACTTCTGCTCTAGTTTCCTCTTCTATAGAATGAGGTGTTAGGCTCAATGACCTCTAAATTCCCTCCCAGTTCTGCAACAGCAACATGGACCTTGAATTCAAAACATATAAATCTAGGTGAGTAATTAAAAGCATAATTTTAAAATCTATTGTTTTGTACATTGAATACTATTATATAAGTCTGAGATATGTGAGTATTGCATGCTATTTTACGATGTTTCACTTTTTCAATCAAAATAAACTACGATATTGCAAACATTTCCGAATGGCTTAAAGCTACTACATTAAAAAAAAATAATAAATCTCCTTATCATAAGGCTGTAGTAGAGACAATGAGCCGTGTCAGTCTACATTTCCTCAACATCTGATTTATCCAACTGGAAGATCTCAATGTCACCCCTCCCGTCATACCCACAACAAACAAATAATCAAACAAAATATACTTTTTTTTTTTTTAAGTCCTAAAAGCTTAAGAGTTAATTTGTTTCCTTTGTCATTTTCTGACCCCACATTTCCCAAACATGAGAATATAGAAGTTCCGCAAAAGGGAACAGGAAGAGTTTTCACTTGTACAATAGGAAAGAATCGACACAAAGGCAACCTAAGCAAGAGCTGTTATTTTAGACTTTTAGGAAAACTCCAGTTCCACTTACCATTCCCAGCACACTGGATACCATGAAATCTGGTGCTAAGCATGAGCACAGAGCCTTTTCTGTCTCTGTTTATTTTGTTGTTTCTCCATCACGATGATGGTGGTTACAGGAAGAGGAGTAGGTCTCATTGTTCATATGTGCAGCTGAAACTCTGTTCTACTTTCACTCTGTCCCTATCCTACAACCAATCAAAACACTCTAAAAGTACCAGTATATTTTAATACAAGGAATGACCATTGGTAGTTTACTCTTTATAGGTGTAATAAAAATAAAATTTAAAATGAAGATATGTGTCTTTACAACTCTAGAATGTTGTAAAATTATATGGTTATAACTTTTCTCTTAAAGAGACAAAGGCCTATTTTTTCAAATAATTTGTTTAAATAGGAAAGCAAAGATGAAACAAATGAAAATGAAGAAAATGAAAGAATATCTTTTAATTCTGATGTCCTTATTAATGCCTAAATTTGTTTATGTTTTCAATTTAATCTATTTTTGTGTTTAACCTGTTTAGGCTTTCAGGTTAATCTATTTAGCATAACTTATTTGTGATTTCAGGAGCAAAATGAAGGAAAATATTAACGGCCAATACTAATTATAGGGTCATTCCACAATTCACAGAAGCTTCAATTATGTTTTGGAATAAGACTTCTCTGTTTTTGAGGAATTGTTTTTTTTCCCCTTTCCCCCTATTTTTAATTTGACTTGAACTATTTGCATATGATTTTTCCTCTCTACCTGGATCCTTTACTCTGATATTCTCTTAGATTCTTTCTTAGCGCATGATTTGACAAAAGAATCATAACTCTGAAGCTCTTAATTTCTATAATCTCTCTATCTACAATTCCTCTATTGCTCTCTGAGTGGGAAATAGGAAGTTGTTGTAGAGTAGGAGGAAGAGAAGAGATGCAAAATTGAAGAAATTGTTACTTCTCTGTACTTCCACCTCTGCCTTGGCTAACTGCCTTTTTTGTCCTTTCTAGTTCAGGACTATGTGCCTTACTGCACTGCCTCAGAATGGTATTATACCCAGCTATGGCAGGGTAAAGCTGTTCTTTCCTATAGAAAAGTAAAAGCAACATACTTTCAAAGTTATGCCTCTAGAGATCTTTGACAATCTTCTTTGTCTACAAGGATGGAGTCTGAAGGAAAAATTAGGCACAAAGTTTTATAGTAATTATCTTCATATAATTTTAGATAAAAGTGCAACAGGGGCTATATTAGAAAAGATGGTCTGTATCCCTGCATGTATTCTATCAACTAAGTGTGCCTGTAGTGAAGCATAAGGAACCCAATTCTTGTTTTTTAGGCTTATGAGAAAATTTTTGCTGTATCAAAGTTTTTTGCATCTTTCAGAAGAATTATAAGACTAAAATACAAAGTGATATCACATTTCTAGAACTGTTGTGAAGATTTACTCTATATCTAAATATCTATCTATATATATGTATCTATTTATATCTATCTATATTATGAGCATCATAGGCAGCATTTGGAGTGCTAAAATAATGATAGTTGCTCATGGCAAGGTGTGCCTTAACCTTATACCAGAAAAGGAGTGTAGTTTATGGTTTTTCTCACCAGTTGGCATGTCACAAAATTATTGTTTGAGATTATTAAGGTTTTGGTTTTATTAGATTTATAATTTATAGCTCCAGAATTGCTATCTCTGTTAGTCTGAGAAATTTTTAGCTCTCTTTCAACACTAGATGTTGACAATATACAGGCAATGAACTCTTCTGTAGCCATAGAATAGTAAAGTAAAATTGCAAAGAAACTATCAAACTTTCTATTCCAGAGCACTTTGCCCAGTTGTCTCAAAATCATTTTCCAATGACTTACTTTTTTGAAGTACCTGAGGAACATTCCTACACTACTTGCTATTACAACTCACCAAAGGGATTTAAAAGGGGGTTATGCTACTGGTAATGTCCTGGGTTATAAGCTTATGTAAGTGCTGGTAGGCACAAGTACAGAAAGTAGTGTTGGGGATTCATAAGATATCTCTACCTTATTAATTACAAAGATTTTTGGAAACTATTCTTACTATTGTTTTATCTGTGCTCTCCACATGCTGGTTCCTGATGGGTTGCTCTGGCTGCTAGTCTGATCCAATTCTTCTGTGCTTCCAAATCTTCCTCTTCTTTTCAGATAAAAGTTTGGATCCTACTCAGCATGCTGTCAGCTTTCTGCCAGAATGGCTGATAGGAAGTTTCCTTTGGGCTAAGGACATACCTTCCACTTGATCTGAGAACTTTAATTCCCTAGAGTTAGTTAAAACTTCTGAGTCTGAGTTAGCAATAACCAAATGCCTCTAATCCTATGCATAGTAAAAGAAAAGAAAAAGAAAGTTCCCTGAAGTTTCAAAGTAATATGGGAGGAGGAGGTGAACAAGTTTCTCAGCTTTGTCACAGCTCTGTCCTTTTTAGCAGCTTCCTGCTCACCAGGATTCTCTCCCCACCCACTTCCCTAGGAGGAAAAGTTGACCTACTCCAAGTTCTGATTTTCCTTATATAAATACTTGTTTGTTACACAAATATTCTCAAAGGGCAGAGAATTAAAGATAGGAATCAAAGTTCTTAAAACTTCAATCCTTTAACTAAGACTCATTGAAGACATTAATTAGTAGTAATTAGTAGTAGAGTTAAATTCTATTCTTATCTTCTAAATAGAATCACATGATATTAAATGATAGAAAATATCAAAAAGGAAAAAATATGAAATATATGTAAAATGAATACTTAATTTGAATGTTAATCCATGTGATAAATTATACTTCTATGTGATGAAACTAGTTTTTTGTGATTAAGTTAAGAATTAAAAAAGGAAAAATTCAATGGGACAAAATGTGATCTTTCAGCAATTGAGTTATTAATATTAAGAAGTTGTTAATATTGATTGAATATTTTTCATGCAGGCCTATGTTTTTATTAATGTAGGGAATTCCTGGTGGGGTAACTCCTCAATCCATTTAGATTCTTACTGCTATCTAAGGCATTGAATTTAGGTGACTTTTTCCATGGCAACAGAGCTATAAGGACTTAACTAAAGTCTTTTGAAAAATAAATTTTAATGACATATTTTGTTTTTGCATTACTTACATTTCCTTTTAAATAGCTTGTCATTTTTATTTTTCAGTGAACACATTTTAAATTAATCTGTCCCTTGCCTTTTCCCCTTTGTCTTGCCAAGCAAATTGAGAACAAAAAAAAAAACAAAACAAAAGTCACAAATATGAAGCTAGACTTTGGCAAAACAAATCCCCTATTAGCCATGTACAGAAACATCTTTCTCTGCATTTAAGTTCATCCTCCCTTTATCAGAATGTGGGTGGCATATTTCATTTTAATTCTTTTGGGTTTAAGTTCCATCCTTGTGTTCAGAGTTTTAAATAGTCCCTATAATATTCTATTTCTGCTCACTGTACTCTTCTTCGTTTATATATTTTGAAGTTGCCTATTTATTATGGCACTGAAATTAATATTTATTGTGGCACTGAAATATTCCATCACAAATTGTACTACAATTTGTTTAATCATTACCCAACAGGACATCTGATCTCATGTCTTCCTAAAATTAGTCTATTATTCACGATATCTTACTGCCTTTCAATTAACTAGATTAAAATATAAGGATAATAACCCCCCTCAAAAATTCAACATGTAATGTGTGTGGTAGTGGTGGGGAAGAATGTCAGAATAGGGTCATAAGGGTGAGGATGATACATAATGGGGATTTTCTGTGCCCAAAGACCATTATAGCAGCTGTGAAGACCTGGCAAGAATGCTGAAACTGGAAAATGAACTGCTGTTATTCTACTAATTGGGATATCACACTTGTTTATATGACACAATTATTTCTAAAATCATATAGTCAACATAGTAGAGGAATATAAGCTAACCCTACTAGAAATCATTGCAAAGATTAGTTCAACATGAAAGATAACAAAGTAAGTTGTGATACTTTGTTCTGATACCACTAGACAGATATGCACATTAGATCAAATCAGAAATACCAGTACCCATCTAGTAGAAATACTTCAGTGAAGATGACATTGACCATTAAAAAGGATGAATCACACATGTACATGAAATGGATGAATATTTTTATTGTGCATAAGTAGTATATCATAACAAAATTGGGACTATATTAACAGTTATAAGTAAGGGTTGTATACTCTTCTTTTTTTCAGTGGAACTTTCAGTTGCAAGGCACACAATAATGTATTGCTAACTACTATTGGGCAATAGTAAGAAATACCTTCTTCCCTAAAGCTAGATTAGATAAGAAATGAAATTGAGAAGCTACTAAAATCTGAAAGGGAAAAGATGGAGAGCCTGAGGCCTGAGGTCACTGAAAATATACACTTAATACAAATTCCAGAAATTATATTTAATAATAAGAAGTATATAAAGAAGATAATATCAATGTGAAATAATTTTCAATGTAAGATGGACATATTAAATTGGAACACCAAAAAGCTCCTTTTGAATTTGACAGGATGAATCTGTCATTTGCTACATTCATCCTGGACACCTGGCAGAAATTATAAAATTATTTCAGGACTTAGACATAGCAATACTAAGAATGATAAGAGGAAAGGTGGAACTATTGAGGAATATTTCATCAAATACCAAAATAGGAGAAGTAAATGAAGGAAAAAGCAAGTATGAAGCACTTATTATTTGTTAGGCACTGTGATAAGCACAGGAAAGTGCAAATGCATGTAAGACAAACAAGGGGCTTATATTAAAATGGGGAAGACAACCTATAAAGAGGAACTAGAAATCAGAAAGGATAAGCTTGTTTGCCACAGCATAGTATAGGATTGGTCAGAAGTATAGGATTGGTGAAGTGTCTTGGTTTTAGGAAAATTAAGGTGAAAATCTGTTTTAACCCAGGTTATCTAAGGCAAAATCTAAGTTCCACTGGGAGGAGGATGAAGAAGATGGCTAGATTGTACATGATATGCTTTGGAAATGTCCAAAAAGTTATGTAATGACTTAGTTATAGTCAAGATAATGTGAGAGCTCTCCTATCAGAGCCCAGTATTCCAAGGACAGAATCCATGTTCAAGTAGTAGGGGAGTGAAGAAGATGGTTAGAAGATCCTCAAAAAAGTAAGGGAAAATTATATCATTATCTGGCTGATACATGCGGCAGAAAATATGAACACCTGGTTCTTCAATTAGTCAATCAATCATTTAACTAGTATTTATTAAATATCTACTGTGAGCCATGAACTATTCTAAATTCGAGCTTAACAGCACGGAGAAAACAAAGGGCAAAGAAAAATTAAAGGCAACAAAAAGAAACGTGCTAAAAGAATATAGAAAACAAAAAGGTGTCAAAAATTCTAGATTTCTTTAACAATTGAAAACAAAAATAAAAAGATTAAGGAAATAGCAAGAGACAAAGCAGTAGGGAGAGCAAAATAAACAATTCAATTCCACATAAAAACTGCTACAGAGGCTTAAAAGGTAAAAAAAAAATCAGAGTAAAGAAAGAAACTAGGCAAGAGGATGTAGAAAATGTCTGGTCATCTACTTGGTCACAAGAATTCCAACACAATATAAATACAAACTGAGTTTAATATGAAAAAGAAAGTTTATATTTCATTATTATTATGAAGGGCAGAACAGTTATAACAAGGTTTCACACTCAAGTTTCTTTGCAAAACTGGAAAGCAACAGAACTAAGTTCCATGATTGTTGGCTCAGAGGTTTCACAGTGGCAAATACATTATTATTAAATCACTTTACTAGCTTCCTCCTCAGATGCATGTGAGTTTTCTACCTTTCTTAGTTTGCACAGAGTAAGTGATTAATAATCCTTTTTTTAAAATTCATTCTTAACCAAAGATATGATCAAAGGAGAACGTCAGTGATCACTATAAATATAGACCAGTTACATGTTTATGTATTTAACTTAAATAATGAAAAAAATGTATTCCTAAAAATATTTTACAAACACTTAAATAAAACAATATATTGTCATACAAGAGAAAATGTACACCCCAAAGTTTCATGAGTATAAAGAAAAATAATATCAATTCATTAATTATGGGCCAAGTAAACTGCAAGTACCCTAACATTTCTTTATTGACTATTAGAAAGTCTTTGACTCAATTCTGCATTCATAATGTACTACAAATATGGAAACTATATATAAACATATTATGGCATTTGCATATATATTCAATAAAATGAACATACTATATATAATATTTGTATGTAGTTCTTATTATATAAAATTATAATATGTATTAAATATAAATATATAATAAAATGCTATTATACTTGATTTCTACATGATAAATTGGTTTCTATTAAAACATGCTGCCACCAAAATGTGAAAAATATTTGATATTAAACATGTCATTCTTCAAGTAAAGATCACCATGATTCTTTCTAGCCCTGAATTTCTAGCTCTGATACTCCTGAATAGAAATGTGTAATAATAAAGGTAGTAACAAATTCAATTGAACACAGCATCTCTATTTATCATGTTGTTATGTTTGTCATCCAAAGCCTCAGGCCCATTTGGAGTTTCTAGAGGCCAATAAAGGCTCAAGAACAGTTTAAAAAATCTTAAGTCTGTATGGTGGAGGAATTATATCTCTTACTATCCCTTGACCTGAATAGGTGTTTTTTGTTTGTTTGTTTGTTTGTTTTGTTTTGTTTTACAACTTATTTAGCTCTAGGATTGTAACTGGATAATTTTAATTTCAGGAATGCAAGAAACATAGCATAAGCACTATTGAAGGAGGAAAAAAAAAGACTAAAACTGGAAGAAGCAAGAATAAAACAGCAAAGAATGCAGTAGCCACTTGAAGGGGTGACTCAATAGGGGGGGAAAATACTGGCAATTCTTGTTTCTCTACTTCAAAAGGATTGAGTCATGGATCTAAAAATTCTAGTTCATGTGGTGGATGATGCCACATATCTATAGTTCACAGTAGTACAAAAAGGGGATCATGAGCAGGAACAGGACCAGGAATATCAGAGCCTTAGCAAATAAAGTGACATATATAGTTATTTACCCTCATTATAAGTCAGAATCATTTATAGTTGGGGAGCTAGGAAGTCATTACTTTCTTCTATGCATCCAAGTGACAGGGTCAATACCAAGAATTACTCTCTACCACTATTCACTTTATCTTCTCTGATCCACCATTGTGACTTCACCTCCTTCTTAAACTCTTGAATACACAATGAAACTCTGCAAATATAGAATCACTGAGGTGCTTGCTCTTCTTTGATTCAGGGTGCTGTGCTCTATTCCTGAGATCAGAGCCACCCACATAGCTACAATTTGTTCTGGAACTTGTTCCAGGCACAGTATCAACTAAGACTATTGCTCACATCCATTTCTCTTTACCCTGGATATGTGAATATTCAGAACTAGTTAGTGGTTGATAGAATTGTCAAATGGCATCTATTTCTTCACTGGCTCAGGGATCCCTTGAGATCTCTTTCTGTCCAAGTACTTCCTTCCCTAGTGTGCTGGCATGACCCACTTTCCCAGCCATTCTATTCTTGTACTTCTGACTGGATCCCATTTCCAAGATTCACAGATCTCTGTCTTCTCTTGAAGTTATTCTGAACTGCATAAATGGCTCACTGTAATTTTTTGTGTGCTTTCCCAATCATAATTCAGTCTGCTGTGTTGTCTAGACTTTTGTCAATAATATAGGGGGCAAGGGATTTCCAAATAAGATTCTAAAGCCTCCTCCTTGATTTTGCTTCTTGGTATTATTATGAAAACAGTTTTGAGCTTGTGTATCTCCTAAAAGGATTTTAGTAACTATCATAAATCTTTGCATCAACTGTGAGAACTACTGGCTGGTTTCCAGAATTTTTGCTATTATTATTCAATTGTTTCAGTTGTATCTAACTCTTCATGACCTCATTTTGAATTTTACTGGTAAAGATACTGGAATGTTTTGCCATCTATGTCTCCAGCTCATTTTACAGATGAGAACACTGAGGCAAACATGATTAAGTGACTTGCCATATCACAGAGCTAGTAAGTATATGAGGTTGGATTTGAGCTTAGGAAGATGAGTCTTATTGACTCCAGGGCAGGTAGTCTATCTACTGCACAACCTAGCAAAAAACAAAACAAAACATAAAAGAGAAGAAAAAAAAAAGCAAAAAACAAAAACAAAACAAAACAAAAAAAAAAAAACCCAGGCAGAAAAAACCCTCAACCCCACAAACAAACAAACCAACAAAAAACTCCTTGAGACTCCATTTGGGATTTTCTTAGCAAAGAACTAAAGTGGTTTGCTATTTCCTTTTCCATTTCATTTTGTAGACGAAGAAACTGAGACAAATAGGGAAAATGACTTGCCTAATATCACTTAGTGTCTGAGACTGGATTTGAACTTAGGTGGTCTTCTCTTTTTTTAATAGCTTTTTATTTACAAGATATATGCATGGGTAATTTTTCAGTATTGACAGTTGCAAAACCTTTTGTTCCAACATTTCCCCTCTTTCCTCCATCCTCTTCCCCAGATGGCAGGTTGACCAATACATGTTAAATATGTTAAGAACTTAGGTGTTCTTGACTTCAAACTAGGAGCTTTATCCACTGTGCCATCTAGCTCAAGGCAAAAATTTGCAAGAAAAATTTTTGGAGTAAACCCAGTATTTAAAGGAGTATATATATCAGAAGTCCATTCCTTTGGATAAGTTGGGAAAAAATGAACTGAGACCTTTACAAATGGTAAACTGGGTGGAGGGGAGGGAAGAGAGCAAGAGTGAGAGACAGAGAGAGACAAAGAGAGACAGAGAGATAGAGAAAGACAAAAAGAGACAGACAGAAACAGAGAGAAAGAACAGACATCTCTTGTAAGGTGAAAGTGACCACTTTCAGGCAACTTTCATGTCAGAGTTGAACTCTTAAGCGTAACCTATTCCTGTCTATTATATTAGAAAATTCTTGAGAACAAGCAGCTTTGATTAAATTTTTGTTTACTTTGATCATCTATGTGGTTTGTGCAGAGGCATACAAAAGGGCACAGTTAAATAGTGATAATAAAATTTTTAAAAATTATAAGCTTTTCATATTCTAAAGTGGATTCAGGGAAGCCTGATTTGGAAGTTTTTCCAGTATCAGAGAAATGGAAGAAATGATTAAGGCAGAGTAGCAAGTAGAAAGGAGTGTTCTTATTTCATAAGAACCTTCTGTCCACTGAGAGAAGAAGATGTCATTGAACTTGGGTCTCTAACTCCCAAATCCTTATAGTGGAAAGGAAAGCCCTTATGCAGTCATCTTGATTTACAGTGACACCTGATGGTTGTACCTAGAATGAGCATTTCCTCTTCAATTTCTCATGAATCCCTCTCTTCCTTCAATCACCAATTTTTTAAACAAAGCTTTTCCCAGTTTCTCCAACTGTTAGTACCCACCATATCCAACTTCTTGTATTTAAATATATATTTGTATTTTTTGTTTTCATACTTATATATGTGTGATATGTCCTACATTAGAGAATATGTTGTTGATCCTTTGCTTTTGAAAAGATTTAATATCAAACTCCCCAAAGGGATAGTTTTCATTCTTTGTAATTGTATCCTTTGCACAGTGCCTAACATCTAGTCAGTGCTTTGTAATTGTTACTTGACTGTATCCTCTCATTGAATGTAATCTTCTTTGGAGAAGGACTATTTCCTTTTTAACTTTGTATCCTGAGGATTTGCACAGTGCTTTGAGCATAGTGTGTGTTTAATAAATGTTTTGTGAATTGAATTAAATTATATTTTGTGAAACAAAAAGATAAACTTTTAAACAAAATAGAATTTTATAAATAGCAAGTGTACAATTATTCCCATACAGAAAAATGGCAAGTAGGTTTAACATAAAATGGTCTTTCTGGACACATACTGGGATTTGACTTGTTTTATATATATATGTATGTGTATTCATTGTTATATACCTTTCTATGAGTGTGTGTGTGTGTGTGTGTGTGTGTGTGTGTGTAATGTATTTATGTGTTCTAAAACTATTACTTTTACAAATAGTAACTCATTTGATCCATACCACAACCCTGGAAGGTAGGTAATATTATTATCCCATTTTTATAAATGAGGGACCTAAGATAGACATAGATTAAGTAATTTGCCCAAAGTCAATGATCGTAATATATGTAAGGCTCAATTTGAATTCTCTGACCCCAGATCCAGATACTTATTCCTCTCTAGTTTTTCATAACATGAGACTCTTTCCTAACTCTCCTATCAACTTTATTCTTCCTTTTCTGTTTTCTCATCCATGTTATACCCAGTAATTATAGATTTTTCTCAAGAGCTAACAAGTAGGAAGGAGAAGTTATGGAAAGAATTATTAAAGGACTAATTAATTTCTAAATCTTATTTTTTTTTCTTCCTATCTTCATGATATTTCTTTTAAAAAATATTTCTATAACTCCACTCATACAACTGCAACCCTAGTTTGGGACCTAATTATTTCTCTCAGTCTCATAACAAGTTTCCTTGCAGTTCTTCACTATTCACTGAAGGAATTGAAAATGATGAAGTTTGGTGTCCCTTGATTCCCAGTTAGGGAACCAAAAATGATGAGGTTCGGCGCAGGGCAAAGAGTTGTGGAAACCCCTGGTTAGAGTAGGTCTTTCATAAATGAATTTACAAACCTGAAAAGTTAGACTGGCAAAAGAAATTTATTGGCACTGGGAAGTCAGTTTTGCAGGCTGACTTCCTTAGGGGCAAGGTCCCGACAGAGAAGTAAGGGTCTACCAGAGAAGTCCTGGCAAAGAGAGAGAGAAAGTTCCTAGGAGAGAAATCCTGACAGAGAGAAAAATAAGGGTATAGTCCTGTTAGGGAAATGTGTGAGAGAGACAAAAAGAAGTTAATGCTGAAAAGAAAATTTTTTTCAGTGGGCAGAGAGTCCGTCTCATGCAGCTAGGCCAAGGGAGGTCCCTTGGCCTGGCATGATTTTCTGTTTTGGCCCTCTGCAAGGAATTGAGCCCAATTGCCTCTTTTTATAATTGAAACTTTGGCTAGAGGCTGGGGCAGTTTGAGTTGAAATAGGAATAGAGAATTTTCCAATTGAATGAGTAGCCCTAGATCAATCTTCAACTCAATAGAGGGTATAATCAGTAATGAGTGTTATCAATGGGGGTGTGCTGGTCTAAGAGAATGAAACTACTTGTCTTGTTTCCCTGAGGCAGATCTTTTGCAAAGGGAAGGGTTCTAGGGGAGAGAGAGAGAGAGAGAGAGAGAGAGAGAGAGAGAGAGAGAGAGAGAGAGAGAGAGAAAGTGTGAGTGTTAATTTCAGGGCTTCCCTTGTCAGAAGTATGCACTATCCATTCTCTTCTGTTCCCCTCTTGTAGAGGAGTTGTAGAATTTTGTTTATGGTAGTTCAGTTCTGTTCCTTGAGCTTTTCTTCACTTATGTCTTTATATGATACTTACATTTTTATCGCCTTTGATGTAATCTCTCTATTTCTCTCTCCTTCCCCTGACCTCTCTCTCCCTTTCTTTTCTCCGTTGTCTGTTCCCCCCACTAAATCCCTTCCTTGGATCTCCTTTCCTTCTCCTGACTGGGCTGAATCAGAATCTTCCTCTTTTTATATGGGGGATATATGGGATAAATTGAGTGAAGATCTCTCATGGGAATATGGCCTTGAGACTTTGCAATAATAAGCTGAGCTGTAGCTAAAAAGCTGCAGGTGTTTGATTGTCTTGGATGAACAGCTATCCTACTGCCCTCCCCCCATTAGTATTTAAGTACTTCTTTTAAAGGTGATGATGGCTTTGGGAATTCAGGTAAGAGAATTCTCTCATCTAAGACTATCTGCTTGTATAGCAGTTTTCTAGGGAAAATTTAAGAGTTTTTATTTACTAATATTCCTTTGTTTCTGAGATAGACTGCCATGTTTAGAATGTAAGTCTATACTCTCCCAGACAATGGCAGGAAAGAAGGGGATTCTGTGTTTAGGGTCTATTTAATCTTGGGTTTTGCAGTTTGTTCTTTGCACTCACCTATTAAAACCTCATCTCTTAGTAGTTGCCCTTTCTCTTGAGATCATAATAAATCCCTTTTTGCTTTTCTTACCTTGAAAGGCTGTTTTTTTATGGTTGCTACTGTCCCACACAGGGAGAAAAGGCACAAAAGGTATTTGAAGGAGGGTTTCTTCAGGTCTCTCAGGTCATGGTCAAAAGGCAGGTTTTTTTGGGTTTTTTTAAGCATCCCTTTTCTTCCTCATATTCATGTGACTAGGCATGACGAGTGTTCTATAAGAATCTCCACAGTAGAGATATATGTGTATGAATTCCAAAATGAGACCCAGTCATAAACATTTAAGTTAGCTTGTGCTGCTAACCACAGAAACTGGCAGTAGGGGAGAGTTGTTGAGTGAATGGTTTAATATTAATACATTTTTGGTGTATTAATTTATAATGATTTTATCTTGTCTGGTGATGTAAACTATCCCTGTCAGGAAGAAGATCATCTGGAAATTATCAGATAAAACCAGTTTTCAGACTATTCAGTTGGTACAGAATGATTGTGAAGATGGAATTCCTTTGTCTATCTCTCAAACCTCTATGCATCTCTAAACAATTTGCCTTTTCCTTGTTAATTACATGCTCTCTCAACTCTTTCATATTGGTCAGTTCTGATGCCTATTTTATCTCTTATATTGTCTGTAAACTCTTCTCCTAAATAAACTTTCCTTTTGTTAAAGAGGATGGCCATTATAAATTTATATATGTTTATTTCAAACTAGATATTGCTACCTCGACCTCATTATGGGTTCATTCTTCTTTATTCCAGAAATTTAATTTCTAATTGGTACATAATTCCTTTTTATTTATTTTTTGGAATAGTTACAACAGTCCAGAGAAAATGAATAATCTACTATTTTGATAGTAGTTATGTAGAATAGAAGTCAAAGCTAAATAATTTTAAAATGATTGAGGGATTATCAAGGAGCCCAAAGAGCATACCAATTAGCAACTTTATTGCTTATTACCCAGTTTTGGCTTATTGATCCATCTTATTAGTGACATAAAAAAAAAATCACCAAGAAAAAAAATAACTAGTGATCCACATATTTACATTCCCAATTGTATAAAAATTTTATTGAAAATATTCCACATACAGCCCTTTTTGTACTGGCTAGAAACTGGAAAATGAATGGATGCTCATCAATTGGAGAATGGTTGGATAAATTGTAGTATATGAATATTGTGGAATATTATTTTTCTGTAAGAAATGACCAGCAGGATGAATATAGAGAGGCTTGGAAAGACTTACATGATCTGATGCTGAGTGAAATGAGCAGAACCAGAAGATCACTATACACTTCAATAACAATACAATATGAGGCTGTATTCTGATGGAAGTGGATATCTTCGACAAAGAGAAAATCTAATTCAGTTCCAATTGATCAATGATGGACAGAATCAGCTACACCCAGAGAAGGAACACTGGGAAATGAGTATAAACTGTTTGCATTTTTGTTTTTCTTCCCATGTTATTTTTACCTTCTGAATCCAATTCTTCTTGTGCAACAAGAGAACTGAATG
Source organism: Sminthopsis crassicaudata (assembly GCF_048593235.1). Classification (NCBI taxonomy): domain Eukaryota; kingdom Metazoa; phylum Chordata; class Mammalia; order Dasyuromorphia; family Dasyuridae; genus Sminthopsis; species Sminthopsis crassicaudata. Next base: position 258,043,868 of record NC_133619.1, read on the forward strand.
GTTCTGTACACACATATTGTATCTAGGATATCCTATAACATATATAACATGTATAAGAATGTCTGCCATCTAGGGGAGGGGGTGGAGGAAGGGAAGGGAAAAATTGGAACAAAAGTGAGTACAAGGGATAATGTAAAAAATTACCCATGCATATGTTCTATCAATTAAAAGTTATAATAATAAAAAAAGAAAAGAAAATATTTCACATACACAATGAATATTCTTCTTGCTGTGGATATTAGAAAGAAATGGAGGCTCCTGCAATTAATATTATACAGTAGATAACATTTTGATTTAGCCAACAATTAACTGGAAAAATGTAGGTAATAAAACAAACCCGCAATACATATTCTTATTAAAAACTGATTCAGTATGTAAATACATTACTTGAAGGTTCTCCACCAAATGGATATCTTCCATGCATGTGTCAATATTGTATTTTATTTAAGAGCTCTCATATTGGGACTACATATTAATTTAGGATGAATAAGTATTTTGCTTTAATTTATCATTGTGCAAGTAAGTAGCTATTATGTAAATTTGTTTTTTCTAATAAATATGTCTTGAATTTGATAAACTACTACTAATGAACTGTAGATATGTTCCAAATTTGGTAAACAAATAGTATGCACTTGCCACTGATTTTAATTTTAATAATTTTTTTCATCATAAATTCAGATAATTGACCACTAATCAGAATTTAGATATAACTTGTACACATACTTAGTCAGAATCATAAAAACCTGGAGGTCCTGGTCATTAAGCTACTTTTTAAGTGGCTATCAGAACTGACTTCTAGTTCCCTTCGCTCAGGGATTTGAGCACCCTTTTTGCTTGATAATGCAGATAGTTGAAGGAGAATTGCCAAAATGCTACCTCTACAGACATACATGCTTCTGGCTAGACAGAGAGGAACTTTGTCAGGGGAGCTGATATGAAAGGCACTTACTGAAACAAACTACTTTTCCTCTTTTCCCCTTTCCCTTCTCATTCCATCATATTCTCTTACTTATAGAACTCTAGCTCTCTCATAATGATACAAATTTCTTGGCTACCCTTTTCAGTGTTGGTCACACTTCACTCATATTCCCAAATTCACTGGTCAAGGAGGGAGAACTGAATTACTCATTTCCAGACTTTCTCTCTACTACCATCACTTAGTAGACATTCATTCTTTAAAGTTCATTTAATACATGCTTATCACCTAATCAGGTTTCCAGTAGCTCTTGTCAGATCTCCAGGACATTTTCCTTCTTTATTCAGTGAGTTCTGTGCCTGGAAGATAGATTTTCTCTCTTCCCCTAATTCTGGACCTCATATTATATAACTTCAATATATATTTTGATGAGAAGTATTTGTAAGAGAAGCATAGTTAAGATGGCAAAGTGCTAGGAGGAAATACAGCCTAGTTCATTCACTATGTCTCTTCCACAAATTTTTATAAAGTACACCAGACTGAAGATAGCAGAATAGCTGGAAGAAATATAACAAGTCTTTCTCCTAAATCTCTGTCCCCCATCAAATTTTCTAATTAAATTTAGAAAAAGTACCAAACTGAATCCTGATAAGAAAAATCAAAGAAAAAGTTACAATGAAGCTTTTCCCCCAGTCTATATCAGCATAGGGAGATAGAGTTATGGAGACAGTGGGAAAGCAGGTTTGGTCAGGAGCAAAACTGCATGAAGTACTCTAATTCCCTGAAAAAAACAAAACAAAACAAAAACAAGGGGAGGTCCCAAGTCATGTAGATCATCAATTTGCATGCAACAGAATATGAGAAAAGATGCCAGTTTGCAACTTTATTGCTTACTACCCACTTCTGGCTCATAGATCCAGCATAGACTAAGGAGGGTTTTTATGCCCTAGGATGGTAATTACAGCAGCAGTGTGGTTCTGAAAATGATGTAAACTGAGTTCTTTGTGGGAAAAATGATGTAACCTTTGAGGGGAACCCCAGGTACTCTCAAACTCTGAGAAAGCATACTTTCATGACAAGCCCTTCCCAAGTTAAGCTGGGTCATTTAATTGGAGATCTTGGTCAAATCACCCTCTATTGAATTTTTTTGGGGATGGCCTGGATCTCCTTCCAGGAATTCCCAGACCGAAAAAAAAAACCTTCAAAATTTTATTCAATTGGAGATATCTGTCTGATGGTCCTTTATTGATTAGTCCAGATAGCTGCCAGCCCCAGGCCAAGATGTATCCCATATAATCATGGATTTATCATCCACCCCTTGCCAATTTCCTCATTAAGAATTTGCCCACTAAGAGAACTCTTTCTTATTGAACAATAAACTTTCCTTTTCTGCCATTCAGACTTTTCGGGTTTGTGAATTCTGTGTGGACCTGTGTGGACCTGTGTGGACCAGAGAGGATTCCTCACCCCAATTCTCTTCATACTTTAACATATTTAACATATATTGGTCTACCTGCCATCTGGGGGGAAGGGTGGAGGGAAGGAGGGGAAAAAGTGGAACAAAAGGTTTTGCAATTGTCAGTGCTGAAAAATTACCCATGCATATATCTTGTAAATAAAAAGCTATAATTAAAAAGAAAAGTTAGATATGATAGACTTTTGGAGAATACCTCCATCTCCTGCTTGTCCCTTTGATCTCTACCCTTTGGAGGAAAGAGGGATAGTGAAGTAAAGCCTTCCATCTGACCATGTTGCTCCCTTTTCACATTGCATTTGCCTCTAGCTTTATTGCCAACTTAAATTAAGAATTTAATGATGAACATTCTTATATTTTATCATATCTTTCACTCCCCAATGATTCTGAACCTCTGAAGATAAATTTCCAAATCCCATTCCCCACTCTTCCCATCACCTAATTCCTTATTCTTATCCCCCGTCAACTCTCCTACACTAATGTTTCATCAAACATCAGCCAGTTTTCTTGGAATGACCATTTCATGGGCAACAAAGTTTCCTTCTTCTTAAATTTTTTAATCTCTCATTCCTTCCATCTACTAGATATTACTGAAATCTATATATCCCCAGGTGACAGTCTCCCTGGCATTCTTTCCAGTACAGGCTGTACTTTCACTTATTTTCCTCAGCTCATTAGTCAAGACAAGGGAGTTGAAATATTTCTTGTTTCACATTGCTACTTCCAGGTTCTTTCCTCACCTCCATTAGTCTGTGACCTTCTCTTCCTTTGAATGCTATTCATATCTACCACCCAATCAATATCCTGGTAGTTATCTACTGACTGCTTCTCTCTCTACCAGATTACTCTTCTTTTTCCTCAGTGAGTTCAGTGTATGACTCACAATTTCTCTCTTCTTCCCAAAAAGGAGGGTTTTTCATCTATACTACAACCTACAATTCTTTGATCCCTCAATTCTCTAGCTGGTCAACTCTTTAGCATTAGCCACTTCCTCTTTTTGACTCTTTATTGTCCCAATCCAACTCCATATTGTTCTTTGTTTTAATTCCTAGCTCACTTATATTATTGATTATATTCTGGTTTATGACCTTATTATTCATCTGAAAGTAATCTCTTCAAAGTTACTGATGATTGCTTAATTGCCAAATCCAATTACCTTTTTTTCAATCATCATCTTTCTTGACTTCTCAACAGCCTTTATCACTGTCATTCCCCCTTTTCTGCTTGCTATTTTATTCTCTCCAGTTTTTCATGACATATTTCACTCTTCACTATCTTTCATTTTTCATATTCAATTAGTGGTCAGTCCCTGATGATTTTACTCTCATAAGTTTTCTCACATGCTCTTCACATTTTTTCTCTCTGACACCACCACCCTAGTGCAAACCTTCATTAATTTACACCTGAAGTCTTTCAGTAACCTGCTGATTGATCTCCCTGGCTCAAATTCCTCCCTACTCCAACACATTCTCCAATCAGCTGTCAAATTGATCTCCTTAAATGCATTCGATGTCATTTTCTCTACTGAACAAACTCCAGTGCCTCCCTGTTACTTTTAAGATCAAATGTAAAATCCTATTTAACTTTCAAAGACCTTCATAAGTTGTCCCTTTCTTTCCTTTTCAGTTTTCATACATACTTTATATCTCTCCACATACTTTATATCTCTCCACATACTCTTTGGTCCTGTAACACTAGTCTCCTTGCTCTTCTTGAAACACAATATTCTATTTCCCAATTTTGAGCATCTTTATTGGCTGTCCTTCATACCTAGAATGCTCTCCCTTCTCATCTTTACTTCCTACATTTTCTGATTTCCCTTGAGTCTCAGTAAAGTCCCACCAGTCTTAGTAAAAGTCCCACCTCAGCTCACATCCCAAAATACCTTTTCCAGACCTCTTTAATTTTAATAATTTTCCTATTAGACCAGTTTATTATTTTACATTATAATAATAATTATTATAAGATCCTATTCCCAGTTTATCCTGTCTGTATCTTTTTTTTTATACATAGTTGTTACATGCGACCTCTCTCAATAGACTGTGAACTCCTTGAGAGCAAGAATTACTTTTCTTTTATCTTTCTCTATATTTCCAGATCTTGGCACAGTACCTGGCAAATAGTAGTTGCTTAATGGATTAATTGATTAACCTTTAGGAACCAGGCTGTGTTTTGTTTCTGGAGGGATTGGTTTATATTGCTTTGTATGTATTGATTAATGAAGTTTGATTGCATGGATTGGGAAGTGAAAGTCCAATTGGTGTTAGTATTTGTCAATAAGTTAGTTTGAAATATACACCATGTTACATCCCATTTAATAATATGAAGGGAGCCATAAGGACATCCACTGTAAAATAAAAATTGAAAATATTCTATATATACCATGTTTCTGTTTGTGGATAACATTGAATGGATTTAGTTAAACCCTAGAACATTTCAGTCTTTTTAATGGGATTCATAATTATTCAAAAGCATTTGGTCTGACAATATATGAAAGAAAACAATCATTGATATATAGCTGGATGGATAACCTAGCAACGTTATTTATGAGTATCACCATCTTTCTCTATCATTTCTCTATTCATTTATTACTATCACCTGTCTTTATCAATCTATTTATTTATCTCAAATACTATAAATTGAGAATAAGTGAGGCTCTGAATTGAATAGTATAGTAGGGTAGATTAGATTACCTTTAATAATTTGCAAAGTAATTTCATTGGCTCTAAGCCCCTTTTTGAAACAAAGAACTTTCTTTTTAATATCACTATTGTTCCAGTGATGTTTTATTGCTGAAAGACATGGAAAACTATAGTCTCAGAAGAGCTGCAGTAAAGATGGCTTTGGAGAGAATATGATGGGGATGGGCAGAGTCACATGGGTAGTATATATCAAAGGTAAACTGTGAAATAATATTTTTATAGTCTTCTTGTTATTACAATATGTTGCCTCAGCATATGAACTACACAAATTAAACCATGACTTTCCACTCAGCTTTGCTTTCTCTGTAAAAACTGTTTTCTTCAAAAATATTTTCCTTCTCATGTCATGATTATTTTAGGAGAATGACTATAAAGTACCTTAATAACTTGTACTCATTATTTTATACTAACATTCTTATTATTCAAGATGTTTTGAGCTGTTAACAGTGAACATGAACAATACAATCCCTTATGGTTTAATTTGAATCAGTTTTATAAATTTCCTGTTTCTCCTGATGGTGGAAACAGTATTCTAAGCTCCCCAATCCCAATGCAAACTAATTGTTCTTTAAAAGGTATTGAAAGTATCTTTGAAATTTACTTTGATTAAAGAACTAATATAGACTACTACTGTAGCTTTATGGCCCACTGGTACAAAACATCTAGACCACAAGGGATTGAGATTTCTTCTTCAGGTTTGTGGCCATAGCTCAGTAACATTAATAATAGTGGAAATTGTACTCAGTTGTGCTTTAGCCTGTATTGGAAGGGTAAAAGTCAATATTTTTGCTCAACTAAATGACAGCTTTTCTCTTGGAAAGGATTCCCAGTCACACCAAAAGTTTGATAGAGCAAGTAGGTTGTACAATAAACTGATGAGCTTCCTATTCGTGTAAGATCATTAATCAGCTTTCTTTGTGCAGTAGAATAACTCATCCAGTTAAATATAGCAGAATGTTAGTCATTGGTTGTATATTCTAGAAGAGTTATATAAACCAAATATGTACATTGGGGGTGGGGTGAGAGGAAGGGTTGCTATTACTAGTAGGAGGTCTCCCTTAGAACAGTAATAAATTTCTTTTCCTTTAATTTATTTGACCTCTAGTCAAGTAGATCATCTGGTGAGCAAGATTCTCTCTGGATTTCTCTAGGAACCTAATAAGAAATTATCCAACAATGAACATCCTTTACATGCTCTGAATGTCCTTCTCCTGTCATAACTAAGTAAATCTCTGCTTGTTAATTGTTAAGTGGATTCTGAGTGTTTTGTTTCATTCCAATTTCAGACTTAAATTACCAAGGAACTGGACTGTCAAGTCAAGCTCATGATATTTGTCAATAGTTGTGCAAGATTAAAATCAGGGATGAACACATTGAAATGGAGTTGGATGATGCAAAAGGTAAATCCTAGGTGCATTCCTTTCTTCTGGTATAGCATCTTGAAATGCTGATTTTTCCCATTTTTCTCTGAGGAAATGGTGAATAAAAATGCCTGTGACTTTTTAGCCAATTGAAAAATGTGGATATGTTCTATGTCATTAAGCATTATACCCTAAAAGACCTGCAATAAACTGCTGATAATTGAAACTGAATTCTCCTTTTTTGTAAAATAGTAACCTTCAGGCTTATTGGTTGTCTTGATTCTGAGCCTTCCAATCTGGTTTCTTGAGTTTCCTCCACATTCTATTAAAGAATTTCCTCAAATCTCAGTTTTCCTTGTGATAAGAAAAACTCTGGCTTAGGCTCCATCTTGAACTTCCTGATGTCATTTGCTTGAAGCAAGCACATCATGTATCCTGCTGTTTTCAAAATCAAGCTTGAGACTTGAACCACAGTTCCAGTTTTTTAACCTACTAGGTTCCTGTTTTTCCTCATGGGATAATATTTATCTTCCCCTCCTGTTATCTATAAAAGTCTACTGAACACTCCCCTTTAAATTGCTTATGCAACTGAATGCTATAAAGGACCCAATGATATTTATGTAGGACATACATTATTATAGAGATGGTTATCCAGTACCACCTTTATTCTGGGTGAATAAATGGAAGTAAAATCTTTCTTTGGCTTGTGCTACCTTATTGGCTAGTTGATGAATTCATCCAGCACCTTCAAAACATCAGGAAGGAATTGAATTTGAGGAATGGGAATTTTTTTTTTCCTTTGTTGTAAAAAATAAAGACTTTCTTTTTTGGAAGCAGTATGATTTATAGTAATAACAAATTGTTTTTAGGGAAAGTCCACCTAATTTAGAAACTAATAGGAAAAGTCCACCTAATATAAATTTGACAGTGTTGTATCTTGATGATTTAAAAGAGAGAACATTTACATTTTATTAGACCTAAGATCCATTGTTGTAACTTGATTGGATTAATTGAGTGTGTTTTATCTTCAAAGAATAATTCTACTTTACTGAGATTTGTGTGTGAATGAATGAATAAAGAACTCTGGTTTTCAATGGTTTTTGGTGACCATAATTATAACTTATAATACCATAAACATAATCTTTAATATCAACCTACCTGGGAAGGCAGCCATTACATTATAGTACATTATGATTCCCTATAGTAATCAACAAATTGTTTTTAGGGAAAGTCCATCTAATTTAGAAATTAATAGAAAAAGTCCACCTAATATAAATTTGACACTATTATATCTTGATGATTTAAAAGAGAACATAATACTGATGTGGGCGTAGCCCCTTTAAGATTTCTTGTACCTTTGATTTACAAGATCTGGTCAAAACCCCAAGGGGAGAGATCAGTATCTGAGCCAGTTTGGGCTTGTACCCAGCGCCCTCCCCTAGCCCCCAACCCCGGGCACCGGATCTGAGCTGGCTTGGATAACCCAACCCCCAACTATCTGAAAAGCCCACCAAAAAATCTAGCCTTCCAGGAATCAACCTGAGCTCCGCCCATATGGCTTCTTCAAGCAGATAAAAACAGCAAAGCTAGAATCATCATTGGTCAGAGTTGAAAGATGCCAGCCAAGTTGCTTTGCATCAGAGACCCTCTGTCCCCACCGCTGCTGTCGGTGTATATCTTCCTCTATCTAATGCCTTTTACTAACCAGACCTTAACCTTGCTTCCAAACCTTGCAATAAACATCTTTTTACCCATCTAGGTTTTCGACCCTGTATATTCATTTACAGGGGACTCTCGCCCCCACTATACCTGATTTAACTTTGTATCCTTGTGCTGAATCCTAAGGGGGTTGCAGGGGAGCTCCATGTGACTCCCTGTGCCCCGAATCCTGCCACTAGACCTCACTTAATCCTATTGAGGCATATACCTCTTTATTAGGTATTTACCTCATCATGTTACCTCATCAATACCATAAATATAATCTCTAACATCAACCTCCCAGTGAAAGCAACCGTTTCATTACATTACATTATGATTCCCTACACTAGACTGTTGGACTTGTTAGGCAAAGAGGGAAATTTTATTCCATTGTACTTCTTCAGAAAGGAAGAAAACACCACTCTTTCCCTACAATTATCTGCCTGAATTTGTTACTGTGTGGGTACCTTCCCCACTTCTATTTTTTTTCAGCTACGTTACAGCTTGATAACTTGAAAAGTCTCCACACTTAGGCTGAATTCTTAGGGTCGTTAATCTGTCTGAACTTCTCTCAATGATTAACAAATTCTTACCCAGTCAAACTCTCTCCATCCATTTAATGGTTGCCCCAGCAGTCATTATTCAAACTGCACTTCAAGTTCTATACTTCCCACTCTTTTATTCCTATCCTCCTCAATCCAACCCCTCCCCAAATATTCAGCTCTGATGAGATCTACCCCTTCTATTGTGTTCTTTGGAATCCTTATCCTATCGTTTAAAACAAACAAACAAACAAACAAAAAAAAACCAAACCTGGTTTTTACCTTGAACATTTTCCTTAATATGCTTCTTTCATGTTTTTATACTCCCTGAACCTGACACTCTCCCACTGATATAGCTTCTCTGGTCACCCTTTCCAAGTCATGCTCTTGACTCTTTACTACTTTCAGACTTTCCTTCTACTGCTATCACTTAGCAACATCTCCTTCTTTGAGGATCACCAATCTACACATAATGCTAAACTTCATACAACGATGGACATAGCTTTTATCTTTTGATTACTCGTGAGTGTTTCACTTCCATGTTTATAAACTATGAAATTCTTTTATCTGATAACAAGCATTTATCATTGTTTCTTTTCCTCAGCCTCATATCCCACAATCCTATTCACCATTGTAATCTTTTACTCCTCTTCCCCTCTGCTCTTTTCAAGATCATTTATCTGCATTTGTTACATTGTCCTCCCTTCTCCATCTTGATTCTTTTGATATCCTCAAGTCTCTTGCCATTTTATTCTGTTGCCTAACATGTCATTCTAAACCCTAACCTTGAATTATTCCATACATGATTATATTGATATACTGCTAACTTAAATTGTAGAAAAAAACACAAAACTTCACTGACTAGGTCCACTGACATATGATATATTATCTCAACTGAACTTTCACAATTCTTTTACTCTTCCTTGACTAATTTACTATTCCATTTACCACAGATTCCTACCACTAGGAACCTCTAGTATGAAGGTAGGATTTGAGGGGGAAAGAATATGAATCAGACACTGAATTCATTAGGGAGAGGAGAGAATCTTGGAGATTGGTAGGTAATAGTTATTGGAATCTTAATTGGGTATTAAATATGTATTGAGTGAATATTAAAGGAGGGAAGGTCACTAAGTGATGGCAATAGAGGGAGAATTTAGAAATGGCAATGGGGACGAAGAGTATTCCAAATTCTTTAGCATAGCTATTAATGAAGAAAGGATATGAAATTTTGAAAGTAAAACCATTGCTGGAAAGGGTATCTAGTGCCATCTGGAAGGTACTCTGAAATTCCTTTTTCTGATAATACAATTTTATCATTTCTTCTTTTCTTCTGTCTTATAGCAATTAACCTTATTCATCATTTATATTGTGATCTCAGGGTGTAAGAGAAAGTAAAATGGTTAGTACTGTCCTATATCTTTTCTGCTCTTTGTGAATAAACTCCATTCAAAGGAACCACAACAGATGCTTCCATTTTTTTTTTAACCTCTCCTAACACTTTACAATCTAATTTCTGACCCTATCATTCTATCAAAAATTTTCTTTCCAAAGATTACCAGTGATCTCTTAATGGTGAACTTCAATGGCTTTTTCTCAATCTTCATTTTTCTAGACCTGTCCATAGCCTTGACACAATTGATCACTCTGGGATTTGTTTGTTTGTTTGTTTGTTTTTACTATTGTTTCTAGGTTTTTCAGAGTACCACTTCCTCCTGGTTCCTCTATAATCAGGCCATTACTCAGGTCTCTTTTATTGGATTCTCATCCAGATCATCTCTTTGGAATGTAAATGTCTTATAGTTCCTGAAACCTCTTCTTATGATATTATCAGCTCCCATAGATTTAGATACTAACTCTTTATTGATGATTTGCAAATTTACCCATCTTGCCATAATCTCTTAACTGCTCTCCAGTTAATTCAGACATCTGGAACTGACTGTCCAGTAGATATCTTAAACTTAACATATTCACAATTAAATCCATCCTCTTTCCCTGATTCCCCCAACTTCCCCAATGAAATTATAGATGGCAACATTCTCTTCCCAGTCCTTTGGACTGGGATATTATCCAGATGTTATTCAGATGTTAACCCATTTTTCCTAAATTACATGTTTGATCATATCAACATTACTCTGGCTCACCTTTTCCCCTCCTCCCCCACCTCTAATACCCTCAATAAACTCCAGGAGCTGCTTATCATTTCTCTATTTGGCATTCAAAGCTCTTCATGTTCTAGCCTCCTCCTACCTATCCATTTTTTTAGACTTTACTTCCCACCACATACACTTTCATCCAGTGACAGGGGTCTTCTGGCTGTTCCTCAAATATAATTCTATATCTTGACTCCAGGCATTCTCTGGTTTACCCTCACCCCTATACTCTCCCTCCTCATCCCAGCCTACTACCAGATAAGATTGTTAATCAATAGGTAGAATCAATAGGTAAGATTGTTAATCCACTCTACTTTAAAGCTCTTGTTCTGGAGTTGAATCATCTTGATTGAGATATAGTTACTTTAGACTTATCAAGTCTATTTTAGCTAGCTAGATCAGATCATACATCACAACCAAATGAGCTAACCAGACAAACCATTTTATCATCTATCCTATTTCATCTTCTTTAGGCATGATAATCAATTACACCATTGCTTTTGATATGTTCTCCCATTTTTTTCTCTCCTATCTCTACTTTGGTGTACAATTTCTTTTTTCTTTTTTTTTTGTTTATTTCTTCTTCTAAGATTGTTAAAACACAATAAGAAAACTTTATTCTTTTTTAACTTCTTTTTAAATTTGATTCTTTCTAAGGCCTCCCTGAAGACATTAGGGTTGAAGAGACATATATAATTAAAATATAAATTGTTCATTTTTATAAAGTAGTTTCTGATTGTTCAGATGTATTTTACCTTTTTGTGTTTTTCTTGATTCCAATATTTGTATTCAGTTTCTACTCAGTTCTGGTCTTTAAGAATGCTGCTAAATCTTGCCTGACCCTGACTAGCTCCTTAGTCCTTGAACTCTTTTTTCCTGGCTGTTTACTTTATTTTTCTTTTGACCTAGAAGACTTTTATTTTGATTATAATGTTCCTGGGAGTTTTCATTTTTAAGCTTCAGAAAATAACTTTCTGTTTTCATTTTTTTAAATTTTAATATGTAAAGACACTTGTTCTCTTATGATTTCTTTAAATATGATATCCAGACTTATATTTAATCACAAGTTTCAGGTAGACCAATGATTCTCAAATTCTTTCCTTGATGTATTTTCCAATTTAGTTCCCTCCTCCTCCTCCCCACCCCTGTCCAGGTTAGTTGTCTATGACAAAAATTGGTTTGTTTATACTTTTATTTTTTTTTCCATTTTTTGATTTTGCTTTAATATTTTTTTATTGTCTTGTGTAGTCATTAACTTCTGTTTGATTTATTCACATTTTCAATCTATTGACTTAGTATTATAGGATCAAGGTTCTTCTCTCTCCGTTTTCCCTAAAACTGGGATTAGTTTTCCCTAAAAGCCAACAAAACTTTGTCTGGGACTTGAATGGCCTCTGCCTCCCCTGATAAAGCTTACTGATCATGTGAGGGCATGCCAAGTCCTATCCATGTGGACTCAGGCTTTCTTTAACTTGGCAAATGTCTAGAAAATAGGTGAGTTAGTTATTAGACTTTGCTCTGCTGACCAGATGGGTTTCCATGGAGACAAAGTGGGGGAAGGTAGAAACTATGTCCAGAGAAACTAAATGCCACTGTATTTTTTCCCCCATATTTTTACTATGTTAGGGCATAAAAATACCATTTTGTTATGTTCAAAGACTGTCCAATGACTTATTTTATTCCAGAACTGAACTTGGATTAATAGGATGCTAGCATTAGACTTACTGTAAATATTTGGCAAAGACAGCAACTGAAATGAGAAATGATGGCTTATATATGTCCAATCCAGAAACATCTGGAATAGGAAGCAACCACAAAAAAACAAATAAATCAGTATGTGCTGAAAGAGGTTGTCTAGGAAGATAAAGGTTACATCCAACTTTTTTTCATTGTTACTAACCATCCTGCAGAGAAATTAGTCTGAAAATATGTCAAAACTAACAAATGAACTAGTCCAGCTCATTGGCAAATAGAAATACAAATTTTAACTTTAGGGATTGTGCAATGATAGATGAAGGCTACATAATGGAGATGGTAACAGACTACATCTAGGAACCTACTATATGGTCTCTGTCCCAAAGATTCCAGTTCTACTGCATTTCTTTGAGATTGGAGCCATGAGTCAAGAGAATGAAAGTGGAAGTGAAGAAAAGACTTGGGGACTCCCACTGGTGATGGAAAAAACTAATTTTATTAATGCTCACTAGAAAGTTGATTCCCTTTATTGAGAAAGCAAGAAGGGCTTTCCTAGTGAAGAAACTTCGGAAATTTCATGAATAGTTCAAATAGAAAACTGATGAAATGATGAAGCTCTTTAAGATATGGTCTAAAGGAGCCAGCGCTGAAATGTTCTACACAATTCATTTCATAGACTTCAGGAACAATCTAATGTCTGAATTTTACAGTTTCATAAATTTATTGAAGCTTACATAAAGGATCACTCTTATTGCCTTCTTAGGTACTTAAGATAGGAGTTGTTCACATTTGGCTCCATAAAGATGAATTTTCATTGTAGCTGTCTACTGGGAAGGAAGGGAGTAAATTTAGTCTTGGGATCCTTTATCACAAAACTATTCTGATGTGGACTGATCATTTGGTGAAATTTGAACAAGATGTTGAGACAGCCATGGCATGGAAAAATGCTGCTGTCAATATGAATAGGTGCATTGATAATGATGGAGGAGTCATGGAGTCCACGAGGCTTCCAGGTGGGCAGAAGTCAATGATTGTTGTGTCATCTCAATTGTGTCTTACACTCGGTAACCTCCTTTGGAGTTTTCTTGACAAACTTACTGAAGTGTTTTTCCATTTCCTTCTTCAGTTTGCTCAGTGACTTGCCTGGGATCATACAGCTAGTAAATGTCTGAAGCCAGATTTGAAGGAAGAGAAGTTCACCTGACTTTAGTCTTGGCATTCTATTTACTGTGTGATTCCTGAAACATGGGGGTAAGAAAGGAATTGATTGGTAGTCCTCATGGATACTAGCAAAACTTTATAGGAAAATTCTGTACCCTGGCAGTAGATGCTCTTGAATCATGTCCAAACTAAAGACAATCTCTAAAATCTTAGGCTCATTTGGATCACCCTGGGGAGATTAAAAAAGGAAGAATATGGAGAAAAGCATATTACATATTTTAAGGAGACAGAATATATGTGAGACCTTTCAGCAACTTCTATGTGTTACTATGGGTAGGGGAAAATGGAAATCCTTATAGTCAACTGAATTGTAGTTAACACTGAAAAGAATATTAAGTGTGAAAGAAATTTCATTTCTAGTGATGCAGATGAAGGAAGTTGGAATACTTTGTTATACCAGCTCCTGTAGAGAGCCAGAACTCTGGAGAAGTATACTTGAAAAAAAAGGATACTTACAACAAGGTGTTAACTCAGGGGAATTTATGAGATGATGGTTCTTTAGTATACATATATTTAGTACTTAGCATGGTGATATAATGGTTCTCTAGTTCACACATATTGAGTATGTTGTAATGATGTAATTGTAATAGAGTATTTAAAAGCTAAGAGGACTGGAAATGAGACATTCCATTTTTGACCATCCTCCTGGTGGCTCTCCTGCCTCCTTGCACTCCTCCACTAAGATCAAGACTAGGCCACAATAAAGACTCTAGACTCTACTCCTGACCATTCTTGTGATGTCTATCCTGCTGATGAGACCAAGGCCCATCCAAAGGACCTCCAGAAAGTTAGCCCGAACATTACAACCATGTGTTATCCTTATAGGAAGACAGATAGTGCCTGATATATTACAGTGGGCTATAGAGAACTGAACAAACTCAGCATACCCATTCCTAAAGCTGATTTTGACTTCACCAAAAATTGTAGAACAGCTAATTCAGGCCTAGAGTAAGGAAGGTAGGGAAGTATGAAAGTCATTGACCTTACCAATGCTTGTTTCTCTATTCCTATGGTCAAGACTAATCTGGGAAGGTGTCATCTATACCTTCTCCATGGTTACTTGATCTTTCCTTCATAAAGCCATGTTATAGTAGGCAGATACCTGAAACAAGTCTTTCTTCCTGAAGGCACTGATATATTCCACTACATTGATAATATAATATTGGCTGAACCAGAAGAGGCTATGGTGGCAGAAACCTTGGATCAGATAGAAAATAAAGGATAAGGGTTGGAAAATCAACCCTAAAAAAACCCAGGGTTCACCTTACTCATTCAAGTTGAATATAATAATGAATGGAGAAGGCTTCAGATGGTTCCAGGCATAGTCCAGAATATACCATTGATACTTGCTTTCCCACTACTTAATAAAAAAAGCCCAGAGATTTATATGACTCTTCAGATTTGGAGTACTTACTATTCCCATTTGAGTATCTTGATGGTAGTCATTTACCAAGTCACCTACAAATCCACCTTTTAAAAAAAAAGTGGGGCCCAAAGTAGGCTATAACCTCAAAAGTTATAAAGACAGATATATAATAGTCTTTCTTCTTAGACTATTATGACTCTGCAAGGCCAACATTCTAGAAATTTTTTATCATAAAGACTAGGCTGAATAGAGCCTTTAACAATCATCAAAGAGTGTTGTTAGGCATGTGGACCTTCAAGTTCTTCAAGGTAGCCAAGGTAACAGAACTTTTGAAAAGCAATTGCTTGATGGAATAGAGTTAATACTAAACAGAAGACATAGGGTTGAACAATCACCTTTTTTTCCCCTATACTTTACAATTATATCTATTGTCATTGGATTTCAATAAATCAAGTCCTGATTTATAGTATTTGCAAGTCTGAAAGTCTAACAATTGATTTTTGCAAGCTGCTGTGAACTAGCTCCAAACACATCTCTGAATATAACCTTTCTGAGGGCAAAGATTACCTTTTTGAATTTGGGTTCCCAGGATTTAGTAAAGTACCTGGCATGCTGTGAGATCATACAAACAGGAGTTTAATTTAATTTATCATTTACTATTTATCATAATTTAAGTATCATTTATTTTTTTTTAAATCTGGCCCCTTTCTACCTCTTTAATCTCCTTACACATCTTCTTAAAAGACAGACAAGTATACTTGCTATTCCTCCCAATTAAATCTTCACTTCCTATTTCTGTGCATTAGCAAAGAATTGGCATTGGATGTTCTTCAGACTTATAATGCTTTCCTGACATCCATGCCCTTATTGCTTGGAGCTCCCAACTTTCTTCAAAACTCAGCTTAAGAACTATTTTCTGCATGAGGCCTTTCAGTAACCCTTTACTTATTAGTGTCTTTCCCTTCACAGTTACTTATTATATGATTTGTATATCTATTAGGACAGGGATTGTTTCAATTTTTTCTTTGTATCTTCAGAGATTAGCACAGTAATAAGCATCTTGTTAAATGCTCAATTCTTACTCTTTTGTTGATTGATTTCATTTGTATTGTGAGAATGACAATCAAAAGATGGCCAATTAGATGCTAAAATATGTGGAAGGCTTTAATCGTTCTGGATATAAACTTCATATAAGGTTTATGTGAAAACATTAAAAGGACCACACAGAATGAGAAGGCTTAGAAAGACTTCCACTTAAAAAGAAAAATTATTCACATCAATGGACATGTAAAATGTGTCCATTGGGCAGGGACACATAAAAATGTAAGTATATAGAGTAACAGCTAATCTAAGATCTTCATTTACAAATTCATCATCAACATAGCTAAACATAGGTTAAATCATTTTTTTATCAAATCCTGTTATTTGTCAGTTTTGGTTATTGATTTTTCTACAGAATATTTTTATTTACATATTTTACATATCAAAAGTTTCCATGGATTTAGATGTATATTTAAATTCCTGAAAGAATATATTCCAAAGTGTGGCATTATTCAAGCCCTTTTGAAAAATAAAAATAGGAACTTACCAGAGAATTGTTTGATGGCTACAGGTCTCACTTTGTAAGGAGTGCTGTAAAAAAGAACATAGTTCCTTTTTTATTGGCTCATAAAATCTTATCTTATGTTGAGTATAAGAGATTTATACTTAGTCAGTTAAAATTCAACAGACTGAGAAGTTGCTTAGGAAGTTCTGATCTCTTCTACTGATGAATTCTAAATGTTTTAAAATAATTGTTAATAATCATTCATGAAACTCATAAATGACCAGCAAAACAATATTGTACCAATTTTAGAACTGACCATGTTCATTCAAATGTATCAGTTGAAGTAATTACTATATGGCTTTTACTTGACTTCTTATAATCCCAGGTTCTAAAGGTAATCCAAGAATATGTTTGAATATTTCTTATTTAATCATTAAAAGTGCTAACACTTTCTCATTAAATAGTCACCACTTCAGTTAATTGAATACTGATTTGTTAGTACACTTGAAAAACAACTTTTGTTCAGCCACTTCAGTAATATCTCTGACTCTTAAAAAAAAAAAAAAAAAAAAAAAAGCTTATTTTCAAAATATATGCCAAGATAGTTTTCAACATCTGATCTTGCAAAATCTTGTCATATTTTTCTCCCTCCCTTCCCCACTACCTCCTCCAGACAGCAAGTAATCCAATATGTATTAAACATGTGCAGTTCTTGTATATGTATTTCCACATTTATCATGCTGCATTAGGAAAATCAGATCAAAAAGGGAAAAAAATAACAAACAAAAGAAAAAACAAGCAAAGAAACAACAACAAAAAAAGACGAAAATACTTTGCTGTGATCCACATTCAGTCCCCATAGTCCTGAGTGCAGATAGCTCTCTCCCATCACAAATCTATAGGAATTAGCCTGAATCAACTCATTATTGAAAAGAGCCACATCCATCAGACTTGATCATTACATAATCTTGTTTCTGTTTATAATGTTCTCTTGGTTCTACTCACTTCAATTAGCCCAGTTCATGTAAGTCTCTTCAGGCCCTTCTGAAATCAACCTGCTTATCATTTGTTACAGAACAATAAAATTCCATAATATTCATCTATGATTGTCAAGGTCCTGTCGTCTCTAATTATAATCCTTCTCTGGGAGGAGATCTCTTTTCTGTAAAATCTTCTTCTGTAAAATTCCTCTGTGCTGTCTAAACTCAATCCCAGACTAGATTAATTCTCCAGACCCAATGCTGCCCTCTTTTATCCTCTCAGAGATTGTAGTGAGAACTCAACAGGGCCTGGGGAAATATTTCAACCAATGAACTTACTCCTCTTAAAGGTGCAAACTTCTTTTAAACATGTAAACTCTACCTCAGAAGATCAAAGTTGTAAACTCCCTTCAAAGACCCGAACCAAAGGCGTGAATTCTAAGCTAGAGAATTGTTTAGACAACCTGAGTTCTCACCTTATAATCCTAACATCTCCCCCTTTCTTTTGATTTAGAACATAGGGTGGTCATGACCTTGAAACATAAATACATCAATATGGGAGGTATTACACATAATTACATAAATTACATAAATACATAGTAACATAGCACATGCTAGAAGTATGTAACAAATAACAACTTATTCAGCCATTTCCCAACTGATGGGCATTCACTTAGTTTCTAGTTCCTTGCCACTACAAGAAGGGCTGCTACAAATGATTTCTTTGGGATACAGACAATATTTGATTCGTTGTGACCCTATTTCAGATTTCCTTTGCAGCAATACTAGAGAGTTTTGCCATTTTGTTCTCCAACTTATTTTATAGATGATATACTGAGGCAAACAGGGTTAGGTGACTTGCTCAAGGTCCTGCAGTTAGTAAGTGTCTGAGGCCAGATTTGAACTCAGGAAGAAGAGTTTTTCTGATTCCAGGCCTGGCATATATACTAATCCATCTAGCTGATCTATGCAATTTATTAATAGAGCATCCAATAATACAAAGATATAAATAATTACAATATTTAGCTGTGAGATAGATTACATCTCAAGTCACCCCTAACAATCACTATTACTCAAATACAGTCTCACCATTCAAACTTTATAGAGAGCAATCAAAGCCTTTCATAAAGAGGAAGAATACTCTATTTATTGATAATATAAAGGTAAATTCAATCACTTGGTGGAATAAATTTATTCTTTCTGTTACCTCATAGTTAATCTTTAGAAATGACAGGAAAACATTTGACTCATAGGTGACAGTTAGATTTCTTTATAGCTCACAATAAAAACTTAAAACTTTTTTTTTTTTACAGAAGAGAATTAAAACTCAGTTTCTGTAAAATAATTAAAATTCAATCTCTTTTCAAATAGCATTTAAAGCTATTTGTCCCTATAGAATTCTCATAGATAAATTAAATTCTAGCTGTTCCCATTAAATCATAAGAAAATAGCAGTTAGATTGCCATTTTCTTGCATACTTTTCAGAGAATGATCACTGACCTATAATTATTCAAGATAACAACCCCAGCAAAGATGGAGGAGTAAGGGGAAACAGTACATTCTAATTCTCCCCCATAATGACTTTGTAAAAGACCTAAGAAGAATATCAGACTGAGTTCATTCCTAATCCTTCATTTTAGATGAGGATCATTGATATCATGGAGTGATGTTTTGACTTGCCCATGAATTGGATTTGACTAGACAGAGTTACAAGCTCTCTCTTCCACACCTACAGCACCTACAAAAAGTGAGGATATCTGGTGGTGCCCCAGGATGCAGTGGATGACTACGAGGTCTTTAATATCTGACCAAGCTCTATACACTCCATATCAACTGGTTCATCTGTCTTCATGCTTTTGGAACAATTGTTCTCATCTGACTATCCTACCAAGGGGAAATATTAACATACTAGGATATACATCCTCCTAACACTTCAAACAAGTTTGACTTCACACCCTAGGTAAGTAACTAGGGCCAAAACTGGAACAGGAATGAATCTGCAGCTCTATCACTTTGACCCCAGAAAAGGATGAGAGATTTAGATATTATAATCCTGATTCAAGATCTAGCTTAAAAGTCCCTTATGCAGGCCTGCAGCTTTAACCTCTGAATCTATGGTCTTCCAGTCAACTGGTAAGCTATGTCTAGCAATTGTCTACTAGAGGTACAGCTCTACAACTATGCTGTCTTACCCCATATTTGGCTCTGGAGCCTGGAAAGTCCATGAAGGCCCTGATAAGGAAGCTGTCTAGATCAATCTCAGTGAATTTACTGTCCTTTGGCTGGAACTGCCCTATGATTCCTGAGGAACACAGCACTCAGTAAAGAGAGAAAGCAGGAACAAGATCCTAGACAATATAAAGCAGGACCAAACAAGGCCCCAATTTTCTCTTTAAAAGTGCTCAGCACCTGATTCAAACAAAAGTCTCAATTCAGGGTGTAAGGTTGGAAGAATGATTAAATCTGAAAAAAGATTCCTTACAATAATGTGTCATCAAGAATTCTCAAAATAGAAACCCATCAGTAATAAGTAACACAAAAAGTATGAACTCCTACTACCATGCCCTTATAAAAGCATTTTTAAACATATGCATCTCATTCCTTTTCCTAGACCTCCACATCAAATACCTCCATCCCTTTCCTCCTAACTGTTAAGTAAGATATTATTTGATAATGGCTTAAGTTATAACACTTTCCAGATATATGTGTTGTTAAAGACCTATAAGCCTTCATGTCTCAAGGAAATGAAACTGAGGCAGCTAGATGGTACAATGCATAGAATACTGACCCTGAAATCAGGAGGACTTGAATTCAAATCCAGCCTCAAATACTTAATACTTATTTGCTGTGTGATCCTGAACAAGTCACTTAATCTCAGTTGCCTTGCCAAAAAAAAAAAAAAAGATAAGAAATGAAACTATATTGGCAAAATGATATTTGTCCCTCAAGTAAGAATGCTAGCTAGAAGAGACCTTCAAGAATACCTAGTTAATTTCTTCTCCCTGGGGATAAGGAAAGTAAGAATGCTTGAGAGGCAGTGTAGAATAATGGAGAGGGAACTTGCCTTGAAATGCAGAAGATCTAGATTCAATTCCTGCTTCTGAAACATAGTGGCTATGTGAGCAAGAACATACCATTTATCACTTACATCTCAATGCCTTTAAACAACTCTAAGAATGAGTAGAGAGAATCTGGTAGAAAGAATTTCATCATTGGGAGTTAGCTATAATCATGAAATAATATATGCTATCTAGGGGGCAGGAAGAAAGGAGGATCCTTCTTCCTTTTAACTCCTTTTTAGTCAAGCTACCCTACTCTTTAACCCAATTAGCTGCTTTACTGCTGACACTACTTGGATGAGATGAAATTAAGCAACTCTTCCTTCCATTGAGATGGATGGCAATCAGGAATCCTAATCATCTACCCTTTCTCTAGCAGTTATCTGAATTATAGATGTAACTTAAAGATCCTAGGGCCTCACTACCCACCCTACCCTTGTATCCTAGGGATTTTCTAATTATTCCATTTATTATGATTTTATGTGTTAGGTCTTCCTAAAAGAGTAAGCTTGAGAGTAGTAACTATCTCCTTGTTTCTGGTTTTATCCCCAGTTAATTTAAAAGGATTTATTAAGTTTGAAACAAATTTGGCAGAATAGTTAACATACAAGCACACCTAGGATGAGTTCCTGTAAAAAATATTTGTTTCCTCCCTTCATTGGTTAAACTTTATTTCCAGGGATTTTTGTTGCTTTCAGTTTTTTTTTTTTTTTTTTCCTTGATGCTTGTTTAGAATTCCAGGTAATTTCTCACTTTGCTATGCAGTACCTTTGTATTATATCCACATATTTAAATTTAAAAATTGTAAATCCCTCTCTGTCCCCCACCTAGAGAAGCTATTCACAAGAACAGAATACTACCTCTATCCTTTTTGGAAGGAGGTGAAAGCAATTCACACATCCGGAGTCGGCTAAGAGTAAAGGCCGGTTATCTTTAATTAAGAGGGGACAATAAACAAAAACTTAAGTAGCCTACTGGTCCTTTTATTGACTAGCTAAGTGGAGCCACTAAATAGTTTACAAAATATCTGAAAATTCATTGATTAAATCTAAAGCATGTGGCCTTGGACATCTCTTACTAAGAGAATGATAGCTTCCCCGAAGCAGTAAAAGGAGAGGCAAGAAGTATCAGGCAAGAAGCATGCTGATGTTTCAGGAGAACAGAGCAAAAACTTCAACAAATAGTACCACAGAAACAATAGAGAAGCAATGCATAGAAGCTTCAGAGGGAGAAAACAGCAGCTTTGGATAGTACTTTAGAACATTACATTGTGGAAGTGGAATCAACCAGAAGTAGCATAAGAGCTCTAGGCAATAAGGATCTGTGGAATTGTAATCAGTAACTATGGCAAGAAATAGGGAGAAAGAATTGTAGAAAACCAGATAGGAGATTTTTCCAGCTATAATACAACAAAAAGGCTACAAAACCTTTCCTCTCCTGATGTATGAGGAGCACATTTTATGCATGAGGAGCAAAACTTCTCCAGCAAAACATTACAAAGCTTCTTCTTCTTTTTTTTTTTTTTTTTTTTAGTGACATTTCCATTGTTTAAGCTATCTCTGCTGAAACATTTGACAATGCTAAGGACATGGATGGTGAACAATTTCTGTTCTAGTTTTTCAGTAGCAAGGGCTGCTGAGGAGGTAGAATGGATAACAACTTTAGTAGTAATGGCCATGGTCTTTACAAGGTTGCTTCCATGACCAATGGCTACAGAGGGCATTCTAGAGGCAGTGGATGCATTTAGAGGAATGCAGCTAGTCCTAGATCTCTTGGGTTCACCTACTAAGTAGAAGCTGGGTGTAGTGGTTGGCGAACTCCCCTAGATGATGGATAGAGAGGTCAGAAGTGGAAGCAGCACTGGTTCCTATTCCTCTTTCTATGTTAACTACAAAAGTTTGGCCTAACCATATATACAGGGGGAAAATTCAGATTAAAAAAAAAAAAAAGATTAACCTAAATTTTTGAGGATGCCAGCATATATGAACAATGTCTGTTTCAGAATTATGACATGCAGTTTGTTGGATAATCTATAGAAGTAATTCATCAGTTCATATATCTGGGACAAATACTGCAAATGGGCAACATTGGTTCAAAATTAAACCAGAAAGACAGAACACGCTGAATTGACTTTGAGAAACTGTGAAACTCCTTTAAAAATGCTAAACATCCTCTAGAATCAAAAACATATTTTAATATCAATATTTTGGTGGTAGTATCATAAGACTGTGAGTCATAGAATTCTATAGTTTTCAAAGAATTGAAAATGACTTTCACCCACAAGGCAAATGGAGAGAATTAAAGTGGGTGTGAGTAGGCTGCAATACAAAATAAATAACTATGAAGAACCAGAATAAAGTATATCATCAAATAAATGTATAGGAAAAAAAAAAAGATGGATCAATCAGATAGTAAGAACTGGACAGCTTATGTTCTCCACTGGTATATGTAGGTTATCAAAAGAAAACAATGGAGATCAACAAGGTGGACACTTTGGATTTAAGGCAAGAACTGTATAGGTGAGGCAGGAGAGGATGAGTTTGTGATTTGCAGTATGGTAAGGAATTAACCATGTTAATGAGATCACAGGTCTATTCAAGTATACATTTTGCCATTCTTTCTCAATTATATATAGTGTTAATTTATAAATCCTGATAGAACTGTGATGAAGTACTGGATGGAACCTCAAAATGTATTTTTTTTTCTACACCGATTCTAGACTTTATTAATATATCTTTTAATTGTTCTACTGGGATATTTAAGAAAGCAAAACAAGTATGCCAGTTCTATTAAAAAAAAAAAAAAAGGCTTATTGATACTTTAAAAAAAATATATAGCTGTCACTTTCCAATAATCCCTTTGGCTGCCCTCTTCCCTACATAGAACTCTTCTTTGTAACAAACAAAAGCAGTGAGATAGAGCAAATTTTCACAGTGAAAGTTTCTAATAGTTTATGCTACATTCCAATTCTGTTATCTATGACTTCTCTACTGAGTGTGTCAAATCATTAGTTCTCTAGAAACAATATTGGTTATTTCATTCAATCTGAGTTCTGATGTCTTTAAACATATTTTGCATATACATACATATGTTCCTGTTCCGACAAGTTTTCTAAATTTCTCATATTTGTCATTTCTTATAACAAAAAATATTATATTCCATTTGAATTTAACAAGCCTCTTATGAAATGTCTCTTATGCATGAGACACTGTATTAAATGCCAGAAGCACAAAGCAATAAGGAACTTTTATTACAATGAGAAGATATATAAACATATAATATATGCATGACAATTTGAGGAGGGGAAAAGCACAGATAAAAGGATCAAGAATAGCTTCCTAAAGGAGATGGTGCCAGTACTGAACATTGTTGAATAAAGCTAGAATCTAAGAAGTAGAGATAATTAGTACATTGCAGGAAAACCACATTTATTCAATCATTTCCCAAAATGTATGTTTCTTTGTTTCTAAAAATTCTTGTTTTTTGAGGGTTTTGTTTTTGCTATCACTAAAAATGCTGCTGTGAATACTTTGGTATAAATGAGCTCTTTCTGCCTATCTTTAGCCTTGATGAGTCATATGTCCAATAGTGGGAGCACTAGGTCAAAGGATCAAATAACCTGGTAACTTTTCTTACAATATAATGCATTCTAATGTCCATATGTTTCCTCTTTCAGTTTTAGGGAGTGTGTTTTAAGCAAAACACCATGATTTAAATCACCATTCCTCTGAGCTCCAAGTTAAGAAAATTAAGGAAAAATATTTAGGCAAAGGTTGAACTTTTAAACTAATTTTCCATTTATATTTATTTTTATATCTAACCTATGGAATTCTACAAAGGAATATATATAAATAACCTACATGGACTATGCACATGTATCATATATAAATATGTATATATGTCTGTGTGACAGGCATCAAGATGTTGAAAAAAACCTGACCTTTTCTTGTGATTTCTTTCACCCTAGAAAAGTGCTCTCAGCAGCCTGTAAAATTGAAGAACTTCCTCAATATGTCATTCTCTGACTCATCCTCTGATACCTTTATTCCTTAAAAGTGTGCTGGAAAGTAAAATGCTACAATTCCCATTTCTTGAATTTTTCCTTTTAATTTATAGATAACCCCTAGAGTTGTGAGCAAATTCCTCAGCATATTGGAACAATTTCCTATCTGGCATTATTTTACTTCATCTAAAAGTTTTCAGAGACTTAGACTAAGGTATTTTGGGTGATTGATTGCTTATGCTCTCACTTAATTAAGGCACCAGTGCTAATATGGTTCTATATTATCTGGTTTAAATATATTCTCCAGAGCCTTCTGCCAAGAAATCTCCAGAAAAAGCTGTGTTAAATAGTTAGTAATTAAATATAGTAATTAATATTCTTGTTTTCTTCAGAAGATTTAAAATCCCACTTTAGCAGAAAAAAAACCCAATTCCTCCCTCAAATTCCAGTCCCAATATATCTTCCTCTCTTTTCATCCTGAGAAGAAATACAATTCTCAGGATTTTTAGCAACACAGGATATCTAGTCTAAGCTCTACTAGAAAACTGTTTCCTAGAATGCTAGAATGACATTCACATGAGGATAACATTGGTAGATTATGCAAAATCTATATCGAAAGTGATGAAAATCTGAGTATAGCTGGTAGCTGGAGTAAAGAGAAGAGGTAGAATTCAAGACATATCATGAAAGTACTGCATCTGATGGAGATGGGGTAGGAGAAAGAGAGTGAAGAATCAAGGATAATGTTGAGGTTACAGAATAGTAATGCCTTTGACAGAATAAGAGAAGAATTTAAGGAGAAAGATTATTAGTTCACTTTTAAATATGTGGGTTTAACATTCTCCAATTGATAAATGGTCAAAGGATATGAACAGACAATTCTCAGATGATGAAATTGAAACTATATCCACTCATATGAAAGAGTGTTCCAAATCACTACTGATCAGAGAAATGCAAATTAAGACAACTCTGAGATACCACTACACACCTGTCAGATTGGCTAAGATGACAGGAACAAATAATGATGAATGTTGGAGGGGATGTGGGAAAACTGGGACACTAATACATTGCTGGTGGAGTTGTGAAAGAATCCAGCCATTCTGGAGAGCAATTTGGAACTATGCCCAAAAAGTTATCAAACTGTGCATACCCTTTGATCCAGCATTGCTGCTATTGGGCTTATATCCCAAAGAAATACTAAGAAGGGGAAAGGGACCCGTATGTGCCAAAATGTTTGTGGCAGCTCTTTTTGTAGTAGCTAGAAACTGAAAGATGAATGGATATCCATCAATTGGAGAATGGTTGGGTAAATTATGGTATATGAATGTTATGGAATATTATTGCTCTCTAAGAAATGACCAGCAGGAGGAATACAGAGAGGCTTGGAGAGACTTACATGAGCTGATGCTGAGTGAAATGAGCAGAACCAGAAGATCACTATACACTTCAACAACAATACTGTATGAAAATATATTCTGATGGAAATGGAAATCTTCAACATAAAGAAGATCCAACTCACTTCCAGTTGATCAATGATGGACAGAAACAACTACACCCAGAGAAGAAACACTGGGAAGTGAATGTAAATTGTTAGCACTACTGTCTATCTACCCAGGTTACTTATACCTTCGGAATCTAATACTAAATGTGCAACAAGAAAATGGTATTTACACACATATATTATATCTAGGTTATACTGCAACACATGTAAAATGTATGGGATTGCCTGTCATCAAGGGGAGGGAGTAGAGAGAGGGAGGGGATAATTTGGAAAAATGAATACAAGAAGGGATAATATTATTTAAAAAATTACTCATGCATATATACTATGAAAAAAATTATAAAAACTAAATAAATAAATAAATAAATATGTGGGTTTAAGCTGTCTGTTGGAAATTCAGTATGAAGAGTTGAATGGACAATTTGTGACATAGGACTGAACCTTGGGATAGAGATTGACACTGGATTTGTAGATCTGGGAGTTATCTGCAAACAAATTATAAGCATGGGAACTAATGAGAAGGAGTAAAGAACTACCAAGAGAAGGGTAAAGAGAGAGAAGAGCAGAGAGTCCAGGACAGAGCCTTGGGGAACATCCACAGAAGAAGGCATGATGTAGATGATGAGCCAGCAAGAGTCTAGTAGGAGAGGAAGGAGGTAAACTAGGAGAGAATACTGTCACAAAAATTCAGAGAAAAGAGTATCCAGGAAAAGATAGTCAACAAAGGGAAATGCAGCAATTAGGCTGAGAAGAATTAGGAGGAAAGACCATCAGATATAGCAATTAAGAGAAAAATGCTAACTCTGGAGAGAATAGTTTTAGTTTTCTGATGAAATATGAGAAAGATTTTAAAATGAAAAGTGAGT
The DNA here is from genome assembly GCF_048593235.1 of Sminthopsis crassicaudata. Taxonomy (NCBI): domain Eukaryota; kingdom Metazoa; phylum Chordata; class Mammalia; order Dasyuromorphia; family Dasyuridae; genus Sminthopsis; species Sminthopsis crassicaudata. Next base: position 258,070,951 of record NC_133619.1, read on the forward strand.
GAAAAGGAGTAAGAGATTATAAAAAACTTTTTCAATGAGTTGAGCTGAGAAAAGGAAGAAAGATATATGACAATAGCATAAGGAGAATGAAAGATATATTATTGCTCAATTCCCATGATAGCCCCATGTCTTTATAGGGTATGATGGAAGAATATTTCTGAGAATCAGAGTGTGTGTGTATAGGAAATATCTAAGAGGCAGCGAAGTCACTTGACCTTTATCTAAAATTGAAAGGAATCTTAAAGACCAATTCCCTTATTTATAGAAAAGGGTAGGTGTGTTCAGTAAGATACCATGGTGCAGAGAGTGCCAGGTCTAAAATCAGGAAGATATTTTCCTGAGTTCAAATGTAGCCTCAGTTACTTCTTAGCTGTGTGATCCTGGGCAAATTACTTAATCCTGTTTGCCTCAGTTTTCTTATCTGTAAAATGAGCTGGAGAAGGAAATAACAAACCACTCCAGTATCTTTGCCAAGAAAAATCCCAAATGGGGTTACAAAAAGTCAGACAAGATGGAAAAAAATGAACAACAATGATAATAGATGAGGAACTTGAGGCCTATGTAGACCCAGGTAATAAATATCAGAGGTAGGATTTGAACACATATCTTCAGAGATAATATCCTTTCCAATGAACCATGCTGCCTCCCCTCTCATTACAGAAAGCAGCATCTTTAGAACCAATCCTGGGGGAATTAGAGAACACTTTGTTATCTATGTAGATTATAGGCATTCAATTTAACTTTAATCAACCTTATCAACCAATTTTTATTTAGAATAAACATAATGCAGGTTCAAAAAGGAGTATACAAAAAAGTACTAGGGATGGTCTTTGCTTTTGCTATTTGTATTCCCAAAATATAACCCCATGCTTGATATATAAGTGCTTAATATATGCTTTATTCATTTATTTATTCAATACAATAATATTATGCTATTTTGCTGTCACAGAATTTACCAATTTTTTGAGACAAGACCAAATTTAACATTGAAAACAAATATTAATTGATCAACTTCCATTAGCTAACTACAATGCTAGATGTCATAGGAGTATAGGCAGTTATGCAAAAAATGCAATGCTTTTAGGAAAGTTATAATTTATTTAGGGAGATAATATATACACAACAGTAATGTAATATTAAAAAATATAAATAACACTTCTAAACAACAGGACAACAGGAGAGATATCACAGAGTAGTATAAAGATGTTAGATTAACTTCTAAAACAATAATTTTTTTTTTTTTGGAGGCTGGGGTTAAGTGACTTGCCCAGGGTCACTCAGCTAGGAAGTGTTAAGTGTCTGAGACCAAATTTGAACTCGGGTCCTCCTGAATTCAAGGCTGGTGCTCTATCCACTGTGCCACCTAGCTGCCCCTAAAACAATAATTTCAAAAAAGTTCACAGAAAAGAAAACTCATGTAGGATGATGAAAAGTCTTTACAGATTAGGTGAATTTTTGCTGCTCTTGAAGAATGATGAGTGGGTAGACTTTCTATAGGTCAGTATATATATATATATATATATATATATATATATATATATATATATATATATGAGGGTTGGAGAATAAGAGGAGAAGAAAATATAGACCACATTAGGAACAAAGTTTTTTGGTTTTAGACACTATAACTTAAGAAGAACATTGGCAAACTATAACATACACAGAGCAGAATGAGGAGGAGGATGAGAGGAAAATTAGAGGAACTAGTTAGGTTTTTTTTTAATATTAAATGAATTAGTGAAATTTCCTGTTTAAAGGAATTTTATTAAGAATATTTTCAGGATAGCTAGATGGCATAGTGGCTAGAGCACCACCTCTGAAGTCAGGAGGACCTGAGTTCAAATGTGATTTTAGACAATTAACACTTCCTAGCTGTGTTATCCTGGGCAAGTCATTTAACCCCAATTGCCTCAGGGAAAAAAAAAGAATATTTTTTATACTGCTGCAAAATAAATAATATAATAAGCTATAAAAATACAGTTTCTGATCTGGGTCTGCTTCAAGCAAGTTTAAAACTACTAGATATTAATTATTTGGGAAACAAAATTTGTCTACTAATAAAAATTAAGAACACATGTATCTGTTCTCTCCAAAATCTGGTATTTAGAAGTGTGGGATATTGCGCATGTTGTCAGACAAGGTTGATATGTTGGTAAATTTGTTGGATTGCTTTTGTTCCTCTTTCTTTTTTATTTTTTGTTATAAGGCATACCTTGCTGGGTGCTGGACAAGAAATATATTTGGCAATGAAAGTGACACAAAAACTCAATAGAACATTTAAAAAAGAGAATGGGGGGGAATTTTTTTTTTAATTACAGAACACTGTGTTAGGTCACATAGTATGATAAAAAAGAAAATGTGATTACCTTTCTGAATTTGTTGGCATCGTTGGATCAATAGAAACCATAGCATCATCTATGGTCAAAAGTGATATTGTTGTATTCCTGAAAGATATATTAAATACATTTTTTCAAACCTTAGTTTTTGAAGATCTCTGAAACATAATACATCATGTTAAAGATTTTTTTTTTTAACTTAGAGGAAATATAACCACTTTAAGCTCAAGATATGATATGCATCCAATTAAACACTTATTAAGCATATACTATTGAAGAACTATCCTAGGTTTTAAGGGAAATTCAAAAAGAAATGGCAGAGTCTCTATCCTTAGAATTTATAAACTCTGGAATTTTGAAATAAGGATAATGATTGAATAGTGGAGGATATGAAAAAATATCATTTAATAAAAAAGAATCAACAAAAATTACAATTGCATTCATAGAAAAATAACATTACTACATCTTTACATATGTAAGTAAATATCATAAAAATTGAAATAATTGGATATTAAATTTATTTTGTTAATTTCACAAGTAAATATCTTTACAGGGCAACTAGGTGGCGCAGTGGATAGAGCACTAGCCCTGAAATCTGGAGGACCTAAGTTCAGATCTTATCTCAGACACTTAACACTTTCTAGCTGTGTGACCCTGGGCAAGTCACTTAACCCCAAGTGCTCAGCAAAACAAACAAAAAGAAGTAAATATCCTAATCATGACAAGTAAATTAAAATGAGTATTGGATAGAAGCATATGTGAGAGAGAAAGGAGGCTAAGTTCTTCTTAAAAAACAAAACTGTTTAATTCCTGATTGCAAAAGGACCATTGTTATAATTTAATCAATGTAATATATCTCATAAATTATGTGTAGTGGGATGTTTTTTCCCCCAAGAAAAGGTAATCTATTTCTGATTTGATCATGGTTCTTTATAGTGCTTTTATTTGCATTTGTATTAAATTTGTTTGTGTATAAATCTAGCATTAGGCTCCAGAAAGACAGGAACCCCACATTTTATTTACCTTTGTATTGGTTTCAATATCTTGCACACAAATGCTTCTAAAATTTTCAAATTAATGAGCTAAATTTACAAATGAATTTGTAGGGAACAAATTACATGAATAATCAAAAAATGCCTCTTTTTCAGTTAAGATCTGAAATACTGAGGGGAGAGACAAAAACTAAAAGGAAAATTAAAATCAACATTTACTTTGAGAGTCAATAAAACCATATTTGTTCTATTCTATTCACATTTCTCCCAGGAGAAATCTGAGTCGGCATATACTTATAATATGAAATACAGAAATAATATAAGCCTTTTCCCAAGATTCTCTTTACAAATAAAGTATATTGCTTTCTGATTTAGTTGCTAACTTGGGACCTTACAGGTTTTTGTTTCCGAATAAAGCCTAAATTGCAAGGGAGAAGCCTAAACTACTTTAGCTTTTGGTTTTAGTAAACATGTTCGCCTTGGTTTGAGAATAAAATCTCTCCCTTTTATCATACATATGAAGGTTGTGCATGAAATATTTCTAAGAGGTAAAAATACTTTCAAGCATGGGTACTTCCATTAGTATAGTTTTGTATGGAAGGTGGTCTTGCTAATGTATAGGCTTCCATAAATATTCATTTGTTCATTCATTCATGAGTCCAACATTCATTTCAACTAGTACATATATGCACAAATTCTTACATATATTTTTAGCAGTAGTCATGCAATTTTTGAGAATCTCTTATATCAGGAAAATTTAAAAATGTAAAGTAGAAAATATCAGTAACCTTTACCTATAGAATATTATTCAAATTATTAGTCAATTTAATTGCAATCAATTTCTCATCTGACAGGAATGGAACAGATGATTTTCAAGTATGTTTACAACTCTTACATCGTATGATATCAGAATTCTTTCCTAACTGATTGTTCCTTACTTATGAACAATTTTATAATGAATAGAAAGTGTCTGAGACTGAGAGTGAGGAGACATGCATTTTAGTGTTGGCAAATATCATTAGGAAATTCATTTACTAAAACAGACAATTTGTGAAGAAAGTACCAATAGGAGCTACCAGAGAATATCTGCCAATCCAGTGGCATTTTCTCAATCTTCATTCACCTCAACTTTTTTCAGATTTTGAAAATGTTGATCATTTTTTCTTCCTTCAAACTTTCTTCTCTCTAAGTCTCCAGGATACCACTCTCTCCTGGTTTACTTCCATTCTACTTGACCACTCCTCAATCTGCTTTGCTGGCTATTCATCTAGACTATGCCTCTAAATGTAGATATCAGTCAGAGGGTTCCATGATAGACTCTCTTCACTTCTTCAGCTATACTACTTAGTATATCCATTAACTCTTCTGGATTTAAATAACAATTCTATGCTAATGATTCTCAAATCTAACTTTTCCCCCATAGCCTCTCTATTGAACTTTTATCTTATATCTTCAACAGCCTTTCAGTAACTTCAAACTGGATGTCCAATAAACAAACATCTTAAACTCAAAGTATCCAATACTGATTTTGTTATTTTTTTCCCTAAACATTCCACTTTCTACTAAATTTCCTATTATTATAGAGGATGATATTATTCTCCAAGTCACTCAGGCTCACAATTTAAGTAGCATCCTTAATACTTCTTAACTTCTGCTGAACATTTTCCTTTCTTTCCTTTGATCTCATGCCTGGACTTTTGCAATAATCTGCTATTGGGTCTACTTGCTAAATCTTTTCATCCTCCATTCAGCTACTTAAATCATTTCCCTAAAGTAATTTTCTAACCATATCACCCAAAGTACTCAGTAAATTTCAATAGCACCTGATTGCCTCAAAATCAAATGCAAAATCCTCTGGCATTCAAATTCCTTTATAATCTAGATCCCTTCTGCTATTCAAGTGTCCTTACACTTTATTTTCTACTATATGCTCTTTAATGCAATAGCATAGACCTCTATACTGTTCCATGAATAAGACATTTCATCTCTTGACTCCAGGCATTTAATCTGACTGTCTCCTATACCCAGAATGTTCTTCTTCCTCATCTCTGGCTATAGGGTTTCTTGGCATTCTTTCAGTCCCAACTAAAATCTTATCTTCTAGGGGAAACCTTTCCAAATTCCCCTTATTCCTAATGCCTTCTTACTCTTAATTTTTTTCTTATTTATCCTGTATATAGTTTGTTTATACAAATCTGTTTACTTGTTTGTCCCATTAGATTTCATGCTCTATGAGAATAGGTACTCTCTAGCACAGTAAGTGGGCAATTAATAAATGCTGATTAGTTGACTGATATAGCAATAAGTGGTTATGAAACTATATTTTGACCTTTAGTTTCATTTTTTATCGTGTTTTTGCCTGATGTTATATTCATACATGCAAAAGGCTAAAACAATTAGAAGAGTCACTCAGTTTTTTATTTAGTATCATATTGACCAAATCAAATTAAAATGACTGTTTTGTCCTCCAAATATATTTGTGTTTATATAAAACTTGTGTCTTCTTTTGTCCTTTGATATTGTTATTGTGAATATTAAGTAGTTAACTGGGAAAAGCTTATTTTCCATAACACTATCTGCAAGCCAAGGGAAAAGCCAGAATTTTAAGTCATAATCTAAGTCCCTAGTCCTCATTCAATCCTTCTTTGCCATCCTATCTCTAGATGACAATGCTTAAGTTTTGCTGACTTGAAAGAACTCTTAAGGCAGAAGAGGTGATCCATTTTGGGCATTTCTTTAATACTGCCTTATTCTCAGCAATACTCTTGTTCCTCATAGTGATGATTTTATCTGCCTTATCTTTTCAATAAATTTGAACTTAGGAAACTTACAAGACAAAATACTTGGTCCAAAAAACAACAATTCTGGAGAACTTACCGTGGTAAACCAGTTGCGATGCAAACTAGATCCATGATGTCACTGGAACTGCAATATTTGCTAAACACCACCTTTGAAATAGAATAGTAACAGAACAATAAAAAGCAGGGCAGGAAAATCTCCAATTAGTTTCCTGGTGATATCAAATTCTATGTGCATTTATTATAGTTACAATTTAATAGTTCATTTTTTTGAGCAAGTAAAATATCTGTGGATACTGGAATATTATTATGTTACTAGATACATTTTAAATTATACTGTAATTTTATTCTATAAGTATTATGTAGCAAAATATTGTATGTAGTATAAATATATTTTTGAAAAAAAGGTAAACTAATCTTAAGATAGCTACTTATAATAAAATATGACTCTAATTATCATTAATATTAGGGGGAGCATCTTAGCATTCTAAGCTAAGAAACATGAAACTAATATAGTGGTGGTAGTGGTTATGGTGAATGGTGGTGGTAGAGAAGAAATGATTGGGATATTCCTGATCAATTGATTTTCTCACAGTCTAATTAAGAAAAATCCCAGAAGCTGAGGAAATAGTTATTAAAGAAAACAGGGTGTTAAGGTCTTAAATAATTATTTAAAGGATTACATATTGATAGCACTTCAAAAAGTATGAAATTCTCTCATCAAAATTGATGGAATTAATGGTCAGCTACTCATTGACTGAATAGCTATGATCCAAATAGCTCTTTAAAAAGTGAAACATAATCTTTAAATCATTAGTTGAAATAGGAGTCAGTTTTGAGGAATTTGAGGCCTGACAGAATGGAAGAGAATATGCTATGAAATAACTTTGTCTCTTAGGAAGGGGATGGAATGGAATTTCTTCTCCCTCTTTTTATTGATCATGGTGACTCATATCAGTAGGAGACACATTGAGGCAAGAAAAATTTTAATACCAATTTACTTTTTTTATTAATTTTATAATTATAATTTTTTTGGCAGTACATATGCATGGATAATTTTTTTTACAACATTATCCCTTGTACTCACTTCTGTTCCGAATTTTCCCCTTCTTCCCTCCACTCCCTCCCCTAGATGGCAGGCAATCCCATACATGTTAAATATGTTATAGTATATCCTAGATCCAATATATGTGTGCAGAACTGAGTTTCTTGTTGCACAGGAAGAATTGGATTCGGAAGGTAAAAATAACCTGGGAAGAAAAACAAAAATGCAAACAGTTTACATTCATTTCCCAGTGTTCCTTCTACTGGGTGTAGCTGATTCTGTCCACCATTGATCAATCGGAACTGAATTAGATCTTCTCTTTGTTGAAGATATCCACTTCCATCAGAATACATCCTCATACAGTTTTGTTGTTGAAGTGCATAATGATCTCCTAGTTCTGCTCATTTCACTCAGCATTAGTTGATGTAAGTCTCTCCAAGCCTCTCTGTATTCATCCTACTGGTCATTTCTTACAGAACAATAATATTCCATAACATTCATATACCATAATTTACCCAACCATTCTCCAATTGATGGACAGCCATGTAGTTTTCAGTTTCAAGCCACTATAAAAAGGGCTGCCACAAACATTTTGGCGTAATGTCAATTTTTAAAAACTGGTCTAATACCTTCATTTTTTTAGATTGGAAAAGTGGAATCTAGGGAAGTTAAAAAGCTTGCCCAAGGCCATATAGTATTGATCACATGCAGTATTTAAACCCTGGGATTTTTTTATTATTATTACAGAGCAATGCTCTTTTCACTGAACTGAGCTTTCTATTAATTGTGTAAGCTTCTTGGCTAGTCTTTTATAATCTTTTTTGACTATCACATTCATCCACATAAGTATAAAATTGTGGCAACATTCTTTTCAAAAAGATTTATGACTTTTCCTTTGAAGACTTAGGGGTTAAGGACAGTTGCCTACTTCACATTATTTCCCAAACTCTTTGTGAGTCTTCAAACTTTAAATATATTTCTTATAAACAAAATATTGTTGAACTCCTCTTTTGATCCTTCTGTATTTCTCTTCCATTTTATGGTTAAGTTCATTCCATTTACAATCATGACTATGACCATTAATTGTGTATTTAGCCCCATCAAATTCTCTTTTTCTTTCTTTGCTGCTATCTTTTACAAAGAAGATAGAGAAATAGGACTGTGAGAAATATTGCTATATCTATAAATAAATGGCTGATGTCATTGTATTATCTCTCTTCTTTTTATGATAGCCTGGTGCCAATCATATATATTCTTTATTTTTTAAAAATATATCTCTATCAGGAACAAATAATGACAAATGTTGGAGGGGATGTGGGGAAATTGGGACACTAATACATTGCTGGTGGAGTTGTGAAAGAATCCAGCCATTCTGGAGAGCAATCTGGAATTATGCCCAAAAAGTTATCAAACTGTGCATACCCTTTGACCCAGCAGCGCTACTACTGGGATTATATCCCAAAGAAATACTAAAGAGCGGAAAGAGACATATATGTGCCAAAATGTTTGTGGCAGCTCTTTTTGTTGTAGCTAGAAACTGGAAGATGAATGGATGTCCATCAGTTGGAGAATGGTTGGGTAAATTGTGGTATATGAAGGTTATGGAATATTATTGCTCGGTAAGAAATGACCAGCAGGAGGAATATAGAGAGGCCTGGAGAGACTTAAATCAACTGATGCTGAGTGAAATGAGCAGAACCAGAAGATCACTATACACTTCAACAACAATACTGTATGAGGATGTATTCTGATGGAAGTGGAAATCTTCAACATAAAGAAGATCCAACTCACTTCCAGTTGATCAATGATGGACAGAGGTAGCTACACCCAGAGAAGGAACACTGGGAGGGGAATGAAAATTGTTAGCACTAATATCTGTCTGCCCAGGTTGCATATACCTTCGGATTCTAATGTTTATTGTGCAACAAGAAAATGATATTCGCACACATGTATTGTACCTAGATTATATTGTAACACATGTAAAATGTATGGTATTGCCTGTCGTCGGGGGGAGGGAATAGAGGGAGGGGGGGTAATTTGGAAAAATGAATACAAGGGATAATATTATAAAATATATATATATATATATAATAAAAAAAAAGAATTATAGAAAAAAAAATATATATCTCTATTAAAACTCACCAACTGAAAAAAAAATTTGCTTCTGTGTATTCTCTGACATACTTTAATCTGTCTTTTAAAATTCAACTTCCTCCTCTTTTCATTCCCCCTCTTATTGTTCTTTAGAGCCTAATTTATTGCTGCACTGTATGTGTTTTTGGTTTTTACTTTCCCTTGCCTGGTTCAGATAAGAGTGAGGTTCATAAGATGCCTGTTCCTCTCACCCTTCCTGAATATTTTCATAGTTTTCTTGTGTTCCTTAATTATGAGAAACAGTAAGTTCCTCATCCTACTTTTTCATTTCTTTCTCAGTGCATTAATTTTCCATTCCTTTTCTTAAATCTTTTAAAATAATCAAAACAAAACAAAATCATCCTAAAACACAGAGTTTTTCTTGTATCTTCTTTGTAAATGTGATTTAAACAGTTCATCATCATTTTGTTGGTGTTTGGTAATGTCTGACTGTGGGTAGATCAAAGGAGTTTCTTTTAATTAGCTAAATATAAACAGAAAATGACTGAAAAAGTTATATTAAAAAGCTAACATGACAAAGATAAAAAAAAAAAAAAACTTTAATCCAGAGCAAATGATTCTGAAAGTCTAAAATTGGAATGAATTCTAGAAAAAATTGACAATTTTCTGTATGCTGAAAGAATTTTTTCATTTTTGTAACCACTATAATTTGTATAATCACTGTGATGGACTTGGCTCTTCTCATCAATGCAGTGATTTAAGACAATTGCAATATTCTTGGGATAGAAAATGCCATCCACATCTAGAGAGAGAATTATGGAGACTAAATGAGGATCAAAGCACAATATTTTAATTTTTTTTTTCAGTTTGTTTTTTCTTTCTTGTGGTTTTTCCCCTTTTTGTGTGATTTTTTTTTTTTTTTGTTCAACATGGCAAATGTGGAAAAAGGATTGCACTTGTTCAACCTATATCAGATTGTATATTGTCTCAGGAAGGGGGAATCAAGGGAAGGAAGAAGAAAAAATTTGGAACAAAAAGAGTTACAAAAATGAATGTTGAAAACTATATATGTATTTAGGAAAATAAAATGTTATTGAGAATAAAATTGCATGATCTCTTCAAATCTCCTGATTGATCAGAGCAAGAGAAAAGAAGATCTCTATCCAAAATAGGAAATTTTAGTTTTCTTAAATGACATCACTTTAAAAGAAATTGGAAAATTTCCCAGGTTCAATGGAGCTTTTTCTCCTCCTCTAGCAAATTAGGTGACAAGAAGAGATAGTGCTAATTATACAGAAACATATTGAGAGTATGAATGAGCAGAGTGCCTGTATTGGCTACTGAAAGTATAATTAAAAAAACAACAACAGTGTTTTAAATTTTCTGTGGCTTTATATCTCTATCCCTGCAAAGTTCCATTGAGTTCCACTGAGTCACTTGTTCAAGAGTCAACTGTCTGAAACTGCATCCAAACCTTTTTTTTTTTTTTTTTTTTTTTGGCAAGTATTCCCATTCCAAGTTTTATTTCTTGGAGGAGGGATGTGGAGTAGTAATTCTCAAAGTTAATTAGTACTGAGATTCACAATAAAGGCATGAAGGATGGTTCCCACTAATTTTTTGGGATCAGGAATCATGAGGCTGAGCTGTATTTTAAAAGAATATTGGAGTGTTTTTGAAGATATATAAATTTGAAAGATTCATTCTTTTGAGGAATTTTTCATGGTACAGAAGATGTCAAAGCTAGGAACATAGCAAAAGGATGCAAGAGAACTGAAGCTCCGTTCAGTCATTTTCCTCACCCTTACCTCATTCTTTGTTAGTGAGTTAGAATTAGAATCTTAACTAAAAGACCACAGTAATAAATAGACTGAAAAAATTAACAAAGAAAATCACCATAAAGAGCTGTTATAGTGAAAGGGGAGTTCAACATATAAGAAGAAGAGAATGACTTCAAAAGATCTGCAAGCAAAATCTCCAAAAAATGCAGCTAAGCACAAATTCAATTGGAATTTTTGAAAGAGATAAAGCGAATTAAATAATTTCATAAACCAAATGAGAGAAAAAAATGAGAAAAATGAAGTTATTAAAGATATGAAAAGAGAATTGAAAGGTTGGAACAAGAAAATGACTCCATGAAATATCAAGTAATATTAAAACAAAGCCAAAAGCCTGAAAAAAGTAGAAAAAAGGGAATGCATCTCATAGCAAAAATAACTAACCTGGAAAGCAAATTTAAGAGAGTGAATCTAATCTATCTGAAAGCTATGACCAAAAGAAAATCCTACACAAACAAAAGACAAATACATAATAAAAATAAGGATTCTATCATAAAAGATCATTGTCTGAATTATTTTAGAACCAGATAGAAATTGAAAGACTTTACTTGTCACATGTTGAAAGGAACTTCAAAGTGAAAATTCCTAGGAACATTATAGTCTAAATTCAGAGCTTCTAGATCAAAGAAACAATATTACAAGTCTCCAGAAAGAATAGGTGCAAGTACTAAGGATTTAGTCAGAATGATATAAGATTTAACTGCCAATATTATAAAGAAGTAGAGAACTTGAAATGTGATATTCCATAAAGCAAAAGATCTAGGCTTACAATCAAGACCAACTGACCTAACTAACCTAAGTATAATGCTAGAGGGGGAAAAATAGACTTTGAAATAGAGAACTTTTTAAAAAATTCTAGTAAATGCAAAGGAAGGAAATACACAATTAACAATCACAGCCATAAATGTAACTGGGATGAGCTCATACATAAATCAGAAGAGGGCTATATATAAGAAATCATACAAACATAATATACAAAATCATACTAAACAGAAGAAGACTTAGCTATTGATACAAAAATTCAGCTCTTAAAGGAAAATAAATTAACTTGAAACAGAAATATAAACATGATATTAAAATGTGGGATTGGAACTATAATGTTTCTACAGAAATAAAAAAGGCGGGTTAGCAATCATATTGTCAGAAAAAACAAGAACAAAAAAACTAATTAAAGACATAAAGAAAATTATATTTTATTAAAAGATGCCATAGATAAAGGAGTAACAGAAATACTAGATGCATATGTACCAAATGATATTTTAAAAGGAAATATTAAATATTCAATATTCAAGGCAAAAGAGACAGTTACACTATAATAGTGGAGGATCTCAGTTTATCCGTTTCAGATCTAGATAAATCTTACCAAAAAAAAAAAAAAAAAGAGAGAGAGAGAGAGAGAGAGAGAGAGAGAGAGAAAAGAAAAGAAAGAAAGAAAGGACCTGACTAGGATTTTAGAAAAATATGCATATGGTCAAGTTCTGAAGAATATTGAATGAGAATAGAAAGGAGAATACTGGGTTCTCATCTATGCATAGCACCTTCACAAAAATTCATCGTGAAATAGGGGAAAAAACCCTTTCAAACAAATTCAGAAAAACAGAATTATTAAATGTATTTTAAGTGGCCTTCAACAATAAATGATCTTTGAAGCAAAGATTAAAAACTATTTGGAAAATAAAAAACTATTTAGAAAATAAGTTAATTTTAAAGAATAAGTGGATCAAAAATAAATCATAGAAAAACCCAATAATTTAATTGAAAACAATGAAAACAATCAAAACAACATGTCCCAAATTTTGAGATTCAGCCAAAACAATACTTTGGGGAAAACTTACGTCTTTAAAAATGTTCATCAATAAAAAGAGAAAGAACATATCAGTGAATTAGACATGCAACAAACTCTCTGCCCTCTAGAACACCTACAAATCAATAATTCCCAATTAAATGTCAAAATAGAAATTCTGAAAATCAAAAGAGAGATGAACAAAATTGAAAACAAAAAACCCACTGAATTAATAAATAAAACTAAACACTTAAAAAAACACAATAAAATAGCTAAGGCTTTAGATAACTTAATGAAAAAAGAATCAAATCACCAATATTAAAAATGAAAAACATGAATCACAATAATGAAGAAGAAATAAGATATTATTTGGAGCTATTTTACCCACATTTGCTTTATACCCCAAAAGGCCAGTTTTATTATGCTAATGAAAGTCTTACTCTAAATGAAATAGAAAGACATTTATTTAGAGTAATGAAACAGGAAATTGAGTACTTAGTGCTATATTTGAAATAGAAATTGAACAACCTATAAATGAACATCTATAGAAAAGCATCCAGGATTAGATGGATTTACAAGAGAATTCTATCAAAAAGAACAATTCTATTATAGTTCTGTAAGAAACGACCAGCAGGATGATTTCAGAGAGGATTGGAGAGACTTATATGAATTGATACTAAGTGAAGTGAGCAGGACCAGGAGATCATTATACATGGCAACAAGAAGATTATAAGATGATCAACTCTGATGGATGTGGTTCTCTTCAACAATGAGATGACTCAAACCAGTTCCAATTGTTTAGTAATGAAGAGAATCAGCTACACCCAGAGAGACAACTATGGGAAATGAGTGTGGACCACAACATAACATTTTGATTCTTTCTGTTATTATTTGCTTGCATTTTTGTTTTCCTTCTCAGATTTTTTTCTTTCTAGTTCTGATTTTTTTTTGTGCAGCAAGATAACTATATAAATATGTATACACATATTGGATTTAACATATACTTTAACATATTTAACATGGATTAAATTACCTGCCATCTAGGGGAAGGAGTGGGAGGAAGGAAGAGAAAAGTTGGGACATAAGGTTTTGCAAGGGTCAATGTTGAAAAATTACCTATGTTTATTATGTTTTGTAAATAAAAAGCTATAATAATAATAATAATAATAGAAAAATTCTAATACTATACAAACTGCTTGAAAAAATAGGAAATTCTTCTCTACCATTTTGGTAACCTCAATCAGGAAGAGTCAAAACAGAGAAAGAAAACCATAGAACAATAAATAGCCTTAATGAATATTGGTGAAAAATTTTTAAATAAAATATTATCCAGAAGACTACAACAACACATCACCCAAGACTGTATATATAAATGTAGTGGAATTATACCATTAATGCAGGGATAGCTCACTATTAGGAAATTTATTAAGATAATTAGTCAATAAAAGAAATACAACAGAAACTATATGATTATATCAATAAATGTAGAAAAAGTTTTTGGCAAAAAAAAAAACATTAGAAAGCATAGAACAAACGGAGCATTCCTTAATATAATAAATGGCTTCTGTCAAAAACCAAGAGACATTGCTATCTGTAATGAGGATAAGCCATAGATATGCCTTACCACTAAAATCAGATGTAAAAAAAGAATATTAATTATCTTTATTACTATTAAATATAGTGCTAGTAATATTAACTATAATAAAAAGAAAAAGAAATTTAGGGTAATAAGTATAGACAGAGAAAGAAATAAAATTATTACTTTTGTAGATAATATGATAATTTAGAGAATCTTACAGGTTTAATTAAAAATTAATGAAACTATTAACTTGTTCAAAGTTGTAGGAGATATAACAAACATACATTAATCACTGTCATTTTTACATATTACTAACAAAAATCCAACAGGTAGTGATAGAAAGGGAAATTCCATTTAAAATAACTATGTTAAGTTGTTTTAATCATGTCCAATTCTTTGTGATTCCATTTAGGATTTTACATTAGCAAAGTCTGTCATATATTTCACCAGCTCATTTTGCAGTTGAGGAACCTGAAGCAAACAGGGATAAATGATTTGTCTAGAGTCAATAGCCAGTGTCTGAAACCAGTTTTGAACTTATGAAGATGATTCTTCCTGAATCCAGGAGTGGCACTTTACCCATTGTGCCATCTAACTATTCAAAATAATTATAGATAGGAGGCAAAAATGGACAATTTTGATTGCACAAAGATTCTAGGTTATCATGTCAGGAATTTCTAATCTTAGGATAAAGCTAGTCCATCATAGATAAAGATAAGGGGAAGCGGGGTTGTCATCATCATGTTCTTCTGTCCTTAAGAGCAATATCTTTTTGCAAAAATTGCATCTTCTTCTTTACTTCCTTTAACCTCCCCCCCATGTCAAATCCCTTTTATGTCATGATCATGCAACAAGATAAGGAAGGAGCTGACAATATTAGAGAACTAGAAAATCTTCCAGATGCCCCATTTCTCCATGTTTTGAGTACTTGATGCATCAACTGACAGCCTAATCCTAACCAAAGGCAAAAAGCTATACTTAATTATATCCACTTGCAATAGTCAGGTTCCTTCTGCTAACCCTAATTAAACACTACCTCCCCATGTTGGAAAGATGGTGATTTATTTAGTAGTGGCCCATCAACTATGACATCTCTTAATTACAATACTAATAAGTGGGCTTAATAACTCAACAATAGTTTAAATAAATTCCTGGATAATGGATCAATAATGAATTAGTTCAAAGATAGCAATGCCTGGAATATATCCATATTGCTTAGAACACAACATGGTTTTTGATACCACTGCTTGGGAACAGATTATGTAGACTGAGAATCTGACTTACAATCAGTTGAAACAGTTTCAGGAGTCTTTGAGCAATTTATTTTTTAGCTTTGGATTTTAAACTGCTTTCATCCAGACTATTATCTGCTGAATCTTACTGTCTTTTCTGGACTAGTGATTTTCAGGAGTATATTAAACAATACTTTGCAATCTGCAATGGATGTTTTGTGTTTCATAATTCAAAATCTGTTTAATTATCCTTGATGTAGTAACTGGTTTTGTAATTTTTCTTGTATGTTTTCTTTTTTGTTTTCCTTTTATTGTGTCTGAAGAGAAACTATAAAATTAGATGTAGCAACAGACATGGTGCACCCAGAGAAAAAGGAATAATCACTCTCTCCCACTAAAAGACTGTTAATTCTGGGTTCAGGTCTGGGAGATGAGGGAACCTGGTATCTAAAGAAAGGGGTCAAGTTCTTTTTTGGCAATTTGGGTTTGTCTGGGTTTGCCCAGATTGCCTAATAGGGAGGCTCTCTGAGGTACTTTGGGAATATGTCTATACTGTCTAACAAAGCAGCCTCTGCACCCTCTATCACATCGGTAGTTGTAAGCCTCCTCAGACAGGCTACATAGAGAAAATAATGTCTCTAAACCTGGCAGGACCGAAATGGCTGTTTTCTTTTTTTATCAATTTTTCTGCTGCTCTTTCAGTCTCAGATTCCTTTGTCCTTGCACTCTGGATGACCTTGACTTAAACTCAAACCACTGTGACCTTCATTGATCAGCCAACAAAAAGTCTGAGACTGCACTTATTTGGTCTTTGTTTTGACACAGTTTGGCTCAGGGTTAAAGTAAATTGCAATTGTTTTTGTTTTGATCAGAAACCCTGAGGGCCTTCCCCTTCCAGATAGATTACTTTTTGGGGGGGCTAGGTAAAAAGGGTTATTCTTTACCTCATTTCTTTCTAGTCTTATTCACTGAAAAGGTACTTATCTCAATCAAACTGAGATTTGTTAAAGACCTTACCTCAAAAAGACCAAGATCTTCCACTGTATCTAGGCTATCATCCTGATGGATAGCTGATCATTTGAATGGGCCACTGGACCTAGATGGTTCCAGAGGAGATAATGAAACTGGAGACCTCTCACAGCTTTCCTTCACTCAAATCCAATTCATTTGCACTATATAGCAACACCTCCTTGATGTCATGGTTGTCTTTGAGAACAAGAACAAAAAACTTTTTCTTCTGTATGCAAAAGGTAGAGATCACAGTTCATCCATGATTCAGGTAGTGCCAGGAATTAAATTAATAAGAGAAGGATTTTCTTCCCTTACTCCTAGGTGATCTGAGCAAGCTAAGAAGCTCTGATTATGTCTCTTTTTGCCCCCACCTTAGAACCCTGAGGAAAATCACTTAAGGTTGAAGTTTGGCTCATAGCTAAAATTTTCCCTGAAAAGGAATATTAAAGTATTCATTGTACAGTGTAGATCAGATATAGTATAGGTATTTACTCCACACAAAGGAAGTGTATAAAACACAAAATGCCCATATGTACAAATTGACAAAGACTTAAATACTGTATAGTAACATTTAGTTATATAGTAACATATAGTAAGGAGAAGGAAACAAGTATGTTCCATGCACTTTGTCAAAGTGCTTTATAAATATCTCATTTGATCCTCATAACAACCTTTGTGAGTAGGTGCTACTATTATTCCTATTTTGCAGATAAGAAAAATGAGGCTCAAAGAAGTGAAATCACTTGCCTGAAATGATTTAACAGAGTTTAAGTGACATACCTAGAGTTACATGCCTATTTAGTGTCTAAAGCCAGATTTGAACTTAGGTCTCCCTGATTAAACATGTAGTGCTCTAATTACTGCAACACTTTCCCGCCCAATTATGTTCTTCTAAAATTCACTATAATAACTTAATTCCCATTATCCTTTCACTAGAGATTGATATTTAAAATATTAAAATATGAGGCACTTAACACCTTAAATAGATATGACTTTCACTTGGATTCTGCACTGTCTGAACAACATCCTCAGGGTCCATATCTTTTGCCAAATCAGGAACAGGAGTTGGGTTTATTCTTCATTTTTTTCCCTGAGGCAATTGGGATTAAGTGACTTGCCCAAGGTCACACAGGAAGGAAGTGTTAAATGTCTTGAGACCAAATTTGAACTCAGATCTTTCTGACTTCAGGGCTAGTGCTTTATTCACTGCGCTACCTAGTGGCCCCACTGGTCATTTTCTGAGAAGTTTTCAAGTGTCTGCAGTATCCATATGATGTAATAAGCATTGATGAGGAATTTATAAATTCATGAACTTCCAAGGAGTCATGGATGTTCAGTTATTTATGTTCAAGGAAAGAAACATGGAGCAGAAAAGATAACTGGTGGTCTGAAGTGCAGATTCAGACTTATCTAGGCAACATTTGTTGTAGCTCTTATTTAAAAGTAGCCAGAGAAGAAGTAATTCCACAGAATTCCAGAGGGAGAGCTCCATGTGACACATTCTTGGAGTATGTTAGAGCAGGGTGGGATTTCCAAAACATCTCACATCTTGTAGCCTGGTACATGATTTACTTGTCTTCAATATTATCCTTGCAGAAATATTATCCATATATTTTCATAAGTTAGCCAAATTCTAGGGAACATTTCTCTTTTATTTTAATAATACAACTCTCTCCTTGCATGATTAGCCCAATTTTTTAAAATCATATATTTCTTTGATAAGAGGGTTCAGGGGGGCAGCTAGGTGGCGCAGTGGATAGAGCACCAGCTTTGAATTCAGGAGGACCCAAGTTCAAATATGGTCTCAGACACTTAACACTTCCTAGCTGTGTGACCCTGGGTAAGTCACTTAACCCCAGTCTCCAAAAATAAAAAATAAAAAAATAAGAGGGTTCAGGGCTTTGATCTACTTTTTAGTAGTTTAACAGATTAATTAAACAAAATGATAGTCATCTGTTCATGCTTCCTTTCTCTTATTTTCTTTTCCTCCTTTTTTTCCTTTTCCCTTTCTTTCCTACTTTATTCTCTTCCCTTCATCCACATTTTTTCACATTTCTCCTCTACTCTTTTCTCTTCTTCCTTTTCTGCCTCTTCCCTCCCCACTTTCTTCTTTCCCCTTCTATTTTCTTCTTCCTTCCTCTCTTTATCTTGAGTTTTTCTTTAGAAAACAAAAATTTTATTTCCCTGTCAAAAAATGTAACTCTTTTCATGAGAATTTGTGAAAAGGAATTGGAATTTCTCCCAGATCCACTTCATATCTGTTACTTATAGAATTGGCTTCATATCTGACTCAGTTATTATTTATGCAAAAAGTTGGCTACCACAGGCAAGACTGAAAGCTTAAATTACAGTTTTTGTTTCCCAAGATTTGGGATGTTTGCTTGTTTTTTTCCATATCCAGTGACAAACTCTTTAAACAATTTTTCATTCTTCTCACAGTTGATCTTTCTGGTTTTTCTACAGTATGATATGCTACACGAATGTAAGGAATATTTCAAAAGCCCATGCAGATTTTGATTGGCTATATCTCCACATGAAAAGACAGGGGAAAATTAGGCTGGTAGAAGAGTCAATGACTTTACTCCTAAAACTTTGCTTGTCTCAATAACTACCTACACGTCCCCAACAAACACACTTATATAAAGTAAAAGAAGATATTTTGGGTTTGAATATGGGGACCCTGCTAGCCCAATGTGGTTGGGAGATAGGGAGCAAATCACCTTTACTTAGAGCATAGTTTAGTGTTCAGAGTTTGAAAATTGGTAAGTATATTGAATGCCTGCCTTAAACTTGGATGAGTTTCTGATAGAGATATATAAATCCCTGGACTAGGAAAAAGAATACAGAGAACACACCAAGTTTTAGGTATTTAGGACAACCCCTTTCTTTGATCAAAAAGTTTGACATTTGGGTTGAAGAATTTCTTGCTGGAAGGATAAAAGATTTTAGAACTTAAGACAGAAGGACACAAAAGATGATCACCAGAAAAGAGGCTTTTTGATTACTGCTTAGTAGACATTTCTACTTGTTATTTAAAAAAAAAAAAAAAAAAAGATGAAACTTATGGACTTAATTTAAGCTAAGAGAATCTTGCAGCATCTACTTTTTCCTTGAAGAGCTATCTAATAGTTTCAGCTGAATGAAAAGAAATCAATAGAGTACCTAGAAGAGGAGTTTCTGGTAGAAATTCTTGTTAACTAGTTGTTTAGTAAAGTAGCATCAAAACAAGATGATGAATCTACAAAGCTTTATCCAAAAGAGCACAGGGCAGCAGAACAATCTCAGGCAGAGATTATAAATCCATATGAGCAACGTCCATAATAAACTATGAAACCATCTGGAAGCAGGCCATATGGAAACATTGAGATCACTGAGGACAAAATAGGAGCCTTAAATAGCATCAGAAGTAGGAGTTGCTCTTCCATGAATGCTATGAAATTCCTTTGGCCACATATTTACGCTCTTCTATGCATTCACCCTAAAGACCTGTGTCCTCTACATATGTGCCTCTACATATATATACTCTGGCCACATATGTCTCCAATATGTGCCATCTAATGTTGTCTGCATCTAAAGGTAGAGATTATTTTACAAATAGGAATTACTTAAAGTAAGGATTATCTTGTGTATATTTATATTTCAGGAATTTATCATGGTGCCTGGCATAATAAATACTCAATAAATACATTTTCATTTATTTAAGAAAAGAAGGAACATATAGTGGGAGCTAAAGACATATGAGTAGTACTGTAATGTACTGGTTACCTTACTGATAATGTAAGGTACATGTAAGGTATTGGTTACCTTACTGGCCAAAATGAAGAGAATTTTACTTGTGGACTTTTTCTTTTAGCTGAATATTGTTTAATGATGGTGTTTGATGCATCCTTGGGGATCCTCCAAAAATAAACCTTATATTATCTTATATTATATTGGAAGGAATTATAAACCTGGAGATGTTTCATCAAGGTCTGCATTGTTGACTGAAACTATAATAGAAAAAAGTTAAAAAAAAAAAAAAGAAAGAAAGCCAAGCATAAACAGTTTTTTCTAGCAATTTCTTATAAGTGTGTATCCACTTCCTCCGAGAATGCATTGGTAGAAGAGTTTTTATATGGAAGTTTATATATAGAAGAAATTTATATGCAAATTATGAATTTTATTAATTATGTACTTGCTTTAATATAAGTATTTGTAGTATTTCTTTTGCCTTATAGATAAGTAAAATTTTCAAATCTAAAAGTGTTATTATTACAAGTAGCTAGTTATATAAATAACACTGACCATGTGGGTGTATTACATTTTGAATGGTTGGTTGAATAAATAGAAATGCATTGGAGGAGGATAAGAGCCAATGTAGAAGGTGGGTGAATTGTCCCTTAACAGAGGATATAATTCTTAGGAAATTTGATAATAATAAAGAGTAGCATTATTGTGGATGGTTTTTCTCTTAGATTCTAAATCTGCTATTATGAGAAAAGGTTGAGTTGACTGAGCCAATCCAGAAACTAAATAGGCAATTAATTTGAATATATATGTATATATATAGATATTAAATTGCAATATAGAAAAGGAAAGATAATTTTTATCAGTGCTTCATTAGTAATGGTTCATTCTCAAGACTGTGCCTTAGTTATTATTTCTATGTACTTTGTAATAGTAATTTGGATAGAACTTTAGCTTTCTCTGGAATACTGCAGACCAGAACCAGAATGACCAGAAGAGAAAGCTAACAGTCAACAAAAATTTAGTAAGAACTTACTATGTGTGTGGCATTTTTCTAAGTATTATGGATACAAAAAAAGGCAAACAAAAATTATCTTGTGAAGGAGTTTAAGTTCTAAAGGGGGAGGCATGCAAGCTAGAGTAGGTGGAAGGAAAGCTGGAAAAGGGAAGGCATTAGCAACTGGGGGGCAGTAGAGGGAAATCAGGAAAGATCTATAGAAGATAGATATAATCCAGACTTACCTGGGCAGATCCAGTTTGCCTAACATTTGGAGCATGTCCCTACTGCCTAATATGAAGGGATTCTGTGTTCTTTATTATGGATATATGGATAGGCTCCTTGAATTGGCTGCACGCATTTTAAAAACTAGTCATATTGACCTGATTATTCTCTTCTTAGACACTTTTTCCTGTATTCTCCCTTCCTGCAGCTAACTCACCTATAGAAATTAATGTCATGAGTTGGTAAAGAGGGAAAGTATTTCATTCCTCTGCTCTTGTTCTTTTACTTTGGCTCAGAGAAATAAGCCTGGGAATGTTTGTTTCTGTTCTGTGCTCTTTATCCTCCTCAGGTTCACGTGCCAGAGGTGATCCTTATGGAATCTGAAAGTTCTTTTTGGAGCCAGGATTGAAAACAGGAAGATGTGACCAGCAATATAAGTCTATATAAGTTGTAATGATGCTTTTGAAAATCAATATTGCCACATAAAAGCCAAAATCTCTGTTATAGATTACAATATAATAGTGTAACAAAGACCATCCTGGTTGCCACCACCTGAAGGCCAGGTAGGAGATATGTTTCATTTCAAGATTCTCTTCTAAGATTCTCTAGTACTTTTAAAAGGGTCATGGGGGGATGGGGTGGAATTTAGGTACTTTGTAAATAGTTCTAGCTCTCCCCATTGATATTCCCTAAGTGCAAGAAGTGGTCTTTTGCCTCCTCTTGCACTTAGGGAATATCAATGGGGAGTTCCATTAGCTGCTAACAGATTAACACAATATACAGAAACAAATGAGTACAGTAGCCTAATGTTTGGTAAATACAAGGATCTAAGCTATTTAGGCAAGAATTTACTATTCAATAAAAACTGTTATGGAAACAGTAAAGCAATCTGGAAGAAACTAATTATAGACCAATATCCCACACCATATGATGAGACAAACTCCAAATGGATATGTTTTAGGCACAAAGGGCAACATTATGAACAAATTAGGGAACAGAGAACAAAATATCTGCAGATTTTTCACTAGGAGAAGATTTCATGACCAAATAAAAGATAGAAAGGTCTACAGAAGGTATAATGGGGAATTTTGATTAAACAAAAACTAAAAAAATTTTTGAGCAAATGCAGCTAAAATTAGAAATAGGAAACTGAGGAAAATTTTTGCAAAAAATTCTTCTGTCGTTTGACAAACCCAAAGATCCCAAATTTTGGGATAAGAATTCATTATTTGACAAAAACTGCTGGGAAAACTGGAAATTAGTATGGCAGAAACTAGGCATGGACCCACATTTAACACCACATACTAAGATTAGATCAAAATGGGTCCAAGATTTAGGCATAAAGAATGAAATCATAAATAAATTGGAGGAACATGGGATGGTTTACCTCTCAGACTTGTGGAGGAGGAAGGAGTTTGTGTTCAAGGAAGAACTAGAGACCATTATTGATCACAAAATAGAAAATGTTGATTACATCAAGTTAAAAAGTTTCTGCACAAACAAAACTAATGCAAACAAGATTAGAAGGGAAGTAACAAATTGGGAAAACATTTTTACAGTTAAAAGTTCTGATAAAGGCCTCATCTCCAAAATATACAGAGAATATACTTTAATTTATAAGAAATCAAGCCATTCTCCAATTGATAAATGGTCAAAGGATATGAACAGACAATTTTCAGATGATGAAATTAAAACTATTTCCACTCATATGAAAGAGTGTTCCAAATCACTATTGATCAGAGAAATGCAAATTAAGACAACTCTGACATATCATTACACACCTGTCAGATTGGCTAAGATGACAGGAACAAATAACGATGAATGTTGGAGGGGCTGTGGGAAAACTGGGACACTGATGCATTGTTGGTGGAGTTGTGAAAGAATCCAACCATTCTGGAGAGCAATCTGGAATTATGCCCAAAAAGTTATCAAAATGTGCATACCCTTTGACCCAGCCATACTACTACTGGGCTTATATCCCAAGGAAATACTAAAGAAGGGAAAGGGCCCTGTATGTGCCAAAATGTTTGTGGCAGCCCTTTTCATAGTGGCTAGAAGCTGGAAGATGAATGGATGTCCATCAATTGGAGAATGGTTGGGTAAATTAATGGTATGTGAATGTTATGGAATATTATTGTTCTGTAAGAAATGACCAACAGGAGAAATACAGAGAGGCTTGGAGAGACTTACATCAACTGATGCTAAGTGAAACGAGCAGAACCAGAAGATCATTATACACTTCAACAATGATACTGTATGAAGATGTATTCTGATGGAAGTGGATATCTTCAACATAGAGAAGAGCCAATCCAATGGCAATTGATCAATGATGGACAGAATCAGCTACATCCAGAAAAGGAACACTGGGAAATGAGTGTAAACTGTTATTTTTACCTTCTGAATCCAATTATTCCTGTGCAACAAGAAATTCGGTTCTACACATATATATTGTATCTAGAATATATTGTAATATATTTAACATGTATAAGACTGCCTGCCATCTGGGGGAGGGGGTTGGGGGAGAAAGGGAAAAAATCTGAACAGAAGTAAGTGCAAGGGATAATGTTGTAAAAAATTATCTATGCATATGTACTGTCAAAAAAAAGTTATAATTATAAAATAAAATAAAAATTAAATTTTAAAAAAATAAAAGACATAAAAAAATTCTTCTGTCAAATATATAGGGAATAGTTTCAAATTTATAAGATTAAGAGATATTCCTTAGTTGATAAGTAATCAGAGAATATGAAAAGGTAGTTTTCTGAGGAAATCTTCTTGCTTTCTTATAGTGTAGATTTAGTAATCATTGCTCTACACTAGTAATTCCTCTTTTGGGAAAATTTGATTTAGAGGGTATCTTGGTCACATAACTCAGAAAGTTTCAACTCAATATATTTAAAGAAACTCTAAATACTGAAAAATAGGAAATGGATGAAGAAACCAATGTCAGTTGAGACTATTACCATTTTTTATTGAACCTTAAATGATATAAATCATTCATGAAAATGAGTAGGCTAAAAGAACCTTAAAACCTCACAAAGTCAAAACTTGCTTACTTTGTCATATGACAGCCAAAGACAATTAGAATATAAAAACATTTATAAAGCACAGAAGAGGGTAATGAAGAACTTAAAGGACTATTACTAGGAGAGAGACAAGGTTTATTTTATTTACCATAATGCAAGAACCACCACAACTCGTAGCCATATGAAAGCATATTCTTGATAAACAATTGTAGATTAAAAAAAAAAAAAAGAAAATCCAATATTCTATTGTGTATAAGTCCACCCATGGCAGTGTGAAAGAATCTGTATACCTCTAGGTCTAAGGCATTTTTTGACCTTGGAGTTGGCATGGGCAGTACCTCATAGAAAAATAATTAAAAGAAATAAGGGGGGTCGGGCTCATGCAGGCATTTAACAAGTGAAAATTGTTTTATCTCATAAACTCTTGACAGAGGAGTAGAAATGGCAATTGAAAAAGAAATAATTAGTTGTATAGCCAAAAGATAATATAAATCTGAACAGTGACTTGTATTTCATTTCATATAGTCATTAATGTATGTGATAATTTCTGCATATTATCATCAGGTAGGTATAATTTTGCTGTTTATTTGCATATACCATTCACATGCATAAGTTATATAATCTGTTATTATGTAGTTCTGCTTGTGCTACTATTGCATTTAATTTTAGGCATATTTATTGGTATCTATAGGTAAATACTGCTATTACATGTACACATAATATGCATATATCTTAGACTTGTGGTCACTAGGCAGCTATTAGCATTTGAAACTAGTATGTAGACAAAATCAATTGTTTCTAGGGATAGTATATGTTTAACTGGAGGGAGTTGTGCTTCTTTAAACATAGAGAAAAGGAAAGACAAAGTAATTGACAAAGCTGGCCAAGTCAGATCCCTTTGTGGAGTACCAAAGACTCTATTAAGTGCAACACCAAAGAATAAGGAATATTAGGCCATAATTTGGAACTATGCCCAAAGAGTTATAAAACTGTTCATACCCTTTGATCCAGCAGTGTCACTATTGGGTCTGTATCCCAAAGAGATCTTAAAAGAGGAAAAAAGACCCATGTGTGCAAAAATGTTAGCAGCAACTTTTTATGTGAATGGCAAGGAACTGGAAACTGAATAGATGTCCATCAATTGTGGAACAGCTCAATAAATTATGGTATATGAATGTAATGGAATATTATTATTCTATATGAAATAATGAGCAGGATGATTTCAGAAAAGCCTTGAAAACTTACATGAATCGATGTTAAAGGAAGGGAGCAAAACTAGGAGAATATTATATGCATTAACAGCAAAATTATGTGATAATCATCTCTGATAGATTTAGCTCTTCTCAGCAATACAGTTCAGTAATCCAAGACAATTACAATAGATAATTTCTATTGGGATAAAAAATTTTATTCATATTCAGAGGGAAAACTATGGAGATTGAATGCAGATTAAAGCATAATATTTTAACCTTTTTTTTGTTTTTTTTCTTTTTCTTTCTTATGGTTTTTCCCTTTTGCTGGCAACTTAGATTGAACAATCTAGTAGTTGCCAGTTCTACTTGTCTGTCTTAGAAGTTTCTCAAAAATTACAAATATAGGAGTTATTGGTGGCTCGTTTTTTGTCCAAAAGGCAACTCTAATTTAGGATTATAGGATCAAAGATTTAGACTTTGAAAAAAAACTTCAAGAGCTTCTAACTAATCCTTTAATTTCCCAGAATTCTGAGAAACATAGAATCTTATTTAGCTTACTGAGCTACTTCCTTCCTCCCTCCCCCAATTTTTAATGAAACAATGCATTTATTTAGAGTTTATAATTGTTTCTCAGGAAAAAAATTATATAACTACAAACTACAAACATATTTGTGAATATGACATAGTATATAGTGTATAGCATAAAATTTATTTCTATATCTTTCCACACATATGCACATAAATACATGTAATAATATGTAAGACATATTTATATATGTACAATAGTATTGCAAATAGTTTTGTAAATAAGCCATAAAAGAAGACATAATTTCCTTTCTTTTCTATTCAGCACATCAAAATTTTCTTTTTGGGCCAGGCAAAAAATTCATTGTCGTATTTTGCCAATTTTTTTTTTCTGTATCTCTTGATATAATTATAGCATTGAATTTTAATAGTTTGGTAAATGATCTATTTACACTCTTGTAATCATCAATATTGATATCTGTTTATTTTACTTTGTATCAATTCGCATAAGATCTAACTATGTTATTGTTTTCATCATATCCATGGCTTCTAATAGCATAGTAACATTAATGTATATATTCTATTTATTCATTCACCAATTGATGATCTTCTACTTTGTTTCTAGTTCTTTGCTTCTACAAAAACTACTACTATAAATATTTTGGTTCATATTATACTTTTCTTTTCATTGTTGGCCTCTTTGGGAATTATGCCTACCAATGAGATATCAAAAAGTTTGGACACAAAATCATTTTCTTAGCATCATTCCAAATTGCTTTCCAAAAAGGTTAGATCAATTTGCCACCTCAACAACAGTGTATTAGTGTGCCTGTCTTTCAACAATCCTTCCAACTATTTCAGTTTTTTGTCATCTTTGCTAGTTTGCTGAATGTAAGATAAAACTTTAGAATTTCATTGACTGATATCTTGTTTTTCTTTATGAATTAGTAATTGTTTTATGGTTGTTACGTTTGAAAATTTTTCTGGAGTTCATGTTCTTTGATTAGTTATTCTTTGAAGAAAAATAATAAGTAGCATTTATATAGTGATTTAATGTTTGGAAAGAACTTAACAAATCTTATTTTATCATAACAACAACCCCAGGATGTTTCCTATTTTATTAGTAATACAATGGGAATAAAATTGTTATTGTTCCCATTTTATAAATGAGGAAACTAAAGCAGACAGAATTAAAATGATTATTCTAGGGTTTTTCATTCAATCATTTTTAGTCATGTCCAATTCTTTGTGATCACATATGGGATTTATTGGCAAAAATACTTAAGTAGTTTGAAATTTCCTTTGTACATTTCATTGTACAGATAAGGAAACTGAGGCAAACAGAGTTCAGTGACTTGTCCAGGGTCAATGATTTGAACTGAGGAAGATGAGTCTTCCTTCCTCCAGTCCAGTGGACTTGGATTCATTGTCCCACTTTGCTGTCTCCTTTTCAGGATTATATAGCTAATAAATGCCTGAGGCCAAATTTGAACTGAAATCTTCCTAAATCAAAGGCTAGTTTTCTTATCTGGGCTGCCAAAAAATGATTTTTGATCTTATATATTTGTGCTAATTTATTATATATTGTGGATATCAGATTCTTAGCAGATATATTTAATACTAATAATTTTTCCAGCCACTACTTTTCTTGTCTTGTTATAGTAATTTTGTAATTGACTTATCCTTTTTATAATTAAGAAGTTTTCCCTTAGCCATAACTGTTAAAAGTTTATGGCCCAGTTTTCTTCTACTATATTTTTTTTTTTAATTTTTTATTTTATTTTATAATTATAACATTTTTTGACAGTACATATGCATGGGTAATTTTTTACAACATTATCCCTTGCACTTACTTCTATTCAGATTTTTTCCCTTCCTCCCCCAACCCCCTCCCCCAGATGGCAAGCAGTCTTATATATGTTAAATATATTACAGTATAATTTAGATACAATATATATGTGTAGAACCGAATTTTTTGTTGCACAGGAAGAATTGGATTCAGAAGGTAAAAATAACAGTTTACACTCATTTCCCAGTGTTCCTTTTCTGGATGTAGCTGGTTCTGTCCATCATTAATCAATTGGAATTGGATTAGCTCTTCTATATGTTGAAGAAATCCACTTCCATCAGCATACATCCTCGTACAGTATCATTGTTGAAGTGTATAATGATCTTCTGGTTCTGCTCGTTTCACTCAGCATCAGTTGATGTAAGTCTCTCCAAGCCTCTCTGTATTTCTCCTGTTGGTCATTTCTTATAGAACAATAATATTCCATAACATTCATATACCATAGTTTACCCAACCATTCTCCAATTGATGGACATCCATTCATCTTCCAGCTTCTAGCCACTATGAAAAGGGCTGCCACAAACATTTTGGCACATACAGGACCCTTTCCCTTCTTTAGTAGTTCCTTGGGGTATAAGCCCAGTAGTAGTATGGCTGGGTCAAAGGGTATGCACATTTTGATAACTTTTTGGGCATAATTCCAGATTGCTCTCCAGAATGGTTGGATTCTTTCACAACTCCACCAACAATGCATCAGTGTCCCAGTTTTCCCACACCCCCTCCAACATTCATCATTATTTGTTCCTGTCATCTTAGCCAATCTGACAGGTGTGTAATGATACCTCAGAGTTGTCTTAATTTGCATTTCTCTGATCAATAGTGATTTGGAACACTCTTTCATATGAGTGGAAATAGTTTTAATTTCATCATCTGAAAATTGTCTGTTCATATCCTTTGACCATTTATCAATTGGAGAATGGCTTGATTTCTTATAAATTAAAGTCAATTCTCTGTATATTTTGGAGATGAGGCCTTTATCAGAACCTTTAACTGTAAACATTTTTTCCCAATTTGTTACTTCCCTTCTAATCTTGTTTGCATTAGTTTTGTTTGTGCAGAAACTTTTTAATTTGGTGTAATCAAAATGTTCTATTTTGTGATCAATAATGGTCTCTAGTTCTC